>NC_057867.1:40425202-40725202 GCF_019393635.1 Dromiciops gliroides | reverse complement strand
CTTTCAATTTACATTGTTGTAGTCACTGAATATATTTTTTTCCTGGCTCCGCTTACTTCACTTTGCATGAAGAATTCATGTGGAAAATTTTTATGCTTCTCTGTATTCATCACATGTATCATTTCTGACAACACAGTAACACTCCATTATATCCATGTATAATAATTTGTTTAGCCATTCTTCAATTGATGGCCATCTACTTTGTTTCTAATTCATGTCACAAAAAGTTCTGCTATAAGTATTTTGGAGTATAAGAGCATCTTCTTATTGGTGGCTTCCTTGGAGTATAAGTCTAGCAATGGACTCTCAGGTTCAAAGGGTCTGGGCATTTTCATCACTTTATTTGTATAACTCCAAATTGCTTTCCAAAATGGTTGTACTGTTTCATAGCTCCACCAACAATGTATTAGTATACCTATCATTCTCCTCCAACATTGACTATTGCCAGTTTTGGGGTCATTTTTTTTGCCAATTTGCAGGGTGTTTTAGATTTGCATTTTTCTCATTATTAGTGATTTGGAGAATTCTTTCATGTGCTTGTGAACACTTTGAAATTCTTTACTTGAGAAATGTTTGTTCATATCCTTGGACTACTCCCTTGTTGGGAAATGGCTATTGGTCTTATACATGTTTATTAATTGTTTATATATCTTAGATATCAAACCCTTATCATAGAAATATGAAGCAAATTTTCTTTCCAACCACTTCTCTTCTTATCCTAGTTGCATTAATGTTGTCGGCAGTAGCTTTTCAGTTTCATGTAATCAAAGTTACCTATTTTATCTTTTATAATTGCCTCTATCTCTTGTTTGGTTAAAAATACACCCCCCTCCTGTAGCTATAGAAAATAGCATTTTTAAAGACCCCTCCCAAAAAAAAAGAAAAGAAAAAGAAGGAAAAAAGTCAGCACAATACATTGAAAAAGTCTGAGAACATGTGTAATTTGTAACACCTGTGTTACATATGTGAGAGGATACAATCTGCCTTTCTTCTAATTTTTAAAATAATATGGTCTTTAATATTCATTTAGAATGTATTATGGAGTATGGTGTAAGGTGTTGACTAAGCCTAATTTCTGCCAGACTGCTTTCCAGTTTTTCCAGCAGAGTTTCTCAAATAAGGAGTTTTTTTCCTAGGCAATTTATGTTTTCCATTCTATGAAACACTATATTATTGAACTCCATTGTTTCTGATTCTCTCTTGTCTGGTCTGTTCCATTTATCCATCTCTCTATTTTTTTAAGCCAATACCAAATGTTTTTGATGACTGTTGCTTCATAATATAGCCTGAGGTCTGAAAGTGGTATTTCTCCTTCATTCATACTTCTTTTCATAATTTCTCTTGATATTCTAGATCTTTTGTTTTTCAAAATTAATTTTGTTATTATTTTATTGAGTTCTATAAAGTATCCCCAGTGGTGATTTGATTGGTATAGCCTTAAAACTGTAAGTGTAAATTAATTTTGGTAGTGTTATCATTTTCAATTATATTTGTATGACCTAGACATATGCACTGAATATTCCTCCAGTTATTTAAGTTGTTCTTTCTTTTTTAAAAGGAGCACTTTGTAATTGAAATGATACAAGTCTTTTGTATGCTTTGGTAGGTTGATCCCAAGATATTCTATGCATTTTGTAGTTCTTTGGAAAGATCTTTCCCTTTCTACTATTGCTTTTTAGATTTTGTTAATATTGTATAGAAATGCTGTTGATGTTTGAGGATTTATTTTGTAGCCCATACCTTTGTTGAAGCTATTGTCTCAATATTTTTGCTGGTTCTTTAGGATTTTCCAAGTAAACTATAATATCATTAGCAAATAGGGATTGTGTTATCTCATCTTTACCTGTTTTTCTGCTATTAATTTCTTTCTCTCATCTTATTGCTGTTGCTAGAATTTCCAGAAGTATATAAAATGATAGTGGGGAGAGTGGGCATCCTTATTTCACTCTTGTATTTATTGGAAAATGTTCCAGTGTATTCCCATTGAATATGAGGCTTGCTTTTGCTTTTAGATGGATGCTTTGGAGGGGGCTCAGATAGAACAAGAAGGGAACTGCCCATAAATTAAAGAGTTGGACTAAATGGTTTCTTAATTCCTTCCATCTCTCAGTTTATGATCCTATGCGTGATGTTGGATAAGTCACTGCCTCCTTGAGCCTTACTTTCCTCCTCTTTAAAATGAGATCAGAGGAAGCCCAAGGCCCCTTCCAATTCTAAGTCAATGAGCCTATGATCCTAAGCCACTTAAGTTCTTTGGGCTCCCACTCTAAGGCCCTACTGCTCTTAAGGGTCCTAGGCCTTCCTTGGTCAGTAGATGGACTGAATTAGGAAGAGGCACTGAAGAGAAGAAAAAGGGAAGTCCTTCTCTACAACTGTTTTCAGAATGAAATTTCTACTGATCATTCTCAGCCCCATTCCTACCCCCATCCCCACACAATAATAGGGTGGAACCCAAGCATATGAAGTCAAATTGTCTAATGGCAATGTTACCTTAGCAACACAGCTATCTAGGTGGTGAGACTGGCTCACAAACAGTTCCAGTAATCTTTGGGAAATCCCTGAACAATGGCTTTTGTTCACAGTAGGGCCTGCATGGAGCATGCTAGATTTGTACCTAGCAAATAAGACTCTTCACCACAATATCTTGGGCTATTCTTTGTCATGTTTGGGGAGGCTCCTGCTCTGAGGCACTGAGCCATCTTGCCAATTTTTCAGCAGGAACTAGCTACAGAACTGCTCCCTTGTCCCTCACCAACCACTTTCAAGTCACTCTGTCAACTGAGAGGCCAAATTGTTTTTACCCCAACTTATGTGGCTGGCCAGTGGCCAGCGATCTGACAGGTAGAAGCATGGGGTTAGGAGAGAGAGCACCAGGCATGGGGCTCAGGGGTCCCTGCTCTGCTCCTTACCAGCAGTGAGCAAGTGTTCACATCTTTAAGCTTTAGTTTTCACATCTATAAAAATTAGGACAATGATTCCCTCCTCCCATCCCCTGCTGCCATTTACTCTTTTGGGAAATGGGACTTTGTAAACCTTTCAAAAATCCTCCAGAAGTGGGAGTTAGAGTTTTGCTTATTCTTTCTCTGCTGCAGCTTTCCAGACCTCAAAGACCAATGAGAGAATAGTACAATATCAGGGTCCTTGAACATAGATCCTGATGGTAGTGATAGACTTAGGTCCTATGTCAACTCAGAGCAGAGCTTTGAGTTCAAGCTTCCTATTCCTGCCAAATAGATTTGGGAAAATAAAAAAGTGCTCTCTCTCTCTCTCTCTCTCTCTCTCTCTCTCTCTCTCTCTCTCTCTCTCTCTCTCTCTCTCTCTCTCTCTCTGTATCAGGGAGCCCACATGGAGGCAGGCCTGGGCTCTGGTCACTTTTGGTAGGAGACATATGTAACCAGTAGGCTTTAAAAGGAGAAGACAAAGTGTGGGCCCTCCCATCTCCCTTTCTTCCATCCTTTGAGCAAATGGCTTTGAAGCTCTGCTAATCTTTCCCAGCTACTTGGAGAGAGGTATACCTCACTGGAATGGGCTAGAACACAAAGCTCATCCCTACATAGGATTCTTGGAATTTCCCTTCCCCCACATGTGGTATATTAAAAAGATTACCAGGCAGGCAGTTGGTCAACCCAGGGTATGGTCCCCACTCTGTCGCTGATTGCTCAACACCTCCTGTGGTCACCATTCCTGTCTGGGTTTTTTTGTCTAGACTTGTGATCTCACATCAGTGTAGGGACTTTCAGATGTGGAAACTCTATCAATACAGATGGACAATTCCTCTCTAAGTTATAATCTTAGAGAGGTTTTTTGGAGATAATGTCAAATCAACAAAATGCTTAGTGTGTATCTGCTATCTATGAATTCTACTCTCTTAGTCACTGTGGGCTACAGAAGAGTTCATCCTTTCAGAGGGCTTCTGTTTCCTCTCTCCTCCATGCAATGCCAAGATTTCTATGAGTTGTGATCACCAGCACATAGATAATGGGGGCTTCTGTTGTGCCCTATAGAAAGTAAGCCATAAATTCTGTTTTCTTGGGCTGTTTAATCTGCGGGAACAATGGGACTGGTGACCAGCCTGAAGAGAGGGAGGAAATGGAATAGAATAGAAATGGAATAGAAAAATCAGAAGAATAGGCTGGGAAGTATTGATTTGAGTGCATAGATTCAAAGGGTTACCCTGGGAATTGTGATCCAAGGTTTGCTGATGACCCGGGGTCTCCACTGAAGCCAGGTTGCAAGCATCTTATCTGTATGCCAATGTCCTTGGCCCCAGCAGCCAGGTGACATCATTCATGTAAATGAGACTGTCAGATTGGAAGGTTTGGGTCTTAATCTCTCAGGATCAGCAAAGACAAAAGCATCATCATTGTAATCACAGCCCAAAGAACCCAGTTGTCTTTCTTTAGTCAAAGTGATAACAGCTTTGGCATCAGGAAATGTTTTGAGTCATAAACCCTCTTCATCAATGGTATTTTGTACTAAGAAGAAAAAGGAAATGTAACAATAAAGAGAACTTTAAATTCTGCCTGAAAAGATCCTTTTGGTGGGGCCAAAATCTGTACTTACTTTAGGGGACCTAGGGCAAGCCACTCCCCCTCTATGGGCCTCAATTTCTTTCTATTAAAAATGATCTGTACTTTCTCTGACCTTGCATAGCACTTTTGTGCTTGTCTTATGCTATGAGTATGTTCTGTTCTGCATTGCAATTACTATATATTTATCGTACATTTCATAATCAACCAACAATAAGTACAGTGGGATCTTGTATTCTCTGTAGCTGTTAATTGTGGGACAGTGGAGATCTGGCTCTTTGTAGGTAGGATATTGCTTGCAAAAGTCTGTCTGTTCCCTACTAATGCCCTCATTGAGGATGCCCTCAATTTGTGTATAGACAAGTCTCATAAAGATTGTGTATAGATAAGAAACTAGGCATATAGGTCAGTGGTTACTCATGCTCTCTGAGTTGCCTTTTTCTATATTCAGTTTTAAGATTTTTCCAAGCCTTTGGTATCTTCCCTTCCTTCAGATACCTTGCAAATCAATCCATTGGTGCCCTCCCAACTGTGTCTCCTTCAGCACAGATCTCTTCTTTAGACACTTGGTACAATCTGGCTGCTTCTCCTGTCTTTGTTCTTTCTAGTGTTATTTCTTTTTTCTTTATTTTTTTTGCAGGGCAATGAGGGTTAAGTGACTTGCCCAGGGTCACACAGCTAGTAAATGTCAAGTGTCTGAGGCCAGATTTGAACTCAGGTGCTCCTGAATCCAGGGCTGGTGCTCTATCCACTGAGCCACCTAGCTGCCCCCCTCTAGTGCTATTTCTGCTGCCCCTCTAAGCACATTCAGACTGTGATATTATCATTTAAGTATGAAGGTTGCATTGTCCCTCATATAGACAGTTTGTTGAAAAAATTTTTCTAAGTTTTTTTTTTTCAATAGAATGAAATTTTGCCTTAAGGGTGCTTGTCCAAGGTATAGCATTCACACATCAAAACCATTCAAGATTCCTTGAAAGATGTAACAATAGACATAACCCTTTGCAATGACCTTCTGATCATAAGTATTAGGTGACACTTAGATGAAAACAAAGTATATACTTACTAACGGTGTTCTCCACTCTGATGGAGGAGATATGGTGCTAAATCCAAGTTGAAGAGGGATTCTCCGTGGGTGGTGAGGGCTTGCAGATGCTCTTCTTTGTAAATAACATTGTGCCCCAGAGTAAGCCCCAGAGCTCTGCAGAGCCTCCTGAAAGAGACCCATAACCACTTAAACCAGTGTGACCTGACCATCTGCCCAGGAAAGACCAAGTGGATGAAAAATGCCTACTGTCCAAATTGTGGCATGCATACATATGGTCAAACTATGGTTTGTTCATTGTTTTTTTGTTTGTTTTTTTGTTTTTTTTTTAGTGAGGCAATTGGGGTTAAGTGACTTGCCCAGGGTCACACAGCTAGAAAGTGTTAAGTGTCTGAAGCCAGATTTTGGTTTGTTCATTGTTATGTATATCTGGGACAGACTTCAAATGGATGAATTGGGCCCAGAATTAAACAGAATTATATCATTCCCTCGTGCCACTTTCATTGAGCACCTTGTAACAAAGACTGATATCTTAAAAATGGAAAAAAAGTTCAGCAAAACCAACAATCAAGTGTGTCTAAGAGTATATGCAATTTTTCATACTCATAAGACCCCCACCTCTACAGTAAAGGGAGAGAGATGAACTGTCTAAATTTTTCTCTGAGGCCAAGGTTTAGTCATTATAGTTACATATGCATCATTCAGTTTTTTGTTATTCTTTTCACTTAAATTATTGTAATCATAGTGTATATCTTTTTCTGCTTCTTATATCACTTTACATCTGTTCATAGAAGTTTCCTCATGCTTTTCTGAATTTTTCATACCAACAGTTTCTTATGGCACAACAATATTCCATTACATTCCTGTGTCATAATTTGTTTAGCTATTCCCCAACTGATTGGCATCTACTTTATTTCCAGTGCTTTGCCACTACAAAAAAGTACCATAATGAATATTTTGGCATATATGGGGCATTTTTCTTTCCTGTTATCCCTAGCAAGGAGACCTCCAGATCAAAGAACATGGGCATTTTAGTCATAGTTTTCCCACAATTCCAAATTGATTCCTAAGACAGTTCAACCAATTCAAAGCTCTACTGACAAAATTAATATAATATGTACTTGTCTTCTGGTATCTGTTTCAGCATTAATTATTTTCATCTCTTTTCATCTCTGTCAATTTTCTGGGTGTTAAGTGAAACCTCATAATTATTTTGACTTGCATTTTTCTTATTATTAGTGACTTTAAATAATCTTTCTTATGGTTATGAAAATATTCAATTTTTCTTTTGAGAATTGTTTGTTCATATCCTTTGACCACTTGTCTGTTAAGGGAATGGCTCTTGTTCTTATATTTATATTTCTTATGTATTTTGCATATTGGACTCTTATCAAGGAAATCATATACATTTCTCCCATTCTACAGTTTTCTCCTTATCCCAGTTGCATTGATTTTGTTTGTTTAAAAACATTTCATACAATAGAAATTATTTATTCTGTCTTTTGTAATCTCTATTCCTTTTTTGTTGTTGAGTTATGAAAGATACCTCTACTTCTATTTTCCTCCAATTTTGTAATGATGTGACTTTTCTCTTAAATTGATATCCATTTGATTCTTGAAATTCACTTTGGTGGAACCACTTTGACAATGCTGGCTAAGTGAGGGATCACTTCACATCTAGTGTGAATTAGCAAATAAATTCTTGGGGATCAGAAGTTGGAGATAATGCTTACTATGCCAGTTTGTTACAGAAAGGCCAAAAGTATGACAGGATATGGAAAGGGTTAGTAAACACTAACTTACCAGTATCTTTGAGAACAAGGGTAGTCCAACAGACATTAGAGAGATCATGCAGCCTTCTCTCTGGAAATAGGTCAAATAGTGAAACAAAATGGCATCACACTTAGTAATTGCTCTAGCTTCACTGGGAGGGTGCTTTTTTTCTGGAATGGTTAGTGATGGTCGAAGATTGGGCCATTGACAAGCATAAAATATATCTAGAAAGACAGTAGGAGGCAAGCTAAATTCCTGAAAATCTTGAGGATGTTAGGAAATTTCTATTTCTTCTATTGGGTCCTTAGGTCATGTCTCTTTTCAGGATATAATGTGAATCATATAATTCTGAAGTTGAAAGGGACCTCAGAGATCATTTCATTCAATCTTCTGATTAGGAGAAACCTTTTTATGATATCCCTTCCATCTTCTGCATGAAAGCCTCCAGTTGTCAGGAGCTTGCTACCACATAGAAAGTCCATTCAATGTTCAGATAGTCCCAAATGATCAGTAACCCTTTATTCTATTGAGCTGAATCTGCCCCTTTGTAACCTCTACCTTTTGCTCCTAGTTCTGCCATCTGGGCCTAAGTAGAACAAGCCTAATTGATCTACCATGAAACAAGCCTACAAACACTTGAAAACAGCTCTCATCTCCCCCAGGTGATGTCTCCAGTTTATAGGATCAGAGGTTTAGACCTGGAAAGTTCTTAAAGGTAAACTACTTCAACACCCTCATTTTATCAGTAAGGAAACAGGCCCAGAGAAGTCATAGGATCATAGATTTAGCATTAGGCAGTACATCAGAGGTTGTCTAGTCCACCGCTTCATTTTTTTTGGTGAGGCAATTGGGGTTAAGTGACTTGCCTAGGATCACGCAGCTAGTAAGTGTCAAGTGTTTGAGGCCGGATTTGGACTCAAGTCCTGAATCCAGGGCCGGTGCTCTATCCACTGTGCCACCTAGCTGCCCCCACCTCTTCATTTTACAGGGGAGGAAACTGAGACCCAGGAAAATAATTTAAAGAAATAATTTGTCCAAAGGCCCCCAAATAGCAAATGTAAGGCTGGGAATCTACATCTTTGGGCTCCAAATACAACTGTCTTTCCACTGGACCACACAACTGATCATTATAGAAAAATGGCCCACAGATCTGCCCATATCCCCGGCTCCTATGGTGGCTTTCACATTAGTCTTCTGGGATTCCTATGGAAAATAAAGTCAAGCAACAGGAAAAGTGTCACCTGTACAAGCCTACCTGGGCTTGGGCTTTATCATTAGTTTGGTGCATTGTAATTATTTGGAGTTTAATAATTGCATAGTGTCTAGAGTATTAGACTTGGAGTCAAGAGCTGTATTTAAATCCTGCCTCAAACACTTACTAGTCAAATGGTCCTGAGAAAGTAATTTTTACTTCTCTGAGTGCTTTCCCAAATGGAAATAATGATAGATAACAATAGCACCTCCCTCACAGGTTGTTGTGAGTCTCCAATGCCAAGTGCTTGCCATTTGAGAGCTATGTACAATGTCACATATTTTAATCAATTCCACAGTCAAGGATCATAGACACAGAGTTTGAAAGCATTTCAACCTTTTAATCCACTCTCCTCATTTGACAGATGAGGACAGATGGGCCTAAGGGAGGTGCCCAAAGTGACAAAGAGTATCATAGACTCAGCTCTAGAACTGAAAGGTATCTCTTAGGACATCTGGTCCAATACTTTCCTCCAGTTCCTGATGAGGAAACTGAGGCCCACTGGGGGTGCATGTGGGGTTGGAAGCCGGCTTCCCTGATTCCAGAGCCAGTACAACACTGGGCTAGGGGCCCATTAAGCCAGACCAAGAGTTCACTGTCTCCCTAATTCCCATTTAGATCAGGACAACTGATTCATGTGAAAGCCCAGCTGCCTGGGGTTCTTGGCAATGGAGAAATTTGGGGCTAGGCCTTGCCCAGACTCTACATCTCGATTTGACAATTTTGCACCAGGTCTATAGTAATTTAGAAGAACTTGGTTCTTAGGAGAGCTGAGGCCCTTCAGGTGAGGCTTCTAAGTCTCCTTCATAAAAGAAGTCTCCCAAAGCTGAGAGCAACATCAGAGACTGAGAACTTAATGGGGGCATGTGGCTGATTTAAAAAACAGAACAAAACGGGAAGACAAATGGATTGTTATAGAGACTTACCCATACACCAAAGGTCTCTTGAACAAGCAAACAAAGAGGGAAACAAGACAAGTGGGAGGCAGCTACACAAAAGGGAGACTTGAGTGAAGTATATAATCTTTTCATTTTCATGTACTTGAGGTTACTTATTGTTATTTTTCGTGATTTCTGTTTTCCAGTTCTTTCTGGCTCCCAAGTCCTGTGCTGTAGTCAATATCCTATGATTAACCCCTAAGTACATACAGTACTTCATACCGCAGGCCCCTGCTTTTAGGATATGACACATTCATCACAAAATGTCAGAGCCCCAGGGGCTCCTGAGGAACCTTTGAATTCTGCCTATTGCTTTAACAGGAAGCAGAATCAGATCTGTCTTTATAGCAATTATTTCCCAAGCCCCTGCCCCTCAGCATTGTTCTGCTTTTTTCACCCTGTATGGGGCCATGGTTTGTGTACTAAGCATGGCATTGGACCATCTCAATTCAGGAGCTGACCTTTCTAGTGGCCTGCTGATTGCTGGCTCATCTTGGACTTCTTAAAGGACCTCAGAGTGCTTTTAATGAACTTGGCCAGCTCCCTCCTTACCAATCTGGGCACTGTTTCAATCAGCACCATGGACTCTGTTGAGTCACAGCCCTTGATGGACCCTGACCCCAGCTCTAGCCCATACTCTACTTGGGAGGGGGTACAGTACAGTCTCTACTTTTCCTTATCCTGGAACTCTCTGTGCCTGTCTCTGCCTAACCTTTGACATTGGTAGAAATTGCTCAAAGCTGGCACACACCATACATTTTTTGGCTTTGAGAAAAGTACAAATAATAATCCTTAATTAACCAGAATTATTGGGGAAGGGAAGGAGGGTTTCTGGTAAATTTGTTAATGTGAGAAACATTCCCTGAATCATATAATCATAGATCTGAAGCTAGCAGGGACCTCAGAGGCCACTGCATACAGCACCTTCATTGGATGAATAAGGCAACTGGGGCCTACAGAAGGAAAGTCACTTACTTAAGGTCAGACCCACTTCAGAAGTGAGAGCTGAACCCAGGTCCTTTGATTCCAGAACCAGTGTCCTACCTGCCATGCCTACTACATATAGAACCTGTGTTAGGTAGGGTGGAAGGTACAACTGCAAATAAGGCAATATCCCTGCCCTTTAGGAGTTCATAGACAAATATGAATCAACAGTTGTCCTCTTCCCCACCAACATTAGTGGAAATATTCCCTTTCCGTAATGCCTGAGTCTACTCTTATGCCTCAGTAATTTGAACTTAGTGATCATTGCTGAATGTTTGCTGTCATGGGATTCAGGGGGGCTACTTACTGTAACTATAAGTGATTATTTCCCAGAGTAAGGGGAGGTGGTAGTTAGTTATGGGATCATAGGATCACATAGGATTTAGAATTGAAAGGAAACTTACATATCATCTAGTTCAAACCATTCATTTTATAGAGGAGGAAACTGAGGCCCAGAGAATTGAAGTGATAAGTACAAGATCACATGGGTTGTAAGTGGTATATCTCCAATTTGAACTCAGCTCTTATGGTTTCAAAGACAGTGTTCTTTTTTTTTCCTTTCTTTTCTTTTTTTCAATTAACATTTTTATTTAAAGTTTTGAGTTTCAAATTCTATCCCTTCTTCCCTCCCTCCCCTTCCCCCTCCCTGAGGCAGTAAACAATCAGATATAGGTTATACACGTACAATAAAGTAAAACATTTCCATATTTGTCTTTTTGTATAAGAAAACTTAAATAAAAGAGAAAAATGAAAGAAAGTGACAAATAGCCTGCTTCAGTCTGTGTTCAATCAATATCAGTTCTTTTTCTGGAGGCAGATAGTATGCTTCATCATTAGTCTTTTGGAATTGTCTTGGATCATTGTATTATTGATAGTTAAGTCATCTACAATTCTTCAACACACAACATTGCTATTACTATGTACAACGTTCTCCTGGTTCTTTTCACTTCACTACACATCAATTCATGTTAATCTTTCCAGGTTTTTCTGAAATCATCCTGCTTGCCATTTCTTACAGCGCAATAGTATTCCATTACAATCATATACCACAGCTTGTTTAGCCCTTCCCCAATTGATGTAATACTGACAGTATTCTTTCCACCACATTATGCTCATGTATTAGATGGACAGAATCTTAATTGATTCTAGGCCTTCTCCAGGACTTTGTTTTCAGAATAAATTAGCTCTTTCCTCTTGTCATTTCCTCTTAAAAATCAAATTTAACCTTTACCCCTGAACCCCTAACAAATTAATCTATTTCCCTTAGTTGAAAAAGTATGACTTTTTGAGGTCTTTAAACTTTGTTTTCCTTTACATTATGGTGGTCATCATGTAAATTGTTCTCTTGGTTCTGCTTTCTTCACTATGCATCAATTCAGACAAGTCTTTCCAATTGTCTCTGGATTATTCATAGTTATCATTTATTATGGCAAAATAACATTCCATTACATTCATATGCCAAAGTTTTTTCCTCCATTTCCCAATCAATGGGTACCCACTTGCATTCTAGTTCTTGGCTCATAAAGCAATCAAGATGTGTTATTGAGCACTTATTAAATTGCAGACACTGTGCTAAGCCCTGGAAAAGAGATTGAAGTGATATTTCAAGGGGAGGGACTCCCCTATAAGGGGAGATCACATGTACACATATAAATATGGACAAACTTTTTGTAAAATAAATATGTAATACCTGCTCTTAGCTCTTTCCCCGGCACTGGCATGTAAAGTCTTTAGAAGGGCAGCTACTACTACTTTTAGGGTTCTAGGGGAGACCTATGGGTGACTATCCTCCTAACACTATAGCACATGAGCTCCCATTAGCTTGCTTTTCACAAACAGTCAACCAGTGGAATAATTTGCTCCTTTAGCAAAGGTGTTTATTCAAATGAGATAGCAAGAGCAGTAATTGCAAAACATTCTTCTTCAAACTTGAGGTGTTCTTTCTTACAAATATACATAGAGTCTTGCGGGGAAGAGTGGGCTCAATCTTATAGTGCAGTAGTAGTGAGGGACATGTGTATGGAGAAAACATGGTCAGAACAACTCAAAACTTGATGTCCTTTCTTCTGCCAGAGGGTCCCCAAGATGGGTCCTCAAAAGATAGGTCAGGGCACCATGACTATGAAATGGAGTAAGGCATAGATAGGTTGGAACTAACTTGTGAAGGGCTTTGGTATTTGATCCAGTGTAAGTGACACTGGAGTTTATTGAGCAAAAGAGTGATATGGTTAGACATGTGCTTTTGGGATATAACTTTGATAGCTGTGAGGACAGACTGGAGAGTGGAGAGTCTGGAAGCAGAGAAAGAAATTATGAGGCTATTTGAACAGTCCAAGTGAGAGCTGATGAAGGCCTAAATATAGAGTGACAGTTGTATAAGTGGGGAGAAAGGGATGTATATGAAAAATGTTGTGGGAATAGAATGGGCATGATTTGGTAGATGATTGGATAAGGGGGAAATGGGAAAGTAAGGAGTTGAGAATAATTGCTAATGTTGTAAAGCTAGGTACCTTTATTTTCTTCTTAAAGTATGAGATAAGATTATATGAGGTGAGAGTTGAGAGGATGGCCTGAGGAGAAAAGCAATGTTTGGGGATAGCCGTGAGGAGTGTGATGAAGAATCAATTAGGAAAGAGTAAAAAAATTGTCTTGCAGCAGTGAGGGCCTACTTGTGACCTGTGTGAGGAAAGAGAAGAGCAGAGAATGAAGCAGCTTGTCCAAGGTCGTGAAGTAAGTCCTAAGCAGAGAAAACAATTTCCCAGGCAGAATCTTCCAGGTTTCTTGACTCCCAGACCAGGACTTATTCTGATTAAGCATATAACTAGAGCTGTCTTCTCAATAGGGAACTTCTGTGTATTTGGAATCTAATCAGTGACTTGTCTTCTTATCAACTCAGGCCTCTTGCCTGGAATACACAAGTAAATAAGTAAGTGGATAAAGCTATAAGATTGATGGTACAACTCACAATGAACAATTCACCACGATGGGTAGGCCAGTATTTGTATAAACTGCATCTCATTGTAATTCATGTGACCCAACTCCTTCAATGGATCAGCAGAAATGAAGATGGATGGCAAGTGATTAGCATGAAGGGTTCTGTACTGTCCAAGTTGCTATGCCACATTTGTTTCCTTTTGCCCTGGTCTCTAGAAGACTCCCACTTCCAACTGCCTACAGCACCCCTGTTCCCTAGAGGCCTAGTTAGAAATTACGATTAAAAAGGCAGCTAGGTGGCACAGTGGATAAAGCACTGGCCCTGGATTCAGGAGGACCTGAGTTCAAATCTGGCATCAAACACTTGACACTAACTAGCTGTGTGACCCTGGGTAAGTCATTTAACCCTCATTTCCCCACAAAGAAAAGAAAAAAAAGAAATTGTGATTAAATATTTTAACTATGTCCCCCCTTTGCTTGTGTCTTGGGATTGGGTGATGGTTCTGGTGGTCTGTTTTCCATCAGAGTCCCACCTAAAGGAATTTAATTGCCATGAGGCTGATTGGTCCTGGGGACTGACACATATTTCCTGTTCTTAGACCCCCCCTGACCTTGTGCCATTGTTGTACCCTGAAATTTTTTCCTTTAGAGTTCAGTTTAAATCCTACTGTCTTCATCAAACCTTCCCCTATTATCTCTACCCCAAGTGATTTCTCCCTTCTTTATTTCTCCCATAGTCTGTGATACACAGTTCAAAGGCATAGGTCTGACCAAGTATTTTCCTGCTCAAAAATCTTTAGTAGTCTATTTCCTCAGGATAAAGTATATACTCCTTAGTTTGGCACTTTAAGCCCTCTATAACCTAGACCAACCTACCTTTCTAGCCCCATGCCCAATTACTTGCCTTTACACATTCCATATTCTAGCCAAGCAGCTCTCCTTCCTGTTTTTCAGAGTTGACATTCCATATCCTGCCTCTAGACTTTTGCATGGGGTAGGTGGTGATGCAATATATAAAGTGCTGGGCTTGGAGTTAGGAAGACTCCCCTTCCTGACTTGAAATCTGGCCTTAGACACTTCCTAGCTGTGTGACCCTAGGCAAGTCACTTCATCTTGTTTGCCTCAGTTCCTCATCTGTAAAATGAGCTGGAGAAGGAAATGGCAAAGCACTCCGCTATTTCTGCCAAGAAAACCCCAAATGGGGTCACAGAGAGTTGGCTAAAAACAACTAAAAACATGACTAAAACAACTGAATAACAACAGGCCTTTGCATAGGTCTTGAACTCCCTTTTGGTCTCCTTTCAGTTACATCACGGCCTTGGCTTCTTGTTGGAAGGGTCTTATGAAGAATTAGAGACAATGATAATTATCCTTAATGACTTTTACTTGGCAAAAGGGAAAAAAATTCTCTTTGAAAACCAGAGTATCCTCAGAATGATTTTTTTCAATGCTAGCTATCTTGTAAGGAACATAAAGAAAATGTAGGGTTTGTTTTCCTTAACATCCATACAAGAGTGAATTCCCAGCATTTTGGAGCTAACATCCTTAATAACATGAGTACTGATTTAAAGTGGAATAATTAAATATTTCAGGTAAAAAGGATGTTTTCTTGAAATGATGTACCATGGATAGTTAGTATATTTCTAAATCAGCACCTTCAGGCTTGGACAGAGGGAGAAAATTGATGCCTTCTTAGTGCCTCCTCTCTCCTCATGTTTAAGTTGTATATTAATCTGGGACAGACTTTCTGACTTCCTACATCAGACTGTTAGCCTTGCAGTCTGAACTGAAGGCGAATATATTGTAGTCATACTATGTTGGCTAGGTGGGCCCTGGAGCCATGACACATGTGTAGCCAATGTCCTGCATCCATCCATCCCTGTTACCAGGAATCTGAAATATGGGTTGAAAAAACCTAGATTTGTAAAATCACAGACAGTCAGGTCCAGAAGGGACCTTGTAGATCATGGTGGTTGCTGTCCCCTGTTCTCAAAGAGGACCAAAATGACATCATTATGTTGGGGTCAAGGTACGGTGTGTCTGACTGTGGCTGATCAGACCAATAGGAGCACAGCTGGGGCACAAGTAGTTCATATGAACATTTGAAGTGGAGCTGGCTTTAAATTTGTGTATCTCTTGTTTGTTTTGAACTACCGTAATTCTGCTTTGCTCATAGAGCACAGAGCCTTCTTTGATGTGGGCAGGCCATGCTGGGTGCTCCTGGGCCAGTGTCTCCCAAGTCTCACAATTGATTCCAAAGTTCCTCAGAGAGACCTTGAGGGTATGTTTGTAGTGCTTCTTCTGATCTCCATGTGATCACTTGCCTTCTGTGAGTTCTCCATAAAACAGTCTTTTAGGCAAATGTATGTCTGGCATTCAAATAATGTGGCCAGTCCATTGGAGTTGTGCTTTCTGCAGTAGTGGTTGAATGCCAGACAGTTCAGCTTGAGAAGGGACCTCAGTGTCCAGTACCTTATGCCGTCAGGTGATCTTTGGAATCTTCCTAAGACAATTCAAATAGAAGTGATTCAGTTTCCTGGCATGAGGCTGCTAGACTGTCCAGGCTTCACAGGCACACAACAATGAGGTCAGCACAACGGCTCTGTAGACCTTCAGTTTAGTAGGCAGTCGAATACCTCTTCTCTCCCACGCTTTCCTTCGGAGCCTCCCAAACACTGAGCTGGCTGTGACAATGCATGGATCAATCATCTATGTGCCCATCCCTGGAAGGTATACTGCCAAGGTAAGGGAATTTATCCACAGTATTCAAAATTTCTCCATTTGCCGTAATTGATGGTTCCACATATAGATGGTGTACTACTTACTGGCTGTTAGAGAACCAGTGTTTTCTTGGTGTTGTTAGGCCAAAATTAGCACAAGCCGCAGAGAATCAATCCCTACTCTGTTGCATCTCAGCCTCAGATCATGTATCTGTAGATCAGACAGCCCAACAAGGGGACATGACTGGCTGGAGGATGTATATCTGGAAGTAACATAGTTGAGTCTTGACTTGAACCCAGGTCTCCATACTTCTACCCTCTGGCACATATGTTGCTGTTGTTCATTCACGTCTGATTCTTTGTGACCCCGTTTGAGATTTTCTTAACAAAGCTACTTCAGTAGTTTGCCGTTTCCTTCTCCAGCTCATCTTATAGAAACTGAGGCAAACAGTAAAGTGACTTGTCCAGGGTCACACAGCTAGTAAGTGTCTTAAGTCAGATTTGAACTCAGGTCCTCCTGATTCTGGAGCCTGTTGCTCTATCCATCACACTACCACTTAGCTGCCTCTGGCACATAGCAAAGACTTAATGAATGGTTGTTTGGCCAGGAGAACATTGTACACAGCATCAACAACATTGTGTGTTGATCAACTGTTATAGAATTGATGCTTCTCAGCAATCCAGTGGTCCAAGATAATTCCAAAGGACATATGATAGAAAATGATCTCCAAATCCAGAAAAAAAGAACTGTGGAATCTAGATACAGATTGAACCATACTGTTTCTACTTTTTTGTTTTTCTTTTTTGAGGTTTTTCCCTTTTGTTCTGATTCCTCTTCTTTCACAGCATGACTAATGCAGAAATATGTTTAATGTGATTATACATGTATAACCTATATCAGATTGCTTGCTGTCTTGGGGAGGGGGGAGAGAGGGAGAAAAATTTGGAACTATAAATCTTATAAAAACAAATGTTGAAAACAATCTCTACATGTAACTAGAAAATAATAAAATACTTTTATGATTTAAAAATTAAAAAAAAAATAAATGGCTGGGGGCAGCTAGGTAGCACAGTGGATAAAGCACCGGCCCTGGATTCAGGAGTACCTGAGTTCAAATCCAGCTTCAGACACTTGACTAGCTGTGTGACCCTGGGCAAGTCACTTAACCCCCATAGCCCCGCAAAAAAAAAAAATGGCTGTTTGGGCCAAGTGAATGAACAGAACATAGAAACAAATTTGTGTCTTTTACCCTCTATGGTTATGCCTACTTATTTCAAGGACTGAAGTCAGCCATGATGCAAAGCAAAGTGTGTGGACTTTGGAATCCCAGGACATGGGTTTTAACCCAGGGTCTGCCACTTGACTCATTTTCTGGGTTTCACTTTCCTCATCTGTAAAATGAGAGAGTTAGATTTCATGACCTCTAAGATGCTTTCTAGCTCTAGTCCAAAGGTTCTTGACCTTTTTGTATCCTGGACTCATCTGGGCAGTCTGAGGAAGCCTATGGATGTGTCTCTTTTTGGAATTCTGTTTGTAAATATTTGAGGGAAATGCCAAATTTCACTTAGAAGTTAATGAAAATGAAGTTGGAAGTTTTTTGCCCATCCAATTTCCCAGATCCCCTGAAATCTATCCATGGATCTCCTGGGGCTCCTCCACATTAAGAAAGCCTGTTCTAGATGTATAATCCACTAATTCGTTCCCCAGCTGCTAAATTGTTTTTCTTGACCAACTCTTTTTATTAATTCTTTCATTCTCTTTTGTCCCATATTTAGTTAGGTCAGGGGTTGGCAGTTATTATGAAACCAATGTAACTATTTAAAAACCTCTTATGTTTTCTGTTTAAATATCCATTCAAAAAGGAAGATACTGGCCCTTTCAGAAAACAGGTCCTGCTCTCACCCATTTACAAAAAAAACCCCTCCCAGCTCTAGAGCAGAGAGAAGTAATATAGTTCCTGGTTGCTAAGGAGACCATTGTGTGCAAATTACCGGTAAGCACAATAGCTGACAGCTAGTTGCCTGGTTTTTGGTGGGGTGGATGGGTTACTCTCCTTTTTGGATGAAGACTTTAGACTTGATTGGAGAACCAATTGATCAATCAGCTAGCATTTATTAAGCACTCTCTGTGTGCCAGGCACCATGCTTGGTGCTTAGACATGAAGATAAAGAATTAAACAAAGGTCGCAAGGGTTATGTTATATAAAGACCCATCCAGATGATTACATGTTCTCTTTTCTGTTTCATCCCCATGGATGGTAGGTAGGAAATCTAAGGGCAAATCTTAGATAAGGTGTTCTTAACCTGAGGTCCATAGACCCCCCCAAAAAATACCATGGATAGATTTCAAGGGGTCTGTGAATTTGGATGGTAAACAATTGCATCTTTATTTTCACTCATCTCAAACATGACTAAACCATGCTTATCTGTATGCAACTCTCTTTCATGTCCTCACATATGCTCACCATGGGGGGTCTACTCAAACTTATAGGGGCTTTTCTCACTTTCCTTTGACACTAGGAGTATATCTGCAGAGCATACAAGCCATCCATCTGTTATCCTTTGCTCTCAACACATGACCAGCCCATCTTGCTTTTTGTTTAGATATTTCTTTGGTGACACCACTTATACCAGTTCTCTTCTACAAGTCCTTGTTTGTAATTTGTTGCAACCTGCTTTGGGCCACTATGTACCTTTCCATAGGCCTGTTAAAAACTACATTGTGAAAAAAAAGAATGTTGAAAAAGAACTAGGACTGTGGTCTGGATGCATGGTATAATGATAATGGGATGTTGGTGTAATTGAACATTTGAGAGCATAAGGGGTGGTTTGCAAACATTTAGAAAGGGAAGCAGTGATCATTAAGAGTCAGCATGGCTTCATCAAGAATAGGTCACACCAGACTAACTTCATTTCCTTTTCTGACAGAGTTATTAGACTGGTAGATCAAGGGTAATGCGGTAGACATAACTTACCTAAATTTCAGCAAAACATTTAGTCAAGTCTCTCATCATATCCTTGTGGGCAAGATGTGGGAGTAGATGATAATAAGTTGATCCAAAGAGAAGTCATTAATAGTTCAATGCCAGTATGGAGGGTGATCTCTAGTTCTATGCCCCAGGGATCTGTCCTTGGTCCTGTGCTATTTAACATTTTCAAAATCAATCATTTGGAGGAAGGCACAGAGGGCCTACTGAACAGATGGGCAGATGCCACAAAGCCAGGAGAAGCAGTTAATGGATGACAGTCAAGATCCTGGCAGGCTAGAACGATGGCCCAAATTTAATCAAACCGCACAATTGTAAGGGTTCCGGACCAGTCAGAGAAGCTGTGTTTAAATCTAAGCTCTCCCATTGTGTAACTGTAGTAAAGTCACTTAGCATTTCTGGATCTTGGAGGGTTTCATTGGATTGCCAGCTCAATGTGAATCAATAATGGAGCATGCCTGACCACGAAACTAGAGTAACCTTAAGCTTTATTAAGAAGGGGCATAGGGGGCAGCTAGGTGGTGCAGTGGATAAAGCACCGGCCCTGGATTCAGGAGGACCTGAGTTCAAATCCAGCCTCAGACACTTGACACTAACTAGCTGTGTGACCCTGGGCAAGTCATTTAACCTTCATTGCCCCGCAAAAAAGAAGGGGCATGGTATCCAGAACAAGGGAGAAGATAGTCTTGCTGGACTGTGCCCTGGTCTGATCATGTGTGGAACACCAAGAGGCAGGTCATGTGGGTAATGAAGAACCTAAGACCATGCCAGGGAAGTACTAACAAAGAAACTGGGCAGGTTTTGTTTGGGGAACAAATATTTGGAGGAGACATGATATCTGTCTTTAAGTACTGGAAGTAAGATTAGACTTGTTCTACTTGGCTCCAGAGGGAAGAACTAGGAGCCGTGGATGGAAGTTTCCTCCTCTGTAAAATGGGGGAGGTTAGACAAGATGGGCTCTGAGGTCTTTTTCAGCTCTGGATCTCTGATCTTATGATCCTGACTAGAAAATGCAACTTGAGTGCAACCTGTGCATTCCTGCCTCAGTACATTTTCCTTTCCTGAAATGTTCTTCCTCTTCTCCACTTGTCTGAATACTTCCTTCCCTTAAGATTGTGTTTTAGTGGCAAAAGTTCTGAATTTAGAGCTGGTGAAAATTTTGGCTCTGGTTGTTGAAATCCATGAGACCTTGTACAAGTCACTTCCCTGCTCTGGCCCTCTGTTTTATAGGATAATAGCTTTAGTTCATGAAGGGACTTCAGAAACCAATCCCCTCTTTTTACAGATGAAAAAAACCTGAGGCCTAGGGTGATATAATGACTTAATCAAGGTCGTCATAGGACTCCAGACCTAGAGCTGGGAGGGACTTCAGGGGGGTAGCTAGTCTACTCTTCCTCCTGATTTTATAGAATAGGAAATTGAGACCCAGGGAAACTACTCATTCAAGGTTTCACAGGTATTTTGTGCAGAGCTAGCTCTTTGCATTGTTCCCTGCCCTGCAATAGAAGAATCCTAGATGACTTCTGCCCTGAGCACACAGTTTTCTACAGTTTCTATCCATTCTGGGGCCCTATCTGGGTGTTCTTAGGGCCACCTTGGCCACAAATTCCCCAAGACGTCTTGGGCTGTTGAACCAAATGGCCAGAGCTATGCATGGAGGCCCTTAGAGCAGGCACATTTTGATTCCTGTAAGCTTTTTTAGAATTTCAAGTCTATGCTGAATGGGGAATGAAGATTAATGCCGCCTTATCTGTTGAACAAACCTGCGTCGTGTACAAATACAGTAATAGCTCATGGATTCAGCCTCCACTCATTTGGAATTTGTGATGATTCAACCAGGGCTGGGCTGAAGTTCCCCTTTTCACTAAGTCTGAAGACAGGGTTTGCTAAGAAAATGAGTGGTGCACATGGGATTGCAGGGCTGGGGGAAGCGTGGGAAGAGCTTTGTAACCTCTTTGGAAGAACAAACACTGTTTAAGGTTTAGAGATGTAATATGGTATAGTGGGTAGGCCACTGGACTTAGAACCACAAAGATGGACTTAAAACCCATCCTTAGATGTTGGCTAGCTGTGTGACTCTGAGTAAGTCACTTAACTTCTCTGTGACTGTTGCCTTGTTTGTAAAATGAGGGACATGGAATCCATGACCTCTAAGGTCCCCTCTAACTCTAGATCTAGGATCTAGACCTGGATAAATAATTTGCATGGGAACTATTTCACAAAACCCCTCCATCACAGCACCCTGGATTTTTGCTATTTTACTAGATATATGACCCTGAGCAAGTCCTTCCCCAAA
Organism: Dromiciops gliroides; assembly: GCF_019393635.1. Lineage (NCBI taxonomy): Eukaryota > Metazoa > Chordata > Mammalia > Microbiotheria > Microbiotheriidae > Dromiciops > Dromiciops gliroides. Next base: position 40,703,744 of record NC_057867.1, on the reverse strand, counting down.
GCAATTCTTCCTCATCCAAAGAAATGATTGCTAAAGTTCTTTTAAAGCCCTTTTTAAAAAAGTTCTTTTTAAAGCCCTGAAAGTCCTCTTTTTCATTGAAGTCCCATTTTTCCCTCTGAAAAATTATAATCAGTTTTTCTGGATAGGTGATTTTGGGTTGTAATCCCAACTCTTTTGCCCTCTGGAATATCATATTCTATGCTCAGGGGCCATTTAAGCCAAACCCTGCCTGAACCAGAATCCCCTCTGTTATGCACATGGCAAGTGGTCACTCAGCCTTTGCTTTATGAGTTCAAATGAGGAGGAAGCTTCTACCTCCTGGAGACAGCCCAGTATATTTTGTTAGGCCATTTTTCAGAAATCAGTCCTACATGTGCCTCTTCCTAATTTTCACCCTTTCCTCTTCATTGATCTCTAGGAACAAACAAGACAAGTCTAAGCACTTTTCTAAATGACAATCATTCAAATACTTGAAGCCAGATATTCTTTACCTCTAAGTTGGGGGTTCTTTTTTTGGTGGGGGCTGGGCAATAAGCGTTAAGTAACTTGCCCAAGGTCACACAGCTAGTAAGTGTCAAGTGTCTGAAGCTGGACTCAGGGCCAATGCTTTATCTACTGTGCCACCTAGCCACTCCTAAGTTGGGGGTTCTTAATCTTTGTGTGCATGTTATAGACCCCTTAGACAGTTTGACAAAACCTAGGGATCCTGCTCAGAATAATATTCTTAAATACATGGGATTACAAAAGAAATAAAATAAAAACTCCAAAGTTCACAACCCCCAGTTTAAGAATCTCTTCTCTAGATCTTCTCTATGCTAAACATCTCTAATCTTTATCTGGTGTGAAGGCAAAGCTCTTCACCATCCTAGTTACCCTCTGGACATTCTCAAGTTTATCAGTATCCTTTAAATTTTTTTCTTTTAATTTTTATTTTCAGTTCTAAATTCTCTCCCTTCCTTCACTCATTGAGAAGGCAAGCAATATGATATGTTATACATGTGAAATAATATGACATATTTACACATTAGCCATATTGCAAAAGAAAAGAAAAAATATGCTTAAATCTGCTTTGTTAAATTTTTACGATTTCTCACTCATGTTTACCTTTATATGCTTCTCTTGAGTTTTATGTTTGAATGTCCAGTTTTCTGTTCAGCTCTGGTCTTTTCATCAGGAATGCTCGAAAGTCCTCTATTACACTAAATAGCCATTTTTCCCTTATAGGATTATATTCAGTTTTTCTGAGATTATTCTTGGTTCTAATCTTAGTCCCTTTGCCTTCTGGAATATTGTATACCAAACCCTTCACTCCTTTATAGTGGTAGTAGCTAAATCTCATGTGATACTGACAATGGTATTTGAATTCATTCTTTCTGGCTGCTTGCCAGAATATTTTCTCCTTGGCCTAGGAACTGGATTTTGGCTATACTAGTCCTGGGAGTTTTCATTTTGGGATTTATTTCACAAGATATATGGTGGATTTTTTCATTTTCTACTTTGCCTTCTGGTTTTAAAATATCAGGGAAGTTTCTTGACATACGATGTCTGGGATCTTTTTAAAATAATGGCTTTCAAGTAATATAGTAATTCATAAATTATCTATTTTCCAGGTCAGTTTTTCCTATGAGATATTACATGTTTTCCTCTATTTTTCAATATTTTCACTTTGTTTTGTTGTCTCTTGATGTCTCATGGAGTTGGTACATTACAGTTGACCAATTCTAATTTTTAAGGAGTTAATTTCTTCAGTGAGGTTTTGTACTTCTTTTATAAATTGGCTAATTCTGACCTCTAAGGAATTATTTTCTTTAGTATTTTTTATGTTTCTTTTATCAAGCTATTAATTTTCTTTTCATAGTTTTCTTTAGTGACTCTTATTTCTTTTTCCATTCCCCCCTATCACTCTTACTTAATTTTTTCTTTTAAAAATATTTTATTTTTTCCAATTACATGTAAAAACAATTGTAAAAATGCATTTTAAAAATGTTGAGTTCTAAAATTTCTCCTTCCCTCCCTCCACTGTCCCGTTATTGAAAAGGCAAGCAATTTGATATAGGTTATACATGTGAAGTCATGAAAAACACATTTCCATATTAGTCATGTTATGAAAGAAAAGAAAATCAATCCTCCCCCAATAAAATAAAGTTTGCTTTGCTCTGTATTTTGACTCTCTCAGTTCTTTCTATGGAAATAGATTGCTTTTTAAAATCATAAGTCCTTTGGAATTATCTTGAATTATTGTATTGATGAGAATAATTAAGTCATTTACAGTTGAACATCATGTAATATTGCTCTTACTGTAGACAATGCTCTGGTTCTGCTTACTTCACTTTGCATCAGTTTATGTAACTCTTTCCAGGTTTTCCTGAAATTATCCGGCTCATCATTTCTTATAGCACAATAGTATCCCATTACAATTATATACCATAACTTGTTCAGCCACTCCCTAATTGATGGGCATTCCCTCAATTCCAATTCCTTGCAACTGCAAAAAAAGAGCTGCTATAAATATTTTATACATAAAAGTCTTTTCCCTAATTAAAAAAAATCCTTTTTAGGATATAAATATAGCAATGGTATTGTTGGGTTAAAGGGTATGCATGGTTTTGCTTATAGATATTTTCAAATCATTGTCTTCTTCTGAGTTTGTGTCTTGAACTACCCTGTAACCATAGTACCTTTTTATAGTCAGGTTCTTTTTTGTTTTGTGCTCATTTTCCAACCCATTCCTTGACTTTGGACTTTATGTTAGAATTGGGCTCACTTCTGCAGAGGTGGAGGGTAGAGAGAATGACTAGCCTGAGCTTCTGTCCTTTAATTCCTATGCTTTCACAGCTGGATCTGGGGTCCTATACATTTTTGATGTTTACAATGTAGTGTGATCCATGGAAATATTTGGTCACTGTCATCCTGGTCTGCATGCTGGTTCTTATATAGGTAGGGTCCCTGTTCCCTTGTGACTGTGTCTGGTCCTCTTTGCATTGGAAATGTGACCCAGATCTGGGTAATAGGCAACAGAGACAGCAAATGGTATCTAATCCTGCTCCTAGTGCTGGTATAGGGGTTGCCTAAGATCTCTTTTTTGGCCAGGTGTTTAGTGAACTTACCATCTCTGGGTATTCCTTTTGCCCCATAGTGCACAGCTGAAGTTGCTTCCACTGTGCTCTACTGCCATACTCTCATCCACCCCCATCCCAGAGCCTGTAGTTCTCTCTTTTTCTCCTCCAATTTCATCTTTTTTTAGCTGTTCCTCTCAGAATTCTGTTCAGTGTTTTCTGTGGTCATCCTGCAAGAGAGGTTTTGGAGAAGGCTTGGCAGTTTTGACCTTTCACTCTGCCATTTTGACTCTGCCTCCTATCAGTATCTTTTATAAAATTTCAGTGTGCAGAAATGAACATAACTCCCCAGATATATTCTGTCCAGGGTAGAATACAAAGCAGACTACCATCTCCCTAGTCCTACATGTTCTATGTCCAAGTGCAGCATTTGCTTTGTGTGATTTTTTTCCGTACTGCCATATTGTACTGTTGACTCACATTGAGTTTTCAGTTCACTATATTCCCCAGATATTTTTCAGAGAAATTTCTAGCTCTGCCTTCCCTACATTGTACTTGTGAAGTGGATTTTTTTTTGCACTCAAGTATGAATTTCTATTTATCCCTATTAGATTTCATCTTATTTGATTTAGTCCTATATTCTAGCTTGTCAAGATCTTTTTGAATCCTGACTTTGTCACTTGGTATGGTAGCTAGCTTACCCTCCTGGATTTTTGTATGATCTGCAAATTTGATAAGAATTACAGCTATGCCTTTATCTAAAGCATATCATGATGATGACAATAACAATAACTAGAATTTACATAATTCTTTAAGGTTTGCAAAGTACTTTAGAAATATCATCTTATTTATCTTCACAACCACCCCAGCAGGTAGGTGTTATTATTAATCCTAATTTTTTTTTTTTGCTGATAAGGAAAATGAGGCAGAGGTTAAGTATCTTGCCCAGGGCCACACATCTAGTAAATATCTAAGGCTAGGTTTAAACTCAAGTCTTTCAAATCCAAATTCAGCTCTCTCAGGTGCCCTGACAAATGTCTAACAGCACAGGATCAAAGACAGATCCTTGGGGCCACCAATACAATAGAGAACTCCTTCCAAGTTGTTGTCAACCATTAATGACTAGTCCTTGCATATGGTCATACACATTCCAAACCCACTCAATTTTAGTTTCATCTAGTCTAAATCTTTTCATCTAGTCCAAAATAGTAGTATGAAATCTTTTGTTAACTGCGATGAGACCATGTAATTACACTATATATAGACAGCATTATCCTTTAAAAAAGGAAATGAGGTACGTCTGACATTATCTCTTTTGCAGTCACGCAAAACATCTTCACATTAGTCAGGTTGTGAAATAAAACAGACAAAATAACTTTAGAAAGAGGAACTAACAAATAAAATTATTCTTCAATCTGTATTCAGATACCATCATTTCTTTCTCTGTTGATGGTTTTCATTTTTCATATGTCTTTCTGATAGCATCCTGCTCATCATTTCTTTCACAATTACTATTACTGTCTTACCCTCTATCTCCTCGATATTTACTCTATTTTCTGTTTTCTTTCACCCTATCCCTCCTCAAAAGTGTTTTGCTTTTTACTGCCCCCTCCCCCAATCTGCCTTCCCTTCCTTCGCCTCCCATGATCTCTCTTGATGAAGCCATCTTAGATCTTTGTAATCACTGTTACCTTTTCTAAATGTTCATAAACAACCTCTTTAATAATTGAGTTTGGCCAGCAACCATAGCTAAACTCTGACTCAAACTCAGAAAGGGACCTCAGAAGCCACAGATTCTAACTCATACCTGAAAAGGAATCCCCTTTACACCATCTCTGATATAAGTGGAAATCCAACCTCCATTTCAAGATTTCCAGTGAAGGCCAACCCATTACCTATCTATTTCACTTTTGGACAGCTCCAGTTGCTAGGAAAGTTTTTCCTTAGATCAAACCTACCTTTGCCTCTTTGAAATATCTACTCATTTTCTTTAGTTCTGCCCTCTGGGGCCTAGCAGAATGAATCTAATCCATGTCCTAATCAGCGACTCTTCAAATACTTGAAGACAGCTATCATGCAGTGAGGGTCTTGCTAGCTGAATAAAAAAGGAAATGCCACTGCCCAGTCCTGAGACTGGTCTGAGAACTGTGATTGTCTTCCTAAGGATTCTAGCCCTAGAATGGCCCAACAACCATGAACAACAGTTCAGCCTTTCTAGATGTCTGAACCATCTTTCTCTTCACTTCAATTATTCACCGATTCCCTCTTCCCCTAACTCCAACACTTCCCCAAGTCGGGATGTCTAGTGGCAGTTTTGGAATTAAGGAAACTTGAGCATGAATCTTAGTTCAGAAATTTCCTAACTGAATGACCATGAATTCTCCAGCCTTCTGTTCCTTCTTTTCTAAAATGGGGAAATTAATACTGGTACACTACCCAAAAGGACTGTTGGGAAGAACGTGCTATGTAAACCTCAAAGCTTTTTATGTTATTCTCATTAATCAATCATCGCATATTGATTAAATGCCTACTATGCCCCAGGCACTTATGATTGAGGATCACTGTCCCTGCCAAGGAGGAATAGTAGTACCTTTGGGTTTTGGTGGCTTGTTGTTGAAGGTGAGTTGCCAAGGCAACTTCTAAATCAACTAGGAGGTAAGGGCTGTGCCTATCTATATCTGTGTCTGTACCCCACCACTGAAAGACCTCATTAGAATGGTTGTCACTGCCATTGGAGTATAGACAGAGGTGGTGCAGGGATATACTGTCCTGGTCTAGCTCTAGCTAAAAAATCTTCATGGTTACAGGGAGGTTTGGGATCCTATTTGAACACAGTTTTAAAGGGCTTCCCAGTTAATAAAGCCTTTAGTTCATAGCATCCTCAGTTCAAGATCATATTATGTCCCCATTTTCCAGAGGAGGAGGCTGAAAGTCTGAGAGGGCATGTAATTTGTATAGGGTCACATACATGGTAAATGGAAGAGCTAAGACTGAAACCTAGTCTCCTAATTACTATTCTAAGGTTCTGTTGCCTGTTAGAAGGTTCCCAGGATGGCTTCCATGCTTTTCTTCTCCATTTGTGTCCTAGAACCCCAACGGTAACCCTGTCTGTCTCTGACCTGCTTTCCTTTTCTGAAGGATTGAGGATTAGCCTTTGGGGAGAGAGCACTTGGCTTCCACTATTGGTCCTATTTGCAACCTTTGCTCTTGGCTTGGAGGAAGCATCTCTGAGCTGAGAGCAATGGGGACACTTTATAAAAGGTTCCAAGTTGCTGCAAATCCCCTTTCCCTGCAAACAATCCCCAGCCCCCATTCTTCTGGGTTTAGCTTAAATGTCAGTTATGCCGGAAGTCTTACCATTTGGATGTCCAGCCCCTCAGGGGCAGGCTTCCTGAATGGCAGCCTGGGAGGCTTGCATATTCCAAAGACTCTCCGAATTAGAAATAATGCACAAAGCTTAAATATTCCCTTTGTCTTGAGCTTCAACATTTTCGATTTGAAAGGCGAGAAAATGCTTCTAAATTCCTTTTGCTGAAATATTCATGCTTGGGCTATGGGGCTGAAGGGCACGATTGTAAAGCCGGGGTCTCTATAGCATAAACAGGAGGCTTTGGACCCAGCTGGTGGTTGACACTGGGGATGTTCATCTTCCTGTGGCTCTTTGTCAAGGGGTGTTCTGCCTGCACAAAAAGCCCCCTTTTAGCATTCAAGAGGAGATTCCTTTAACTAATTTGGGTCCAAGGGACTGCTTGTTTACAAACTGGCAGAGGAAGCAAACCCTTTTCTAGGACTTTCCAGGAATGATAACCCTAACTCCTATTTCCATAGTGCTTTAAGGGTTCCATCTGTCCCCTTTCCTCTGTCCACTTGGCTGCTCAGCCTTCAGGCCCTCACCATCTCTCACCTGGACTCCTACACTAACCTCTTCATTGGTTTCCCTGCTGCCAGTCTCTCCCCTCTTGAATCCTTTCTTCATAGATCTGCCAACATGATCTTCCCAAGGCACCTTGGGAAGCAAGAGGGCACCTAAGGGGCCATCAAGTCCAACCCATACCTGAAAATAATAATAACAATCATGATAGCTAGCATTTATATAACATTCAAAGGTTTGCAAAGAACTTTATGTCGATTATGTCATTTGATCTTCATAACAACTCTGTTCAGTAGGTATTGTTCCTATCTCCATTTTATAGATAAAGAAATAGGGGGATAGCTAGGTGGCGCAGTGGAAAAAGCACCAGCTCTGGATTCAGGAGGACCTGAGTTCAAATCTGGATTCAGATACTTGACACTTACTAGCTGTGTGACCCTGGGCAAGTCATTTAACCCTCATTGCTCCACCAAAAAAAAAAAGGAAAGAAATAGGCTGTGAAAAGTTAAGTGACTTGCACAGGACCATCCACTTAGGGAATATTTGAGGAAGGATTTAAACTTAGGTCTTCCTGACTCCAAGTCCAACCTTCTCTTACCTAACTGCCTGACAGGAAAAGAATCCCTTCTACACCAGCCATCCCTGAAAGTCTTTGCTTGAAGACCTATAGTGAGGGGTGGGACAACTACTTGCAAGGTAGCCCATGCCACTTTTCAATTGCTCTCCTGGTTAGGAAGTTTTTCCTGATCTCAAATGAAAATCTGCCTCTTTGTAGCTTCCACTCGCTGTTCCTAGTTCTGCCCTCTGAGCCCAAGCAGAAGAGCTAGGTGGCACAATGAATAGAGCCTTGGGTTTGGTGTCAGGAAGGCCAGAGTTCAAATCCAGCCTCAGACACACACTAACTGTGTGACTGCATACTTTCAGCCTCCCTTTTCTTATGTGTAAAGTAAGGAAGTTGGATTCAATGGTATTGAAGGTCCTTTATGATCTTAAATGCCTCTTCCACATGAGAACCCTTCAAATACTTGAATAGAGCCATGACATCTCCTATTAATTCATATCTTTTCCAGGCTATATAAGCAGTCTTCAGATAGTATAAACTTAAGGTCTGTCATTTTTTTGGTTGCCCATATCTGGATGCTCTTGGACTAAATGGTGCACTTCCCAAAATATGGTGCCCACAAATGAACACAATATTCCAGATGTGATCAGATTATGGCAGAGCATCAAAGGACCATAACCTCTTTTTTTCTGAAATTATAATGCTCAGGGTCCAAGACTACATTTCCTTTTTTGGCTGCCACATTACACAGCTGACTCATGTAGTCTGCAGTCCATTAAATTTTGCTCTTTTTCAAACAAATTGCATTCTGGCCAGTCTTTCCCTTCTTGTGCCAAGGAAGTTGATTTTTTGAACCCAAAGGTAAGAGTTTGTATTTATCTTTATGAAATTTCATTGTCTCCGGTCCAGCTCAATGTTCTAGCCTTCCAAGAATTTTCTGAATCTATTCCTTTGTTCAGCAACCTTTCATGTCCTATACAATAAAGTGTAAACTCTTTGGCCTGGTATTTTTTTTTAATTAAAAAAAAATTTTTTTTTAATGAGGCAATTTGGGTTAAGTGACTTGCCCAGGGTCACACAGCTAGCAAGTGTTAAGTGTCTGAGGCCAGATTTGAACTCAGGTACTCCTGACTCCAGGGCCAGTGCTCTATCCACTGCGCCACCTAGCTGCCCCTGGCCTGGTATTTAAGGGTTGCCAAAATCTAACTCTCACCTACCTTTCCAGGCTCATTTCATACCATTTTCCTTCATGAACTCTACATTCCAATCAAACTAGTCTACTAATTGTTTTGCATACTTGATGGCATATCTTTTATCTCTATGCATTTCCACAAGCCTTTTTCTTTTTCTTTCTTTAACAATCTATTTTTATATTTACTTCTTTTTTAGCATTCATTTTTTGTAAGATTTTGAGTTTCAAATTTTTCTCCCTTCCTCCCTTCCCTCCCCTTTCCCCAAGACAGAAAGAAGTCTGATATAGGTTATATATGTATAATCACATTAAACATATTTCCACATTACTCATGTTGTGAAAGAAGAATCAGAACAAAAGGGAAAAACCTCAAAAAAGGAAAAAAAAGAAAAGAAAAAAGTAAAAATAGTATGGTTCAATCTGCATCCAGATTCCACAGTTCTTTTTCTGGATATGGAGAGCATTTTCCATCATGAGTCCCTTGGAAATGTCTTGGATTATTGTATGGCTGAGAAAAGCAAAGTCTATCACAGATGATCATCACACAGTGTTGTTGTTACTGTGTACAATGTTCTCCTGGTTCTGCTCACTTCACTCAGCATCAGTCCACTTAAGTCTTTCCAGGTTTTTCTGATATCTGCTGGTTCATCATTTCTTCTGGCACAATAGTATTCCATTACATTCATATGCCACAACTTGTTCAGCCATTCCCCAATTGTTTGTATACCCTTGATTTCCAATTCTTTGCCACCACAAAAGGAGCTGCTATAAATATTTTTGTATACCACAAGCCTTTTTCATGCCTGGAATATACTTATTTCTACCCTCTCCCCGCTTATCCTGGTCTTCCTAACTTGGTACCACCTCTTATGGGAAATCTTACTTGATCCTCCTAATGGTGGGTGGTATTTTCTACCCTAATTTTTCTTTTCACTATACATATATATATATATGTGTGTGTGTGTGTGTGTGTGTGTATATATATATATATATATATATATATATATATGTTGGACCCCTGAGTAGAATAATAATAAAAAAGCTAGATTTTATATAGCACTCTAAGGTTTCCAAAATGCTTCATATTTGTTGTCTTCTTTGATCCTTATAATATCCTGGGGAGGTATAAGTGAGGAGAGTGGAGTACACAGAGATTAAGTAACTTGACCAGGGTCATACAGCCAGTTAGTGTGTGAGGTCAAATTTGAACTCAGGTCAACCGAGACTTTGGGTCTAGTTCCTTATCCATTTTGCCATGTAGCTGCCTTGAATGTAAACTGTTTGAGTATAGAGACTGTTTCATGTTTGTCTTTTCATCCCTAGCATTTAGCACAGTTCCTGGCACATAGTAAGTGCTTAATAAATGTTCACAGAATCCTAGCTATAGATATAGAAAGGATCTTAGAGAACATTGACTCCAACCCCATCGTTTTACAGGTAAGAATGCAGGCCCCGAGGGGAAGTTACTTGCTTAAGTTCAGTGCTCTTTTTATCCTGATTCTCAGTTGCTTGAATCAAAATGAATTCGTAAAGTACCTTCCTTTGAACAACCCCATGAAGCAGCTAGTAAAAACATTATTAGCCTCATTTTATAGATGAAGAAGTGAAGACCCAAGGGGTCAAGTTATCCACATGCCTAGTTCACGTTGAAGGCAGTACTCAAGTCTCATGAATCTAAGTTTGGAGCTCTTTCCATTATTCTTAATTCCTTTACAGACAGTCCATGTTATAAACTAAGATATCAGTGGGGCCTAATAAGCAAAATGAGTACTAAGTTAATGAAAAAAATGACAATTCTCCATCAGCTCACATTATGTAATGATGTCGTCTATGCATGGACAGCCTTTTAATCTACAGGCATTAATTAGCAGCTCCAGAAGCCAAAGACACATGGGCGATTCTTAATTTCTCAAACCTTCCACTTGCAAATATTCCTGATTCCAAGTTTTCCTTATTCCTAGGCAAAGACTCTGAAGCCTCACATTGGAAGAAACCATGCTAAAGTTTTTTACTCAGTAAAAATGAGGTTTCTGGCCTCTGGATGATGGCCCATTCCAGACAGGGAAGTCCAAATTCAGGAGCCTTCATTCTGTTATCTCTGTCACTGGCTATAAATAGAGGCTTTTAAAAGGTACTTCTTTCTTTAGGGCTTTGCCAAAACCCAATGGGATCATGTTGGTGACCCAGTTCTCTTAACTCTTGTTGGCACTGTGTAGTGGGAAAGAACATTGGCTTCCCATTAGTAGACTTGAGTTTGAATCCTGTATCTGCTACAAACTAGCTGTTTGACCTTGAGCAAACAGGATAATTAAATTTAGAGCTGAAAGAGACTTTAAGTCCAAACATTTTGTTTTACAGATGAGGAAACTGAGGCATAGAGAGTAGAAACCTTTTGCTCAAGGGTTCACACTCAGGCCCTGTGTCAACCTCTAATACCTTTCCCCCTCTATGTTTCAAGGCTCCCAAATGGGTCTTAAATTCCTCCTCTGGAAAATAAGGGAGTTGGATTCAATGATTCCTCTGGGCCATTTCAGCCATAACATTCTTTGGTTCTGGGTCTCAGTTTTCTCCTCTGTAAAGCAAAGGGCTTGGAATTATCTTTTCATACCATCAAAAATTAGAAGAGAACCAGATCAGGTACCTCTCACAGTTATAGCCATGGAGAAAATTCTTAACCACAAAAAAGAAAGAGGCAGTATGAAGAGACAAATGAGATAATATCAATTACATGAAATTAAAAAGATTTTGCACAAAAATCAATGTAACTAGGCTAAGAAGGGAAGCTGTTGATTGAGAAGAAAGTCTTTGCATGAAATATCAAAGAGCCAGCATGATTTCATCAAGGGCATGTCATACCAGACCAACCCTCTTTCCTGTTTTGATGGAATTACTAAACTAGTAGATGAAGGAATGGATTTTAGCAAAGCTTTTGATAAGGTATTTCACACCATTCTTTTTTTTTTCTTTTGGTGAGGCAGTTGTGGTTAAGTGACTTGCCCAGGATCACACAGCTAGTAAGTGTTAAGTGTTTGAAGCCGGATTTGAACTCAGGTACTCCTGATTCCAGGGCTGGTGCTCTATCCACTGCATCACCTAGCTGCCCCCACACCATTCTTATGCAAAAGACATGGGTTGGACAATAACAGAATCAGATGGATTAACAACTAGTTGGATGGCCAGTTGCTAAGTTATTAAGGGTTTGATGGCCAGAGGTCTCTAGTGGAGTAGGACAGAGATTTGCACTTGGTTATTTGCTATTTGTTATTTTTCTTAATGACTCAGATAAAGGCATGAATGTTATGTTCGTCAAATTTGCAGATGACACAAAATTGGGAAGGATAAGTAAGATAGTTGATGACAGAGTTAGGATCCAAAAGGATCTTGATCTTGATCTTGGACATTGAATTAAAAAAAGAAGAAATTCAATGAGTATCGATGTAAAGTCTTGCACTTGGGTACAAAAAATATCAATTTCACAGGTATAAGATGGGAGAAGGATAGATACATAGCCGTGTCCTGAAAAAGATCTGTGGATTTTGATAAGCTAAAATGATAGTCCCACTGTACTCTGCTCTCATCAAAGCTCAACATAAGACATTAGTGTGATGTGGCAAAAACCCCAAACTAATTTGATCTTGGTCTATATTAAGCATGGCATTGCTTTTAGGTATTGGAAAACGTATTGAGATGTATGGGATGTTCAAGGAGTACCAACACCTTTTGTGTAAGCACTTGTTGAGCCCTTTTTAGGGATGTTTATTCACCTTTGCTGTCTACTTGGTACTTAGCTCTCACTTGTGACTCCAAGAAGTTGAAGCATTGCAGAGGTCACACACTGGTAATCCACCTTGGCAGATGGGCCAAACCAAGTTGAAAATAACTTATAGACCTTGAACCCATTGGAAATTTAGGGGGCTGTCTACCCCAAGCATGTGAAGACTTCCCTGGCAGAATGGGCAGATGAGAACAATTTGTTCCAATGGCCATGAAGATGGCTGAAGCGGGTGCTTTAAGTTTGGTCAGACATTAAAGACACTAAGGTCTTTGCATCCTGGGCCATCACCAGTTATCTTGCCACTGGACTTTTTGACTCTGGAAGAGAGAGTAAAACTGACAACTTTGTGCAACTCTACCTCACTCAAATTCAATTCATGGACAAGCTAAGATATCACACTCCATGATGTCATTGTTCCTCTTTGAAAACGAACGACAAACAACATTGGGAAATGATAGTCCCACTGTTCTCTGCTCTCATTGGACCTCACATGGAATACTGTGTTCAGTTCTAGGTGCCACATTTAGGGAAGAATATTATTAAGCTAGAGGGTCTAGGGGAAAATAACCAGGATAGAGAAGAGCCTTGAGTCCTTATCAGTTGAAGGAAGTGAGAATGTTTACCTTGGAGAAGAGAAGATTCATGGGACACATGAAAAATGACATTTGAGTATTTGAAGGGCTTTCATGTGGAAGAAGAAATTTGTTTTATTTGGTTGAGAAGGTAGAATGAGGAACATGGTAAAGAGGGAAATTCAGGTTCTTGTGGTAAGAAAAGACTTCCCAACAATGAGAGCTGCCCAGAAATAAGAACTGTGTGGAGAGGACATGGGACTCCCCATCCTTGGAGGCCTTTAAGCAGAGGCTTTTTAGGTAGGGGATGATGGGGAATCCTTCACACATGGATTAGACTAGATGGCCACTGAGGTCCCTTCTGACTCTCCAATTCTGTGATTTGCTGATTTCTGATGGTCTGTTATCCAAGTTACATTGGGAGTTAACACAAATTTATAAGACCAAGAGCAAACACTCCATGCTTAAGTGGTCAAAGGATATAAACAAACCGTTTTGAAAAGAATACTTTCAGACTACTAACAGCTATATTAAAGGTTGCTTTAAATCAGCGGTAATAATCAAATTGATTTTGAAGGTCTCTTTCCGCTCTAAAACCCTATGATTTTGATGATGCACCCAAATGTCAGCTTTCCTTAGAATCACATCCTTTCCCCCCTTCCCTGACCCATAACTTTTAATTTCCTCCAGTGAAGCCAAATCTTGCCAGGCCAAGAATCTATGCCAAAGACCAGAACCTGAGTGCCCAACTTAAACTTCAGTCAAGCCAGCCTTAGAGTCAAAAGAGAAACAAACAAACAAATAAAGAGAACCACCATTGCTTTGCTGGGCTGAACTGAGCTTATGATGTCTGGCTCTGCCCCTGATGATAATGGTCCATTTCCTCACTTTCCGGTGACTGTGGCTTCTCTGGCATGCCAGGAGTCTGTTAGAATTAAGAGGTAGCTTTCAGTAGGGGAGAGGCCTCCTTTTGGAGGGTTCCCACTGAGAAAGGGCAGAGATTTGGCAAGGCTGCTCAGACTATCCTGGGCTCGTGCCTGGGATGGTCCTTACATTCTAGATCCTCCGATTCCCTCCTCCCCCTTGTCATGTTCAGTGGTGGGGAGGGAAGTGGGGTGTGTGTGTGAGGGCGGGGAGGGAGGCTTGGCTTCACAGTACAGGCCAGTCCTGAGGGTATCTTTCTCTCTGGATGACACATGACACCACAGGAGCTTAGCATGAAATATAGTGCAGAAGGCTCTGCTTGCTCTGGAGATTTATAACTGACTTCTCCTGCAGCCTGGACATGAGGAACTTCAGGAAGAAAGCCTTCTTAGTGGCAGTGTAGTAAAAGGGAGTCCCCTGGACAAAAGGCAGATGTTTATGAAGTCTATAGAAGCTGTCTTGGGGCTAGGGCTAGCCCTGGACAGAACTGAGGAGTAATGGGGGAGGGGAGGTTTTTGGGGTAGCCTCTCTTCTGTTGTATGGCAGAATGAGCACCAACTCTGTAGTCGAAGGACATGGGTTCAAATCCTGCCTCTGACATTATTGTCCACATGATCAAGGCAAGTCCCTTTACCTTTCTGGGCTTTGGTTCCCCCTCTATGCTATGAGGGAGTGAGACTAGATGATTTCAGATGTTGTTTCCAGTTCTCTATATGTGACCTTGGCTGAGTTACTTTGGGTAAGCTTGGGTTTCAATAACCTCATCTGTAAAATGAGGAGGTTGGATTAGATTGTGTTCAAAGTCCCTTCCAGTTATAGATCTAGGATCTTTTCAGCACCTTCCCACTTCTAACAAGTACCCAAGATGCCATGGTCCCCTTCCCTAAAAATGAGACAGTCCCTGTCCTCAAGGAGCTTCTATTCTATTATATTGGCTCAGCCTATCCATGAGGAAATAATATCTTCCCAGTTACTTAAATCTGTCTCTATTTCTGTGAAATGTTTTATAATTGTGTTCATATAGTTTCTGGGTGTGTCTTGGCAGGTGATACCATTTTTAGTTATTTTAAATGGAATTTCTCCTTTTCTTTCTGCTGGATTTTGTTGGTTAATATATAGAAATGTTGATACTTTGTGTGGGTTTATTTTATATTCTATTATAGGATGTGGAAGTTGTTAATTGTTTCTATTAGTTTTTTTAGTTGACTCTTTAGGGTTCTCTAAATAAACCAGTATATCATCTACAGAAAGTGACACTTGTTTCCTCTCGGCCTATGCTTATTTATTCAATTTCCTTTTCTTATTTCAATAACTAAACTTTCTAGTATAACTGAATAGTAATAGTGATAATAGACATCCCTGTTTCATCCCTGATCTTACTGGAAAGGATTCTACATTACACCTTAGATAAATATAACTTATCACTTCATACACACACACACACACACACACACACACACACACACACACACATATATATATATATATGTATATATATATATATATATATATATATATATATATAGAGAGAGAGAGAGAGAGAGAGAGAGAGAGAGGTATACAAGATTGATATGTTAACCTTGTGGGAGAAGGAGAAAAGAGGCATCAGCAGTTATTGGCATCAAGAAAAGTCTCATACAGAAGGTGAACTGAGTCTTGAAGAAAACCAAGGATTCCAAGAAGAAGTAGGGAAGGTGTACATGCCACTTACAGAGGACAGCAAGGCCATGGAGATAGGAGATGGAGTTGCCCGAGAAACAACAAGAAGCCTGGTTTGTATGGACATGAAAGGGGAGTGATATCTATAAATTCAAGTTTGTGAAGAGCTTTAAATTCCAAAGAGAGGAGTTTATTTTTTATCCTAGAGTTAGTAGGGAGCCACTGCAAGAGGAGTTTATTTTATTTTATTTAAAAAAAAATTTTTTTAAGTGAGGCAATTGGGGTTAAGTGACTTGCCCAGGGTCACACAGCTAGTAAGTGTTTAGTGTCTGAGGCCATATTTGAACTCAGGTACTCCTGACTCCAGGGCTGGTGCTCTATCCACTGCACCACCTAACTGCCCCAGGAATTTATTTTTTATCCTAGAGTTAGTAGGGAGCCAGTGCAGTTTATTGAGAAGGGGAGTGACATGATCAGACCTGTGCATTAAAAAAGCACTTTGGTGTGTGGAGCATGGATGGGTTAGACTGAGGAGTGATGAGGCAGAGAGACCAATTAAGAGGCTATAACAAAAGGGAAATAACATTTGTAAAATGGAGATGGACTTACTGATCTCTAAAGTCCCTTCTATCTTTGTATATGGTAGTCTAGTCTAAAGTAAAAGGTTTGATAGATTTCTTTTTCCCTAAGGAGAGAGCACTGTAGAAACTTATAGATTAGTAAAGGACTAGCTGTGTGACCCTGGACAAATCACTTACCTCTGTTCGCCTCAGTTTTTTCATCTGTAAAATGATGTGGAGAAAGAAATGGCAAACCACTTCAGTATCTTTGCCAAGGAAACCCCAAATGGGGTCGTGAAGAATCAGACATGACTTAAAAATGACTAAACAACAAAGGAGATGCCACGTGTGCACCAGCTAAAATGTGAAGGGGCAAAAGAGAGATCAAGACAAAGAAAAAAAACCTTTTATTATAGCTATTTGTAAGTCAGTGTGGTTTGGTGGCAAAAGTATTATTCCCTAAGGCAAATAACCAGATCATGGTTCAGACACTTAACTTACTATCTTTATCCTCTCTTTCACATTGTTTCTATCTTCTCGTCATCTCTCCCTCTTTTCCTCTTACCCTACCACCCCCCTGGTGCAGACCCTCATCACCTCAAATCTGGATTACTCAATGGCCTATTGGTTGGTCTCTCTGCCTCAAGTCTCTCCCCATTCCACTCCATCCTGTATTCAGCATCCAAGTGATCTTCCTAAAGTGTAGATCTGATGACGTCACACTCCCTCTCTCCCAATTTAGTAAAGTTCAGTGACTTCCTGTTACCTCCAGGATCAAATATAAAACTCTCTGGATTTTAAAGCCCTTAATAATCTGACCCCTTCCTACCTGGCCAATATTTTTACATCTACTACCCCAACCTCATGTACCCTTTGATCCAGTGACAGTTGGATCCTTTTTGTTCCTGAAACAAGACACCCTATTTCCTGACTGTCTTTTCACTGACTGCCAGACGTGACTGGAATGCTCTTCTTCCTCCTCCCTTGTTTCTTTTAAGTCTCAGCTAAAGCCCCGCCTTCTGCAAGAAACCTTTCCCATTTCCCTTTTATGCTAATGCCTTAGCCCTGAGTTTATCTCTAATTTAACCTGTATATAGCTTGGTTTTGTACATAGTTCTTTACTTAATGTCTCTCCCATTAAGTTGTAGGCTCCTTAAAGGCAAAGGACTTTTTCCCTTTTCATTGTATCACTAGTGCTTAGCACAGTACCTGACTTTAAGTAGGTAATTAATAAATGTTTCTTGATGACTTTCCCCATCTGCCGCCTCATGTTTTGTTACATTATACTCTTACCTCATCCTCTGTTACCTTCACTACTGCAAAGCTCAGGAAACAAGAATGCATACTTCATTCTCAATTTTGTGGAGAAAGAAATGACAAGATTTGGTAACTTGGGGTACATGGGGCAAGTTTCAGTGAAGAGTTAAGGATGATACTGAAATTGTGAGCCTGAGTGGCTGGAAGTATGGTAATAACCTTGACAGAAATATGGAAGCTAGAAAGAGTTTAAGATACTTACAGAAAATCAGGTTGGAAATGTCTAATAGATAGCAGGAGGTACAGGGCTGGAGCTCAGGAGAGAGATCAGGGCTGGATATATGGATCTGAGAATCATCTGCATAGAGATGATAATTAAAGTCTTGGGAGCAGATTGAGGCGATTAAGAGAAATAGTATATAGAGAAAAGACCCCAGGACAGACCTTGGAGACTCGACATAGCACCTAGCACATAGTAAAGTGCCTAATAAGTGCTTGCTGATTGGTTGATCTTACCATTGGAGATGTCCTTGCTCTTGGCTCTACCAATCATATTTCCTTCCCAACTCCCAGGTTCTTCCTCTGGCTTCAGGGCTGGCCCCTCCTAACAAGTTCTGGTCTCCATACTTCCTGTTGTCATCAGTTTAACATCTTTGCAAGGATCCAACCCTTCTGATGAATTAAGTCCACTATTCCCACCCCCCTCAGAACCCCTACCAAGCTCATACTCCCTTATGTAGAGCCATTTGTAGTCATCCCTATAGAGAACCCCAGTCGCTTGTAGGGGAAGGGCCATTTCTCCTTCCTATATACCCATTGCAGACAAACCTTCTCACAACTAGACTTGGGTATGGAGGCCTGATGTCCTCCCACATTTACATCTATTGTCTTTCTACCCTTTGCCTTCTCAACATATATAGTTGGGATTCTTTGGCCTTAGTGGAATAACTATCTCTATAAATGCCACTGTTTTATGAAGTTCATCAAACAGTAGAGTAATTGATACTGTGGCCCAAATTTGGTCATCTGTTAGCTTGGCTGAGTCAAAATTCATTTTGTAGCAGCCGTTTTCCCCTATTTTTTTCCTAGGATTTGTGCTTATAATATGGTGCTAATCTACTTTCTGCTCCACAACCAGGGGCTAAGGGCTAGGATACCAGCTCACATGATTCTGTTTGTTGTCCTGGTGCCCAGCAAAGTTGAGCTTGGCGGGGAGGATCTTCACCGTCTTGGCTCATTGGCATCTGTGCTTAGCATCACTAAAAGCTTATGTCTTTGTGTGGTCAAGAATGGCTGGTAGTTATATCAGAAGATCATAGGACTCTAGATTTAGAGCTAATGGTCATGGAGGTCATCCAGTCCAACCTCTTCATTTTACACCTGAGGAAACTGAGGTGCAGAAAGGTAAAGTGACTTGTCTAAGGTTGGGTAGATAGCAAGCAACAAAGCCAAGTAAAGGCCTCAAGCCCTCTGACTTGAAATCCAGTGCCCTTTTCACTATTTGCCTCTTTGCAGTTTTTCTTCTGGCCTTCAATCTGTTTACCCCACTTTATTGATCTGTTGTTTATTACTGTTTTTCCCTTCTAGTCTTTTCCTCATTTTATTCAGGAAAAATTCACCAAGCATCCATTAGGTATCAGCTTTCTACGAAGCACTGTGCTAGGTGATAGACCAAGTTTAGAGAAGATATAGTCACAGCCTTCATGATGCTCAGAGTAGGGCAGGGCTTCTGAAACTTTTTCCACTTGCGACCCCTTTTTGCCCAAGAAAACTTTATGTAACCCCAGGTGTATAGGTATATAAAACAGGTATACATGACCTTTTCCTATTGCCAAATTTTTTGTGACCCCCACCTGTGGTTACACGATCCATGTGGGGTTGCTGTCCACAGTTTAAGAAGCTTTGTTATAAGGGAATATGGCAGAAACACAGGTAACTACAATCCACCCGAATGCATTAGAGAAGCACAAAAAAGGTGAGCTCTATCATGTCCAAGGGATAAGGTGGTTACCCACAGGTGTGTGGTGGCTGAGAGAGGAGGGGCATGCACATTCCTTACCCTGGACATGAGTAATGCCATTTTAGAATTAACCTTGCTGTCAACATGAGTGAGAGTAATGCAGAACTACCTTTGTTTTGATCCTACTCTGCTCCAGTCCTTGTACAAGGCCTACCAAAAGACAGTCTACTTTGGCTCAGAACCCAAGGCTAATCACAGACCGGCCAATCAAGAAGTCTCTGTCCAGTTTTCTGGAGTCCAACCAAGCATGGAAGACCAATGCTTGACCAATTCCTTACTGAGATGATTACTTGTTTTCTGTATACTCCAAGTGCCAGTGGAAAAAGTCTCCTTTTCAGAAGCCCACTTGCCCCATGGAGATTGCCTTCTCTATGAACCAACTGATGCTTCTCCCTGCCTGTTTTTGTAAAATAACTAGAATAAACCCCTTTATTGACTTGTACTCTAAATTATATACAGTAGGTTTTCTTTTCACAACAGGAGTAGAACTTCTTGGAGGATACACCATTAGGTTTGACATTTAAAGGATGGCGTTGTGAAGAGATGGGAGAGGATATTCCAGGAATAGGGAACAATGTGAACAAAATCATGGCATCAGGGAAGCATAAAACATATTTAGAGGACACAGAGTGGTCCAGAATCACAGAATTTCAGAGTTGGAATTCAGAGGACATCTAGTCTAATCTTAACCTGAGCAAAAGTCCCTTCCATGGCATTCACAAAAAATGGTCACCCAGACTCCACCTCATGGCCTGTAGTGAAGGTGTACCCATCACCTCCTAATGCAGCTCATTCTACTTTGGGGCAGCTCCCATTTTTAGGTAGCTTTTCTCTTCTCAAGCCAAAATCAAGTCAAAATCTTCCTCTTTGCAACTTCTCCCCATTTCTCTCATTTTCCCCCTCTGGTGCCAAGCACAGAAGCACAGAATTGTTTTGTTTTGTTTTTTTTTGTGGGGCAATGAGGGTTAAGTGACTTGCCCAGGGTCACACAGCTAGTAAGCGTCAAGTGTCTAAGATCAGATTTGAATTAAGGTCCTCCTGAATCTAGGTCCGGTGCTTTATTTACTTCGCCACCTAGATGCCCCCAAGAAGCACAGAATTGAAAAGGACCTCAGCAACCATATAGTCTAACCCAGACTTAAAGGGGAATCCCTATTCCAACAAAAGTATCTAGCACTTGTCTGGCTGCCGATTGAAGACCTTCAGTGAAAGGGAACCCATTACCTACTGAGGCAGCCTACTCCACATTAGGACAGCTAGAGTCAAGAAGATTTGAGCTCAAATTCGGCCTCAGGTATATTAGCTGTGTAACCCTGTTTGCCTCAGTTTCCTCAACTGTAAAATAAGAGCAACTACACTGAAGGGTTGTTGGAAGGATCAATGAGAAAATATTTATACAATGCTTAGTACAGTTCCTGGTGTATAGTAGGGCCTTATAGAAATGTTTATTCTCTCTACCCATTGTTCCTAGTTCTGCCCTCTTCCATATGACAGCCCTTCAAATACTTGAAGATAGCTCTCATGTACCCCATGAGTTTTCTCCCTAGTTCCTTCAGCTGATCCTCATGTGACACAGACACACGCTCTTCACCAATCTTATTGCCCTTCTCTGGACCCTCTTACATTTCCTAATGTCTTTTTTTGGCAATGAGGGTTAATTGACTTGCCCAGGGTCACACAGCTAGTATGAGTCAAGTGTCTGAGGCAGGATTTGAACTCAGGTCTTCCTGAATCCAAGGCCAGTGCTTTATCCACTGCAGCACCACCTAGCTGCTCCCCATGTCTTTTCTAAAGTATCATCTGGGAACTCCAAATGAGGTCTAGAGAAATGGGAAGGTTGAGGGGTTCAATTAGATAGCTGCTGGGGTCCCTTCCAGATTCTGAGGCCAGTCATAGCGTATATATAGGGGTGTCTGCTCCCTTGATCCCTGTTCCTTGATCCTGACCCCTGAAAATTGGGTATTCTCCTCACAAAGAGAACAGAAGGCCCAAAGGATTCATCCCCTGTATTGGTAGTCTGTTTTTTCCTGCCTGACACCAGCCTTCTGACCCCGCCAGGCCTCCAAGCTGGGGCCTAAATCCTGTATCTGTTCCGATCAATTGGCAGGAATCAATTAAGGGTCTGCTGCTATAGTATGCACCAGGTACTGGGCTAGGCTCTGGCAATACAAAGACAAAAATGAAACGGGGCGGGGGGCAGCTAGGTGGCGCAGTGGATAAAGCACCGGCCCTGAGTACCTGAGTTTAAATCCAGCTTCAGACACTTGACACTTACTAGCTGTGTGATCCTGGGCAAGTCACTTAACCCCCATTGCCCCGCCACCCCCCCCCCCAAATGAAACAGGGAACTTCCGTTCTATTGGTGGAGATGAGCTAGCCACAAGTATGAACACAATAAACACAAAGGAATGATGTTATTTCTGATAGACCACTTGGGTTTTATTGGGGGGCACTGACAATAGTGATAACAGCCTCTCCTATTTGTATGGAAGAAATATTGGCATTGCCAATTTGCAGAGTGGGAAAGTGAAGCCCAGAAATAAAAAGCGATTTCAGAGGATCATAGATTTATACGCTGGAAAGGACCTCAGAGACCATCTAGTCAAACCCTCTCATTTGACATGTGAAGAAACTGAGGCCCCTCTAGAGGAGTGAAATGACTTGTCCAAGGTCACACAACTACTTCATTTAAGAGCTAGGATCTAAACATGGGCTTTCTGGCTCTAAAGGATTCTACTTTGTTCACTGATTATCTGGAAATGGAGGCTGATGGTACCCCATCGTCAACCTGGGACCTGCAATTTGCCTCTTGCTGTCTGGAAACTTTACCAAAATGAGCCATTGTCTCCTGAAATAATCCTGTGGGGAGACTTGGGGTGTCTAGCTTCATGAGGCATGATTTAAAAATAGCTTATGCAATTTTGATGACTAATTTTTAAAATCTACATATATTCTTGGGGAATATAATTTGTGACCATGTATTTGTATTAATTTAAAATTTAGTACAATATTTATTCATCTAAGCTGCCTTTATGTTCGTAAATCATGGCAAGATTAGCATTAATCTGACAGTAATAAATTGCACCATCCAACTCTCTGGTTAATTCAGCTAAGCTGAGTTTTCCCCATCCATCTTGAAAATGCCTTCTTGTGATAATCACATGTATGGCTCCTCCCCCTGATCCCCCTCCCCACATTTATTAAATCACTTTTTTGTCTGAAAAGTCTTGGTTAGACTTTGGAGTTTGGGAACCTTTGGCAACTTCTCTATAGAAGGTGAAGGGTGGGAGTGGTTAGCCTAGGGGTCATGGGATAATGGGAAATTTCTAGAAGTCATCTTGTCATATAAGATCATTGGATCCTAGATCTAGGGCCTGGGAGGGGCCCTAGAAGCCATCCAGTACAATCCTCTTACTTCATAAATGAGGAAACTGAGGCCCAAGGATGGAAAGTGACCTGCCCAAGAAGTTGAATATTTCACTAGCATGCGTGACAGTGGATCAGGTCCAATGGGAACACAGAATCTATCTGGGCAGGAGCGCTGGTTTTGGAGTTAGAACCCCTGAGTTTGACGACTAGTTCTGCCCATGACTACTTGTGTGTCCTTACACAAGCCAAACCCCATCTAAGCCTCAATTCCCTTATCTCTAAAATGCAGGGCTCAGACTAAACGTCCTCTGAGATCTCTTATAAAAGACATGACATAGGACAGCTAGGTGGTGCAGTGGATAGAGCACCGACCCTGGAGTCAGGAGTACCTGAGTTCAAATCTGGCCTCAGACACTTAACACTTACTAGCTGTGTGACCCTGGGCAAGTCACTTAACCCCAACTGCCTCACTAAAAAAAAAAAAAAAAAAAAAAAAAAAAAAAAAGACATGACACTATGATATGACCCATTACTGGTCCAAACAGGTAAGGGATCGGGTCCCAGGAGGACACCTAAGGCAGGGAGGAGCAGGAGGGCAGCAGATGTCTAAGCAGACAGGCCTTGCTGAGGGAGTCAGCAAGAACACCACTAATGAGCTGGGCTACTGACCTCTGTTCCTAGACAGAAGTGGTTTGCCCTCTGCCCCTTGGAGCCAGAAGGAGGTCAGAAGCCTACAGCCTTCAGAATAATCCTGCCCCAATGTTGCATAGGCAGTAAATAACAAAGTGAGAGGACCCCATGCAATATACCTTTAGTGGAGCTCTATTTCACCACTTGCTCTGGATCTTGGGTAACCCAGAGATTGAATTAGGTTTTCCCATAGTATCTCTGGTCTAAAAGTTGATCTCCCAGGGGCAGCTAGATGGCGCAGTGGTAAAGCACCGGCCCTGGATTCAGGAGTACCTGAGTTCAAATCCGGCCTCAGACACTTGACACTTACTAGCTGTGTGACCCTGGGCAAGTCACTTAACCCCCATTGCCCTGCAAAACAAAACAAAATAAAAGTTGAGCTCCCCTGAAATGGAGCTGTGGCTAGCACTGTGTGCAGATACAGAGAGGTGGCAGTTAGGACAATCCCAGAAATGAAGGGAAGCAATAGGGCTAGGGTTGAAATCCTAGTGAGACTGCCACATGGAATGTGGCCTTGGCAGCACCTCCATTCTCTAGCCCCTGAGGAACTTGTCAATTGCAGCAGGACTTCTGAAACTTTGTCCACTCACGACCCCTTTGCACCCGAGAATTGCTTTTACGCTTCCCCGGGTATATAGGTATATAAAATAGGTATGCATAACCTTTTACTGTTGCCAAAAATTTTTTATCAACCCCCACATTCAGTTATGCCACCCCATATGGGGTCAGGACTCACAGTTGAAGAAGCTTTGAATTGCACTGGGCGGTCCCTTAGAACTTACTGTAATGTCCAAGCTCCTCATTTGACAAAGGAAGAAATAGAGGCCCAGGAAGAGAAAAGAGCTTGGTCAAGGTTTGACACTAAGTAAGTTCACTGCTCCTTCCCCCTCCTATGGAGCCCAAGAGACAGAAATTGGATTTGATTGTAGATGTTCATGGTTTTTTCACCATATCACATATTAGGTTCCTAAATAGCATCTCCAAGTCAACAGCATGATCTGTTAAGCTTCTCTCTAGTACATGTTGCCCAGACAGAGGCGTACCAGGGTCATGGCTGGCCACAAGAAAAAACAACTGAGAAACAGGAAAAAGGACTGCTTAATCTAGCACATCCGCTTTTTGGAAGTCTTTCTCCTCTACCCCTCCCAGGTGTCTGGTATTCCCAGAGTGCCCTGGTGCTGTGCTCCATTTGCCTGGGTATCATCTTGAGTTCCTAACCTCCTCATATTTCACCCCCTTCACCCTCTCCCCTGCCATCAAAATGGAGCTGGAATTGGACCAGTATATCCCTCCTTGGATATACCCAGCTAAAAAAGCAGCCCCCTTGATAGATCAATTCATTGGCTCTGTTTCCCTCATGTTCCTCACCTACCAGCCATGACTCTATGCTTAGAATGATTTAATCAGATAAATTGAAACCTGGTAATCTACACATGGTACAGTGGAAAGAGCTTTGGAGCCAAAGGGCCTGGGTTCAAATCCCCCCATATGATATTAAGAAAGTCACTTCCCCTCCATCAGCCTGTTTCCACCCACCCCTGTCAAAGGAGGAGGTTGCACCAGATGCCCTCTGAAGTTCCCTCCAGCTGTAGATTGAGGGTTGTATGATCCCTGGAGGAGTAGACAGCTCTGGGCTACAGGTGGGGGAAGTGAACCTCCCATAAGTCAATCTGAATTCCTAACTTTTCCTGCTGAATATTTCTGCCAAGATGTCTCGTAGGCACCTCAAACTCGACATATCTAAAAAAGAATTGATTATTCCTTTGCCCCCTCCTTCCCTGAACCCATTTCTCTACCTCTAACTTTTCTTTCTCCTTCGGAGGGGACCACCCTATTTCAAGTCATCCAAATTCTCAACTTTGGACTCATCCTCAACTCTCCCTTCTCCCTCATTCCTTATGTCCAGTTGATTGCTGAATCTCATAATTTCTCCCTCCAAAACATCTTTCACACCCAGACCCTTTACTCCACTCCTATAGACACCACCTACTTGTACTGTTGCAATAGTTTTCTTATTGGGTGTCCCTGCCTCAAGTTTCTTCCCTCTCCTTTTAGCCTTTTTTGCTTTTGGGTTTTTTTGGGCGGGGCAATGAGGGTTAAGTGACTTGCCCAGGGTCACATAGGTAGTAAGTGTCAAGTGTCTGAGGTGGGATTTGAACTCAGGTCCTCCTGACTCCAGGGCCGGTGCTCTATCCACTGTGCCACCTCGCTGCCCCTCCCCTCTCCAAACTAACCTTCACCCATGTGCCAGATTGATATTTTGGAAGCACAACTCTGACCACATCATTCCTCTGTTTGAGAAACTTTGGTGGTGGGGCTGCTAGGTGGCACAGTGGATAGCGCACCAGCCCTGGAGTCAGGAGTACCTGAGTTCAAATCCGGCCTCAGACACTTAACACTTACTAGCTGTGTGACCCTGGGCAAGTCACTTAACCCCAATTGCCTCACTAAAAAAAAAAAAGAAAAAAGAAAAAAGAAAAAAAAAAGACAAGCTTTGGTGGCTCCATATCACCTCTGAGAGAAAGTCAAAACTCCTCTTTTTGGCATTTAAAGCACTTCACAAGCTGGCTTCAAGTTGTCTGTGAGTCAGTGTGTACTTGGAGCCAGGAAGATCTGGGTTCAAATCCTGCTTCTGGTACTTACTAGCTGTATGACCTTGGGAAGTAACAACTCTTTGTGGTCCCTTCTAGCTCCAAATCTTTCATTCTATGATCCTTTTTCCAGGCTTATTCCTCATTACTCCTTTTCACATACTCCAGATAAACCAGCTTTCTTGTTCCTTGTGTACAACATTCTATCTGCTCTCTATGATTTTGTACAGGCTGACCCCTATACCTGGAATGTTCTCCTTACTCCCTCCCCTTTAAGAATCCATGGCTCGGGGCAGCTAGGTGGCACAGTGGATAGAGCACTGGCCCTGGAGTCAGGAGTACCTGAGTTCAAATCCTGCCTCAGACACTTAACACTTACTAGCTGTGTGACCTTGGGCAAGTCACTTAACCCCAATTGCCTCACTAAAAAAAAAAGAAAGAAAGAAAGAAAGAAGAATCCATGGCTCTCTTAAAGTCTCATCCTTTCCTGGACCCTCCCCTTTCCCCACTGTTAATGTTCTTTCTTACCCAAGTTACTTTGTGTTTTTTATATATTTTGCATTTGCTCAAATAACACCATGTTATAATAATGAGCTCATTTTAAGCCCGTGGACAGTATAATTGTCCCTAAAGTCTTTGTAGTTCTGTCATCTTCAGCTTTAGGGAGTTTATTTTGGATGAAAAGTTAGGAATACGTAGTCAATCTGAGCACCCAGTTAGGAAAATTCCAGAAATTTAGGCAGAGGTTTGACTTTCTACCCTAATTTACATTTATAGCTATTTCTAGTTACCCCTTGGCCTCTTTCTAGTTGAGGCAAGATTTAAGTTGCCCCCAAAGTTTTGGTCATGAAGTAGCAGTTTATTTGACAGGCATCAGGAGAGGAAGTTGGGGAAAGAACAGACCTGTTTCTCTGAACTTTTCTCAATCCTTGGGTAGATTGTTACAGTTGATGGCATCATTCTGAGTCCTGGGTCTTCTATTTCAAGACTCCCACAGGGATGTGGCCCTCCTAAATATCTCCCTTCTCTGCTACAGCTCAGTTCGACCCCCTCTTTTTCCTTTCACTGCTGTTTCCCCAAGGCTGTCAGTTCTTTTCATCCTCTCTATGACTTCCTCCCTTCCTCTCTGCTTACAGAAGCTTGGAATTGCTATTCAGTTCTGAGATAACTCTTCCTTTTTATATGAATTCCTTAAGGTGTGACCAAATCTCTCTCAGAAACAGTTTTAATTAATTTAAGGAGGTCTATGGGTCCCGTTCACACTCAATTCTGGATTATTGGCTCAGTCAAGAAGTGTTTGTACCTAACAAAAGTAATTACTTTTGGGTGGGCTGGGATAATCAATGGAACCCCCCAACAATTTGTACCTATTTTCTCCCCCTACCCCTAAGTAGAGTGTTAACTCCTCCAAGGCCATCTTGTACTTGCATCTCTAGCTCCTCGAACAGTGCCTGGAACATAGTCTAATGGAATGGAATTGAAAGGCATCCTAAGGCCCGTAGCCTCTGTGGAAGTGGTCTAGGGTGCTGATGGGCCAGACACATAGTATTCACCAAATATTGTTCTCTTGTACCCTCTGCTGGATCCTGTTCCATTCGATATGGCTTTCTGGATAGGTAGTCTCTAGCTTCTGGCTCAGCTGTATTCCTTGGCTATCTTTGCTTTCTTTCTTTCTTTCGTTCTTTCTTTCTTTCATTCGTTCGTTCTTTCTTCTTTTTTATTTGTGGGGCAGTGAGAGTTAAGTGACTTGCCCAGGGTCACACAGCTAGTAAGTGTCAAGTGTCTGAGGTCAAATTTGAACTCAGGTCCTCCTGAATGCAAGGCCAGTGCTTTATCTACTACGCCACCTAGCTGCCCCCTTGGCTATCTTTTCTTTTTTTTTTTTTAATGTATGAGGTATTTTATTTTTTCCGTTACATGTAAAGATAGTTCTCAACTTTTGTTTGTACATGCTTTACAATTTCATATTTTTCTCCCTCCCTCCCCTCCCTCCCCCCTCCCCTAGACAGCAGGTAATCTGATATAGGTTATATCTATATATCTCTATACATATAGATATAGATATATATATATATACACACACACATATATATATACACATAATAACATTAATCCTATTTCTGCATTAATCCTGTTACAAGAGAAAGAATCAGAGCAGTGATGCAAAACCTCAAAATAGAAAAAAAACCCAACAGCACCCAAAACAAAAGAAATAATATGGTTCAATCAGCATCTATACTCCACAGTTCTTTCTTTCTTTTTTTTTCTTGGATTTGGAGATCCTCTTCTATCATGAGTTCCCTGGAACTCTTCTGTACCATTGCATTGGTGAGAAGAATATAGTCCATCACAGTAGGTCAACAGTCAATGTTGATGATACTGTGTACAATGTTCTTCTGGTTCTGCTCATCTCACTCATCATCAGCTCAAGCAAGACCCTCCAGGTTTCTCTGAACTCCTCCTGCTCATCATTTCTTACAGCACAATAGTATTCCATTGTATTCATATACCACACCTTGTCCAGCCATTCCCCAATTGATGGGCACCCCCTCAACTTCCAATTCCTTGCTACCACGTAAAGAGCAGCTATAAATATTTTTGTACATGTGGGTCCCTTTCCCCCTTCCATGATTTCTTTGGGCAAAAGACCTAAAAGTGGGATTGCTGGGTCAAAGGGTATGCACAGCTTTATCGCCCTTTGGGCATAATTCCAAATTGCTCTCCAGAATGGTTGGATCAGCTCACAGCTCCACCAACAATGCATTAGTGTTCCAATTTTCCCACAGCCTCTCCAACATTTATTATCTTCCTTTTTTGTCATTTTAGCCAATCTGATAGGTGTCAGGTGGTACCTCAGAGTTGTTTTAATTTGCATCTCTCATCATTGGAGATTTAGAGCATTTTTTCATATGGGAATAGATAGCTTTGGTTTCTTCATCAGAAAACTGCCTGTTCATATCCTTTGACCATTTCTCAATTGGGGAATGACTTGGATTCTTATAAATTTGATTTAATTCCCTATATATTTTAGAGATGAGGCCTTTATCAGAAGCACTGGCCTCAAAAATTGTTTCCCAGCTTTCTGCCTCCCTTCCAATTTTGGATGCATTGCTTCTGTTTGTACAAAAATTTTAAAATTTAATATAATCAAAATCATCCATTTTGCATTTTATAATATACTCTATCTCTTGTTTGGTCAAAAACTGTTTTCCTTTCCAAAGATCTGATAGGTACACTATTCCTTTCTCTCCTAATTTACCTACGGTATCACCTCTTATGTCTAAATCGTGTATCCATTTTGACCTTATTTTAGTATAAGGTGTAAGATGTTGGTCTATCCTTGGCTATCTTTTCAAAGGAAAAGTGGGTGATACCATGGTTTTCTAGCTGAAACTAAAAAAATATTTTATATCTCCAACCCATTTTTTGGCCCCAGGTACCAAGCTCTTTAGCACAAAAAATAGAGGGTCCTCCTGGCTAACTAATGTCTTCTGACTTAGTCTTCTCTTTGGACTTTTCCTCATCCGGGGCCTTTTGCCCCTGTCATAGAACTCACTCTAGCTTATGGTGAGCATTCCATATTCTTCCCAATTTTAGTCTCTGAAGGCTAAGCTAGCCAGCAGGCAATGGTTATTTGCCCAAACAGGTTTGAGTTTCCAGGTTCCCGGTTTTCTCCCATGTAGATGAGTGGGTGGGAAAAATGCATAGAGACATTGACGAGACTAGCGACAGGGTCATACTCTTCCTCTACTAGCTCAGCCACAGACTTAGCCCTTTCATATGCAGATATGACCAACAAAGGCCTAAAAAGGACATTCTGACAGGCCCTAATAGTAGCATCTGTCTCTGGGAGAGCCAGGAGAGCTGTGTTTGATTGGGAGGCACCAGTACTTGAAGAGAAAGGCTTGTCTTTAGGAAATTATCCATGGTTCAAGGCTGAATGGCTGAAGGACAGGGAACACAGTGCCCTTAATGTGAACATTGGGGCTGTTAATTGAATACATAAATGAGTTTGGGAGGCTTCACACCCTTTTGGGGTTGAGCAGAATCAGTACTCATTGAGATTTTCAGGACATTGCTAAACAGGGAGCTTAAGAATGGATTGGCAGGGGATATGTGACTGTAGGATTTATCGAGGCAACACAAAGCAAAACAAAATGAAACAGCTTGGGAGTTTCAGGAGAGATTGGAGACACAGAGGAAGGGTTGAAGTTTGAATGGAGAAATCAAAGAATAGCCAGGGGAAGATAGCATAAGTCCAGAACTGCTGCCTGTGGGAACTTGTCTTAACTTCCAGGTGCCCAGGATCAAGAAAGGCACTACTTCTTTGGGGAAAACCAATTCACCTGATTTAGTCCTACAAGAAGAGCCTGTGTGGGTACAAGGGCTTTTGTGTAAAGATGGGGGAAGTGAAGGCAGTCCAGTGGTGAGCCAGAAGTAGAGGGGAAGAGCTCCCTGGAAATCTGGAGGGGAACTCGGGGGTCACAGAATCATAGAATTTTGCATATAAGTAACCTTATCAAGTCAAACCTCAGTTTACAAGGGAGGAAACTGAAGTCTGGAGGTGTTGTGACTTGCTTTGCCTTACGGTAAGTAGCCAAGTCTGAACTTTAACCCACCTCTTCCTGTCTCCATGTCTGATACCCTATCGGCTTTGCCATGCTGCCTGCCACTCACTGTGTGACCCTTCGCCTTAAGTCCCCTGATGTACAAAAATTAATTATTTCTAAAAATTAAGTATATCTAAGCTGGAAAAATTATATAATTTGACTTATTAAAAATTATAATTATATGAAAAATGATAAGTTTAGAGAAATTAAAATTGGGTCACAAGTCCTGCCGCGGTCGCCATTCAAATGTGAAAATATTTTATTATGACTAGCCTAATTTGGGGGGCTAAAGCTGGCTGGGGTGACTAATCTGGGGACTTTTGACTGTTTGGCTATCAGACTGCATTTAATTTAATATGGGCTGTTTATAAAGTTCCACCACACTGCTCCACTCCCAAATTGATAAGCAAAATATTAAGAAGCCTCTTAACTAAATAATCAAAGCAGAGTTTATTTATGAGATACTATTTAAATTAAGAATACAGGGAAATAAAATGTACAACTTGACTGCATTGTGGTGCATCTCTTTCCACTGGGTCTCTTTGGAACTTCTTGAATACAATAGGGGCCTGAACCTTCTCTTGCCTCAGGGCACTGACTTGCTCAGCTACTTTCACTAACTCCACCTGTACCCTTTCACTTTGTATATCCTCCTGCTTCTAACTTTCCTCTCCTTACTGTCACTGCTGAACCCCTGTGTTTCTCTCTCACCAACCTTCTGTTTGTCTGCTCCATCAGTCTGCCCTCTGCCGCCCCTCTAATCTTGTCCGCCTCTCTTAATCTTGTCCGCCAGCCTTTCCTCCTTGCTCTTAGTCCTGCGTTACTGTTTGTCTCATCCCCCATCTCCTTGTCTGAACCTCTTCTCAGCCTCTCTCGTCCATCCTAACCCCTGTCCCATCCACTGAGTCTAACCCCTAGGTCTGTATATACCTTTTCTTCTTTCCACTCAAATCTCGGGGCTTCTTGCGCCCCCACAGACCAAGCTAATCCTCCAGCCAGGGCTGCGGCTGGTGATGGGGGAGGGGCTGTACTTGAGCCTCACGCGCCCCAGCACAGGCCACGCCAGAGCCCAGCATCTCTAAGATACCTCCGCTCAGGGCGGAGGGAGCTGGGGGCTTCTTCCCCCAGGCTGTCTGACCCAGCATCTTGCACAGCCCACGGGGCTTTCTGGCTCAGCTGAAGGGGGGGGGCACCAGCCCCTCCCACACAGAAGAGGCCCTGAAGGCCTAAGGCTTTCCAATCTCAGCCCAAAGGTAGGGTCCCCAAATCAAAATAAATTTCCACACTGAGCTTAGGGTACCTTGATAAGACTTATCTTCTGAGTTCTGTGAAACACATTTCCTTGAGTCTTGATTTATTGTTTGTCCTTCGATATCCAAGAGGACCATGACATTGGGGTGATGTCATTCCTTGCATTGAATTGGATTTAAGTGAGGGAGGGCTGTGCAAGGTCAACAATGTCGATTTCTCCTCCAGAGCCATCTCCAGAGGCAAGATATATATCAGGATGACTGGAGATGACCCTGGATATTTAAGGCAAGTGGGGTTAAGTGACTTGTAAGTAAGTGTAGTAAGTGTCTGAAGTCAGATTTGAACTTGGGTCCTGCCAATTTCAGGGCCAGTTGTCTATCCACTGTGACACCTAGCTGCCCCCACTGGGTATTGAGTAATGGAAAAGAGGAGGATCCCTGTGGGCATTTACTGTGGTCAAACAATCATTTAACCAGCACCTACTATGTGCCAGGCACTGGGAATACAAAAGCAAAAGTCAAACAGCCCTTGCCTTCAGAGACCTTACCTTCTCCTGGGAAGAAACAACACATAAGCTGATCAGTCAGTACAAAATAATTATGGAAAAAAATTTCTTTGGGGGAAGATTAACAAGTGGGGTAATCTGGAAAGGAGACACCCGAGGAAGAGTGTAGAAGGGAGCTAGGGAATTTAATCTTTCTTCAATATAATATATAGATATAGATTAAATAGAGATGGTTATAGATATGAACGTGTGTGTGTGTGTGTGTGTGTGTGTAAGTAAGATGTGAAGTAGGAGTTTAACAGGCTTACAGGATCATTGTGTCCTCCCACAGAGATGTGCCTTACAGAAGCAGGGGCACTTGTAACCATACATCGATTACCAAAGTCACAATCAAATAATGATATGAAATAGCTATGACTTGCCCTTCATTTCTGACTTCCAAGACAGAATAGCAAAGGTGGGGTGGGCATTTATATTTTATTGGATATGTGGACGATTTACAATCTTGTGAGAATTAAGGCTGGGGACGAATGGAAAATATGTTCCTATACCCAATCTGGACACAGAATACTGATTTGTGCTCTTTTAGGGGCTGGTCAATGCTACTGGATTCCATTAATGATGTCCCTGCAGATCTTCCTGGTGAATTGGTTGCAGCTAATGTGCTGGGATGACATTTTAATTCTTTCACACAATGAGCAGGAAGTGTGTCTATCACACCAGGGTACTGTTGCTTCCCCATGGCTTATACAGTGAGTTGGAGAACTGGCCCATCCATTAGTCTCCAATTGATTACACAGGGATTCAAAATATTTGTAGGTTATTTGTAACTGAGTGTTCCCCTCTGGAAGGAAGGTTTCCGCTCTCTCATGGGCCTTTATCACTACATGACAGTTGGATCCAGTAACATGGAGGGTTTTCCAGGGCCCAGAAAATTTACCATATCACATCCCTTCAATTTGCACATCCTCCAGATTTCCCACAATGAAAATGAGGAACCATTCCCCATCCATGTCAGGTAATGGGAGGAATATGGGTTACAAGAGATTCTAGATTTCAAATGTCAGAGAAGTCACTGGTATCAGCTGGTGGTATGGAAAGATTGTGGTCCCCAGGACACGATATGGGAGCAGGTGGAGAATGTTTGTACCTTAGGTACTTGACATTTTCCCCAGAGGATCAGGTATGGGCGAGTCCTTAAGCTAGCAACAAGCATGGATGGAGGAACTGGGCTGGAGCTGTGCACAGGTAGTGAGCATCAGGCTGCTAGCAATCAACATAGGGATGGAGGAATTTAGTTAGAGCCGTGCACCTAAGCTAAGCCTCAGGGATCATCCCATCCTGATCCAAGAGGTATTTATGTGCCTTGTATTACCTTTACTGCTGGTAGAATCTGGTAAGAAGAGCTGAACCTTGTGATACCTTGAGTGAATTGTATGAGACTTGGAAAGTGGATGGCAGGTAGAAGTTTGAGATGCTGGCATTAACTTTGTTGTGAATTAAGGCAGTTGTGTCAAACTCAAATAGTAAGGGGGCCACTGAACCATACATAATGACAAATATGTATGGTTGTATATTGACTTAGAAAACTACATATTCACATCATCCATGTTTTATAATATTACTATTTATTCTCTTCAATATTTCTCAAATACATTTTAATCTGGTTGGCACCCAGTCAGGAGTCTTGCCCAGCCAGGAGACATGGGGTATTTCACTCCTATCTTACATTGTGTGCAGCCCTAGTTGCTGTTCCCTTAAGAAGGTGGTCTGCTAGGAGCTCGTATGACATGTTTATATTTTCTTGGGGGCCCTGCATGGTCCATGGTGAGAGCTTAGGAGACAGAGGACAAAGTGAATCTAAGAGGAGACTCGAATGGTCATGATGTGTCCTGAGGACATGGCTTCAGACCCATTCATTTGAGGGTTTTGACACTAGACAAGTTTAGAATTAAGGATACTACATTATGCCACTGTGTAAAATTGCATCAAGTAGGTACTTACTCAACATAGGAAAACCCAAGACTTGAAAATGTCATGCTTGTGCACTAATTGTCCATGAAACCCCTTTTCAACATGGTGCTGGGAGGTGAGAGAGAGTAGGGATCCCTCCTCCCTTTCCCTTTTCTCCTGCCCCCCCCCCAATTTCACTATGAGATTTGACTTCCTGGATTTTAATGACATTATTTCTCATTATACAATGTTTTTTTCATTTTAATAACCAGCAGCTTTCACTAACTAATTCTGGTGTGTATTAGTAATAAGCTTTGCTTTATGAATGAATGGATGAACGGGCCCTGCATTCCCCGCCTGTATTCCCCAAAGGAGAAGTTAATGATATTCCCCAAATCACACTGTTCCCAAATGTCAAATTGGAAATACATGATACCAATCTACAGATGGTGCAGTCCCTCCTTTCAATTCTGGGGGACCCCCCCCCTTTGCATTATTGTTATTTACTTAGCTGTTTCCTCTGAATCTTGAGATTCAAGTAATGCTTTGGAAAATATGGGAAACCAAATGCCACATTTACAGTTGTTTCTGAAAAGGTCTAACCTTTATTAAAGTAACTGGGTAAATACAATCCAAAGGGGTTTATTTTCCTTGTAAATTAAATGGTATGTTTGTAGACCGAAAGGTCAATTTTGGGCAGTGCCTGGTCTTCCAAAAAGATCCCCTTTCTCCACAATAAATCAAGGAAACTAATTTGCTTCACGTGTGCAATACATAAAGCATAATTCTTTTTTATCTGTTTTTGAAAATCGATTGTTCATGGCATTCGAGGCTGTGTTTGTTGTGATGCAGTATAAATGTGGGCTCCCTGAGACAAATGCACTCTTGAGGAACTGAATTCATCTTACAGGATATGTAACCTAATCATGCTCCACGTGGCACTTTGGGTCTATTTAGTCATTTTGCTCCTTGCTCCTGAAAAATATTATTTTTCTCCTTTTCATTAGAGAGAAAAATCACCTTTTCCTTCCCACCATAAAAAAATTCCGTTAAAAAACATGACCCACTTAAAAAGAGAGTCTGATTCATCACACTGGTTTTAGTTACAGAGCCTGCCTTGGCTACAGACTCAGGTTTAACATCTTCTTACCAAAGAAGAAGTGTAGGGGGGGAAATCAATCAGGAATTTATTATTGGCTGGCAATGTCACTAGCGCTCCAAGAGAAACTTTCTGGGGCGACACGTTGCCAGACTTGATTCATCATGACTCTGAAGAGTGCTGTTTGTATCGTAGGGGCAGATAAGCGACTGTGCTAATAAAATCAAATAAGAGAAGAATATGAATAATAAAAATAAAAATAAAAGTGTTTTGCAGAAATGAAGTACTGGATAAATGCTAAGAAAGGGGAATTGTAAACACTGGCTGTGGTGCCAAGTTTATTGGCACGCTTGCTTCCTGTAATCTGCTAATGATCGACCCCAAATTGAGTGTGTTGTAAGATGTAGGAGCTATGTTCCTGTGGTCAAATATGGCAGCTACCTTCTCTTCCTAGTTTAGCTTGATCCCTATTGGTCACAGGGGCCAATTCCCTGGGTGGGAGAGAGAGCTCTCAGGGTCCCCTGGGACCTTTGTTTGGGGGATGGTTACCCTTTCTCTCTCTGTTCTTGGCTCTTCTTGGGCTTCACTTGAAAGATTGCTAACCAGTCAACCAAAAAGCATTTATTAAGTGCCTACTGTGTGCCAAGCACTATGCTAGTCTCTGATGGTGCACAGTTGCTGCCCTCAAGAAGATTACTTTCTATTGAAAATGATAGAAATCCTAGACCAACCAATAGGCAGGCAAATCACTTTGACTTTCTGAGCTTCTGCTAGGTTGTGAAGGACGGTAGAAAACAATAGGATCCTATCCTCCATCTAGACCTGGAAGAAACCTCAGAACGTATCTGGTCTGATCCCCTCATTTAACATATAAGGAAACTGAGGCCCAGGGAGTAGAAGGGATTTGCCCAAGAATACACATAAGATCCTAGATCTAGACCTAGAAGGAAGCTCAGAGGCCATCAAGTTCAACCCCTTCAATCCATAGAAGAGGAAAATGAGGCCCAATTGAGCCTAAGCGAGATGAAGTGACTTTATCAAGCTCACAAAGGTTGTTGATTAAAACTTAACACCTAATTGCTCTTTTATGTTGCCCATGGAATGCCAGCATTATATTTTCTAATCGGAGCTTAGCAACTTTAGTTTCTTCTAGACTTCATTCTTAGCTCTTCAGAAATGACTCATTTTGCACTCCCTTTCTTTCCCTTCCCAGAGACCTAGAAATGACCTTTCCAGTTATGTATACAATCAGAGGATCCTAGGTCTAGAGCTCGAAGAGACCTGAGAGGCCATGTAGTCCAACCAGGATGGGGAAGTGACTTGTCCAGAGTCACCCATAAAATCTGTGATCTAGAGCTGGAAAAGACCTTAGATGCCATCTAATTGAACCCCCATCATTTTCATGAAGGAGGTCAGTGAAGTGATTTGCCCCAGGTGACACAGGTAGCATGCTTTCTCACATATCCTAGTTGGCTGAAAAAGAATTGATTTTAGACTAGTCAATTAAAAGGCTTCTAGCACATTGGGCATAGAGGATATGCCCTCTCCCAAACCTCTAAGATACCCTGAGATCCATATAAGAATCACAGAGCAGGAGAAAAGGTGTATGATTTGCAATCTGCACCTCTGTAGGAAGTATACACATTGTTGATGGAGCCAAGGAAACCTTGGAGGAAGTCAATCTTTTGGCGGGGGACTTCTCACCTATTTGGGGTTATAGCATAAATTCAAAATCTGAAGTTTCACATCCCAGAAAGCCAGAGCAACAAGGAACATTAGAGACCATTCAGTACTAGGGATTCTTAATTGAGGGTCTATAAGCAGTTTAAAAATATTTTAATAACTATATTTCACTATAACTGGCTTTCTTTGTAATCTGATAGATTTTATTTTATGCATTTACAAATATTATGCTGAGAAGGCTTCACCAGATTGACTGCCCAAAGGGCTTTGGCACAATAGGAGTTAAGAACCCATTATTTCTCCTATCCCATGAAGGGGGCTGACAAATGATACTGATTCGGGAGGACAGTTGGAGTCTGGATTTGGGATCATTTTTATTTGGTACAAGGGTTTCTTCTGAGGGCCCAAATTCAATAGGTTGAGACAAAATCAGTTGGAAGAGCATACATCATCTTCTGTGAGGTCAGCAGCAGGATGCCAGGTGTCCAAAGTATTGAGCACTGGACTGTTTATCGAACTCAACCCATCTCCTCAAAGCTTTACTATTTCCTGCCTTTGGCATGTAGTTCCTATCTCTCTTCAGTTGGAATTCCCTGAATACCCACCCTTTTGACTTAACCGCAGTGGTAGGGGCTTGAACTTTATTTTGCAGAGGAAGAAATTAAGGATCCTTTTAATCTTGTTTCTGTATAAGGTACCACAGATGCTCATCTGATTGGAGATGAACATCAGAACCCTTGTTCATACCCCAAATCTGTGAGCAAAGGAGTAGGACTGAAAGAGAATATTTAGGACTAAGTGTCAGAGACAAGCTCCGTGGTTTGGAGAGATCATGGCCATCCCTAACTGGATGGAGTGGAGTATTAGTACCTTGAATGGAACTGCTGTGCAGATCTATGGGTGTCTTCTCTCTTCAGCCCCTGTTGTACCCCCAGCTCATTATGACTAGGTAATTTCTAAGATTCCCTCTAATCCTGAGAGTCTATGAATTCCTGTGATCCTAGAGCTTAGTATAGGATCTGAGTTGTATGGGACTTCTCTAGCCATCTGCCTCACTGTTAAAATAATCTCCTCAACCACACACCTGAAAAACTGACATTTGCCTCTTTTGTGATTTCCACTCAGTTTTGAACTGGAAGGGGCCTTATAAAGCATCTAATCAATCTTCCTCATTTTACAGGAAAACTGAGGATCAGAGAGTGACTTGTCCAAGGCCATGTAGCAAGTGAGGGGCAGAGCTGGGACCAGAACTCAGGCCTCCTGATTCCAAGTGTTATGTTCTTTCCCCATAACTTTACAATCTTAGCTAAGATAATGAGCCCCTAAAAATAGGAATTTATTGTTACTTTAACAAGTCATTACTACCCCCTGCTCCTCCCCCTCAATATCACCTAGACCAATGGTTTCAAACAAGTAGAAACAGGGGCCAACTAAACTGTACATAAAGATCCCCATGGGCACATTTTGACTTAGAAAACTACACATTAACATTATTTGTGCATTATATTATTATTTTGTTAAATATTTCCCAATTACATTTTTGGGGGGCAGGGCAATGAGGGTTAAGTGACTTGCCCAGGGTCACACAGCTAGTAAGCTAGTAAGTCTGAGGCAGGATTTGAAATCGGGTCCTCCTGAATCCGGGGCTGGTGCTTTATCCACTACACCACTTAGCTGCCCCTTCCCAATTACATTTTATTCTTGTTCAGGCTGCATGCTTGTCATTTCTATCTAGTCTATTGCTTTGCATATGATGGATCCACCATTTTCTCAGTTCAGTCTTTCTTCTGGGCTTCCCTGGGTGGGCCCTATAGCCACTGGATTCATTGTCCTGGATCTCCTAAGCAGACTGTTCCAGTAGAGTCTTGTGGGTGACACTATCATTGACCTCATCATGGAGCCAAGTATCAATGTTTAGGGTTAACCTGTTGCTATGACATGTCTGGGCTGGAATGTGAGCATGTAGCATTAGGAGTGGCTATTTTAAACTATGATGAGCTAAGAAGAAATGCCTTTCAGATGTATTTCAGGCCAGTGCTTTGCAGTCACAACAGTAATATAGCAAAGAGTCCCATTATTACCCCACTGTCCTCCTCCTCCTTCCCCTACTCTATGATAACTTCACTCCCCCTCTGTTGATGAAGTACTGAATCTCCTTCCCTAACTAGACAGTTGAATCGTATGTGTAAATCTCAATATTCCCTAAGCATTATTAATATCATTAGGTTGACATGTTCTAGTTCCTAATGTTTCTGCTGTCTCTCTGACTGTCTCTGGAACTTGAATATATTAACCTATCACGTGATCTCAGAACTATTCATTAATTCAAACATTCAACATATAGTTTTTAATTGCCTTCCCATGTCCAAAACCCAGCACTGGAGATGCAAGGGTGGGTACCACACAAACCTTGTTCTCGAGAAATTTGTCTAAAATAGGGGGACAAGATACCTACATAAAAACTACTATGCTGAGGGAGAAGTCACTTCCACTGGGGAGGGGAGGAGAAGGCTTCATGCAGAAAGCAGCATTCTAGGAATTCCTTGAGTGAATGAATGATAAAACATTTATTAAACATGTATTATGTGCCAAACACTGTGCTAAGTGCTGATATATAAATAGTAAAGGAAGGCAGTTCTTGGTCTTCAATAGCTCACACAATAATTGGAGAAAATAGCGCATTAGGAAGAGTGGCAAGACCCTAGAGTCATTAGGGTGAATTGGGGTATATGTTCCAAAGAGTGGGGACCATGGAGAGGATTGGTCCACCACCATTGGAAAGGGGAGAATTGGTCTAAGATCAGAATAGATTGGAGAATTCTGTGTTCTTTCCAGTAGGGTTGGGGACAGGAGTTGGTGTAGGCCAGGAGAGGAAAAGAAGGAAGAATGGGGCAGGAAGGTTGTGAGGGTAGGGTACTGGGGCCTAGGGCAGAAGGAGAGAGTACCTGCTTGGTCCCAGGAAGGGGAGGACTTCAGGATATCAAGATGGGGGCAGGAGTGAATGTGTTCCAGGGTTTGTTTTCAGATCTGATAATTTAAAAATACTTATTGAATATTTTATTTTTCCCAATTACATGAAAAACAGTTTTAAACTTCCATTTAGAAAAATTTTGAGGTCTAGACTCTCTTCTTCCCTCTCTCCTGTTCGCTCATTGAGAAGGCAAGTAATTTAATAGAAGACGTGTGCACTCATGCAAAACATTCGCATATTCGTTACGTTGTAAAAGAAAACACAAACCAAAGAAAAAACCCAAGAAGAAAAATAAAGTTAAAAAAAGTATGCTTTGATCTGCATTCAGACTCCATTAGTTCACTTTTCATCCTAAGTCTTTCAGAATTGTCTTGGATCATTGTATATTTTTTTGTTGGATGATGAGGGTTAAGTGACACAGCTAATAAGTGTCAAGTGTCTGAGGCCATATTTGAACTCGGGGCTGGCGCTTTATCCACTGTGCCACCTAGCTGCCCCCTTGGATCATTGTATTGCTGAAAATTGCTAAATCATTCACAGTTGATCATTGTACAATATTGCTGTTACTGTGTACAATGTTCTCCTGGTTCTGCTCATTTCACTTTGCATCAGTTCATCTAAGTATTTCCGGGCTTTTCTGAGGCATCTGATACTTTTTTTGCTTGAGATGAGGGTAAGAATGTGTTTGGGAAATATTTCCTTCATCATTGAGGTCAAGTGAAATGGGACCATTCAATATTAAAGACTCCTTGAAAATGAAGAAGTCTGTTGAGCCTTATGGAGGCAGATGTTACTTTAAAAAAATTCAATTTATGAAAACTCCAAAATTGCCAGACAAAGTAGAGTTTCATCATGTATGTTACAAAGGTTTGCTTCATTTTGATAAAAGAATTGTTCACAAATTGTTTTACATAGAAAACTACTTTTGAAAATTAACAATTTATATGTAGACGGTACAAGAGGCAGTATGCAAGCCTGTCTCAAAGTCATGAAGACCTGGTTTTAAGTCCCACATTTGCCATATATTGGTTGTGTGATCCTAGGCAAATCATTTAACTTCAAAGTGATATTGACAAAGTGGAATGTATGCAGAGCTTGTGACCAGGAGAGTGAAGAGACTCTAAACCAGGACTTTGTAACCTTTTTTTACTCTTAAACTTTTTTCACTTGTGACCCCTTTTTGCATGAGAAATTTTTATGGGACCCCAGGTATATATGTATATGAAGTAGGTATATATAACTTCTTACTGTTGCCAATTTTTTGTGGCCCTTACATTCAGTTATACAACCCCATATGGGGTCAAGACCCATAGTTTAAGAAGCTAGGCTCTAGGGGGCAGCTAGGTGGCGCAGTGGATAAGGCACCAGCCTTGGATTCAGGAGAACCTGAGTTCAAACCCAGCCTCAGAAACTTACTAGCTGTGTGACCCTGGGCAAGTCACTTAACCCCCATTGCCCTAAAAAAAAAAAGAAGCTAGGCTCTAAACCATACCATAGAAGGATTACTTGAGGGAAATGAGGATATTTAAACTCGAGGAGAGAAGACTTGGGGGATATATGCCTTGAAGTAGTTGTCACATGTAAGAGGGATTAGATTTGTTCAATGTAGTCTCAGAGTACAGAATTAGAATAAATGGATAGAAAGTACAGGGAGTCAGATTTCAACTCAACATAAGGAAGAATTTTGTAACCATTAGATATACCCCTAAAATAGAATGGGATGCCTTGGGAGGTATTGAGTTCCTTGTTAATGGAGTTGGCAGAGACCCCAGAGGCTATTTAGTCCAACCCATACTTGAACAAGAATCCCTTTTATGACAGTCCCAACAAGTAAAGAGAATGTGAACAGAAATCACTAGAAAAAGGCACCAATTATGCAGACGCTACATATAGGACCCCAGAAAAGGAAATGAAATATTCACAAGAATACCAGTGGTTAAAAAGTCTGATAAAAATTGAAGGAAGAGATAAAAAGCAAATTTATACATTTTAATGGACAAATTCATAAGGAGAATTGATGATTTAGAACAAAAATCAGAAAACCTTAACAAAGCATTTTGAAAGAGAATGGAGGAGACGACTAAAAATGCAGTAGATAATAAAAATATTCAATTAAAAAGTAAAAGGACATGAAAACCAGGAAAGCATGTGAGAGCTCTACAAAAATGACCATTGACAGTTTTTGAAGAGATAAAATAAGAAGCTTTGGTGTCTCAGAAAAACTCAGGAACCAAAAAGGGTATCTGACTCAGAAGGCAAGGTCAAAAAGGGGATTTCTTAAAGGAAAACAAACTACAGGGCACATTTTTTAAAATGGAAAAGAAGAACCTGTCATTTGGATCTGGTTATGAAAGGGAAAGGGGAGAGATTATTCCAAACAAAATAAACTGGGGATATTTATTGATGAGTTCTCTTTAATTTTGTAAAAGTGTTGTGACACCCAAAATCTTTTTTAAAAGTGTTATGACAGTAGAGTTTGATGGAGGGAAAAATACACTTAGCAATCATAACTGTGGAAGTTAATGGAATGAACTCATCAATAAAATGGAAGAGAGTTATAGAATAAATTAGCAAGAAAACCTCCCCCCCCAACAACTTGCTGTAAGTAAACTGAATCTTAAACAAAAAAAAAACCCACTTCATAAACAGCTAAAATGAAGGATTGCAATAGAATTGGTTATGTTTCAGCAGAATCCAATAAAATCAGGAATGGATATTAAAGAAGTCAATAGTATAAAATAAATATTGATAGTGACAGACAGGGAATCTAAATTTTAATTAGACATAATAGCTGATGAAACAAGGGATAAGAGTAGGGACAGAACCCTCTGATTTCACTGATACAAGGACTCTTGGAGGAGTAAACTCCTACTAATGTAGGTTGGTACTTTCTCTGCAACTATAGTTTTAGTTACCTAGAACATTGAAATGTTAAGTAATGTCCAGAATCATACAGCCAGTATGTTTTAGAGGCAGGACTTGAAGCCAGGTATTCCCTGACACCAATACCAGTTTTGTTATTTTGTGGTGGCTCTAATTAATGTATGTGTGTATACATGTATGTAATATATATATATATATATTTATATATATGTGTGTGTGTGTATACACACATACACATATGTGTATGAGTGTGTATAGAAATATATATATGTGTGTGTGTATATATATATATGTGTGTGTGTGTTTGTATATGTGTGTGTATTCTTTCAAAACTTTTTAGCCTGACACTTAAAGTCCTCCATAATAGGATTTTCACCAATCCTTCTAGTCTTATTACATATTACTTCCCATCTATGCTTTTTCTCAATGCTCCAGTCAAACTGGCCTACTAGTTGTTCTTTGTACATAACATTGTATTTCCCACTTCTATAACTTTTTATGCCCTGTCTCTCGTGTCAAGAGTACCCTCTTTCTTCACATCTACCTCTTGGAATCCCTAGTTTCCTTCATAACACAGCTCAGTTGCCACCTCTTACACAAGAACCTTCTCTGTCCCTTCAGTTGTTAGTCTTCTTTCCCTCTTGAAATTACTTTTGAATTATTTTTGTATGAACTTTTTGTTTACTTATCTGTATACAAGTTGAATCTTTTAGTAGAATATAAACTCCTTCAGAGCAGTGATTGTTTGGGTCTTTGTATCACCAGTGATGGTACAATTCATTTATGTATTTATTTGTTTTGACTAGGTAAAGGAGGCCATTCTTTGCCTCAC
This sequence comes from Dromiciops gliroides, assembly GCF_019393635.1. Lineage (NCBI taxonomy): Eukaryota > Metazoa > Chordata > Mammalia > Microbiotheria > Microbiotheriidae > Dromiciops > Dromiciops gliroides. The sequence continues at coordinate 40,659,859 of NC_057867.1, read as the reverse complement.
TTCTTACTTAGCCTTAATCACTGAATGGGTGTTGTCTCAGGCAAACTGAGACCTGGGAATGACCTTAGCTTGAAAAGGCCTAGCTCTCCCACTGCATCAGGGGCCATCTATAGTCATCTTGCCACTGGACCCAGATGTCTCTGGAGGAAAGAGTGAGGCTGGTGACTTTGCACAGCCCTCTCTTGCTTAAATCCAGTTCACTGCAAGTCATAACATTACCCCGATGTCATGGTCCTCTTCAAGAATGAAAGACAAACAATAACAGTAGGTGCCTAATAAATGCTCATTGAATGAGTGAATAAATAGAAAATAAGCACTATATCCTCAGGCTAGTACAAAGTCATGTAGATGATAAGTGCTAAATTAAATATTTGTTGAATTTGTGGTTAAAAGATCCCATTGTGGCTATTGAAATGAATGTGCCCCAGTTATGTGGCTTCCAAAGAGCACTAGCAACCAATTAATCAATTATTTAACAAGCATTTATTAAGTATTTACTATATGCCAGGTAGTGTGCTAAATACTGTGGATATAAAGCCAAAGGCAAATCATTCTCTGACAGTGAAATAGACCAGCAGCATTTCTGGAATCAACATAAAGCATCCCAAGGGGACTTCTTGGAAGTGGAGAACACTCATCAGAATATAAAACCAAGATATTTGGATGGTTTTATGATCTTAACAAAGTGGGTACCCCCCCCCAGATTCAGATTGCTGCCCCTCCCCACCTTTGCATCCATTGTTGTTCTTATTCATGTCTTTCTATAAATTCCCCATGGAAGATTTATCCAGTGTGCTGGAAGCTTGCCTCAGGGTCTTCTATCATATGAACCTATGCTTCTTACTGTTAGTCTCATCAGCTTGTACATTGGTCCTCATAACTCCCTTGTGAGGGAGGTGGGGAAAGCATTACTTTCCTCATTTTGCTGCTGAGAAATTAGTCACTAGTCAGCAAAACATTATTTAGTGCCTACTATGTGCCAGGCACTGTACTAAGCCCTGGGGGTATAAAGAAAAGCAAAAGACAAACCCTGCTCTCAAGGAGCTCACAGTCTAATTATAGATACAACAAGCAAACAACTATGTCCAAACATGCTAGAAACAGGATGAGTAGGAAATAATCAACCGAGAAAAGGCACTAGCATTAAGAGAGATTGGGAAAGGCTTCCTGTAGAAGGTAGGATTTTACTGTTATTTCTTTTTTTAAAATATATTTTAATTAATTAATTTATTTAGAATTTTCCCCAAGTTACATGCAAAAACCAATTTTTTTCACATGGAATTTAAAAAACTTTGTGTTCCAAATTTTCTTCCTCCTTCCCCGCCCCTCCCTAAGAAATCAAGCAATTTAATATAAGTTATACATGTGCAGTCCTTTGAAACATCTCCACATTAGTCAGGTTGTGAAAGAAAATAGACAAAATAACTTTAGAAAGAGGATCTAACAAAAAATATATACTTCATTCTGTATTCAGATACCACCAGTTCTTTCTCTGTAGATCGTTTGCATTTTTCATAAGTTCTTCTGATAGCATCCTGCTCATCATTTCCTTTAGTTACTATTGCTAACTGTATTAACCTCCATCTTATTCCCTCCCCTTGATATTAATTCTATTTTCTATCTTCTTTCACTCTATCCCTCCTCAGAAGTGTTTTGCTTTTTACTGCCCTTTCCCCCAATCTGCCCTTCCTTCCTTCATCTCTCCCCGCCTTATCCCCTTCCCTTCCCACTTTCCTGCAGGGCAAGATATATTACTATACCCACTTGAGTGTGTATGTTATTCCCTCTTTGAGGCAATTATGATGAGAGTAAGGCAGGCTCTCACTCCCTGTTACTTCCCCATCTTCCCCTCCACTCCACAAGCTAGAACGTAGGATTTTATCTGCAACTTGAAGGAAGTCAGGGAAGCCAGGAGAGGGAGAATTCCAGGAATGGAAGACAGCCAGTGAAAGTTCCCAGAGTAGGGAAATGGAGTATCTCATTTGAGGAATAGGAGGGAGGTCAGTGTCACTGGATTGAAGAATATCTTGGAGGGTGTGGGTATAAGAGATAAGAAATCTAGAAAGTTGGGGGGGGGTTAGGTTATATATGCCAAACAGAGAATTTTATATTAGATCCTGGAAGTTATAGGGAGCAATTGTAGTTTATTGAGTAGGGGAGTGACATGATCAGACTTGTACTTTATAAAACTCACTTTGACAGCTGAGTGGAGGATAGGGGAGGAGTGGGGAGAAACTTGAGGTAGGAAGGCTATTGCAGTCATCCAGGCATGAGGTGATGAGGGCCTACACCAGGGTGGGTGATAGTGTTAGAGGAGAGAAGGGGGCACATTGAAGAGATGTCGTAAAGGTGAAATCAACAGGCTCTGGCACCATATTGGACTCGGGGATGAGAGAGGGTGAGGAGTTCAGGATGACTTCTAGGCTGTAAATGTGAGGGACATTTGGAAGGGGGAGAACTTGAGGGAAAGATGAGTTCTGTTTCGTACATGTTGTGTTTCAGATGTATACCCGGCAGCCAGTTTCTTAGGGAGATGAAGGGATTTAGTGTCATAGAATGTCAGAGCAGCATGGGAGTTTAGAAATGAGTTAACACAGCTCAGCCCCCTCATTGTTCAAAGAAGGATGCTAAGACCCAGAGGTAAGATGACTTGTCCAATATCATCCAACCAGTAGGTGGCAGGTGTTCTGATTCCCCAACCAGCCCCCTCTCCACTGCCACCCAATTCCTAGGATTATCAACTTTACAAGTGCTGTCAAGTAGAAGAACTATTGGACATGTTTTAATGAACAGATAAGAATTAGTTCTAATAATAATAAAAATTATAATATCTAGCATTTATATAGTGCTTTATGTTTTACAAAGTATTTTATAACTCTTTTGATCCTCATAACAACCCTGCAGGATCAGTGCTGTTATCATCCCTATTTTTTAGATAAAGAAATTGAGGCAGTTTAAGTGTCTTGCCCAGGGTAACACAGGGAAAAGGACAGCTATATGGCACAGTGGATCAAGTGCCAGGCCTGGAGTCAGGAAGATTCATCGTCATGAGTCTGGCATCAGACACTTACTAGTTATGTGACCTGGGCAAGTCATGTAACTTTGTTTGCCTCAGCTTCCTCATCTATAAAATGGGCTGGAGAAGGAAATGGTAGACCATTCTAATATCTTTGCCAAGAAAGCCTCAAATGGAGCCACAGAAAGTCAGACATGACTGAAAAATGGCTGAACAACACATGGGGGGAAGAAGGAAGGAAATAAATATTTATATAGCAACTACTCAAATTTGTTTGCCTGGAGAAGTTCATCAATATTGTACATCAATTTCACGATGGAATGCCTGCTCTGGTTTTGGACAATGAACAATGCTCTCATGCTTTCCCAGTCACCAGTAGAGTGAAGCAAGGCTGTGTGCTTGCTCCCATGCTTTTTAGCGTGATGTTTTCAGCAATGTTGTTAGATGCTTTCAATGAGGACGAAAACAGCATCAAGGTCAGTTATCATACTGATGGTAAATTATTTAACTTGAAAAGGCTACAAGCCAAGACTAAAGTGGAGGGAGATTTGGCGCATGCCTTTTTGTTTGAAGATGGTTGTATACTCAATGCTGAAGCTGAGATACAAAAAAGAATGTATTGATTCTCAACTGCTTGTGCTAATTTTGGCCTGATGACACCAAGAAAACACAGGTTCTCCACCACCCAGTAGCACACCATCCGTATGTGGAACTATCAATTATGACAAATGGAGAAATTTTGAATACTGTGGATAAATTCATTTACATTGGCAGTATACTTTCCAGGGATGTGCACATAGATTATGAGATTGATCCATGCATTATCACAGCTAGCTCAGTGTTTGGGGGACTCTAAAGGAAAGTGTGGGAGAGAAGAGGTATTCAACTGCCTACCAAAGTGAAGGTCTACAGAGCTGTTGTGCTGACCTCATTGTTGTGTGCCTGTGAAGCCTGGACAGTCTAGCAGTGCCATTCCAGGAAACTGAATTACTTCCATTTGAATTGCCTTAGGAGGAGGATGATGATCACCTGACAGCATAAGATACCAGACACTGAGGTCCTTTCTCAAGCTAAACTGTCAAGCATTCAAACTCTACTGCAGAGACCACAACTCTGATGGGCTGGCTACATCATTTGAATACCAAACATACATTTGCCTAAAAGATTATTTTATGGAGAACTCACAAAGGGCAAGCACTCATGTGGAGGTCAGAAGAAGTGGTACAAGGACATTCTCAAGGTTTCTCTGAAGAACTTTGGAATCAATTGTGAGACATGGGAGACACTGGCCCAAGACCACCCATAATGGCTTGCCCACATCAAAGAAGGTTCTGTGCTCCATGAGCAAAGCAGAACTGAAGTAGGTTAAAAGAAACATGAGATGCACAGATTTAGAGCCATCTCCATTCCAAATGTTCACATGGAGTATTTATGCCTGACCTGTGGTAGAGCCTCCTGAACTCCTGTTGGTCTGATCGGCCCCAGCTGGACACACTGTACCTTGACCCCAACATAGTGATGTCATTTTAGGCTCTTTGAGAATGAAGGGGGGCAGCTAGGTGGCACTGCAGTGGATAGAGCACTGTTCCTGTAGTCAGGAAGACCTGAGTTCAAATCCAGTCTCAGACAGTTGATACTTACTAGCTGTGTGACCCTGGGAAAATCATTTAAGTCCAATTGCCTCACAAAAAAAAGAAAAAAAAAGAGAATGAAGGGCAACTATCAACCAACGAACTATGCGCCAGGCACTTTGCTAAGCTCTTTACAAATATTATCTCATTTTATCCTCAACCCTGTGAGGTAGATGCTGTTATTATCCTAATTTTATTTATTTATTTTTCTTTTTTAACATTCATTTTTTTACTTCCATATTCTTTTTCTTCCTTCAACCCTTCCCCCCTCTCATTGAGAAGGCAAGCAATATGATACCCATTATATATGTGAAGTCACATAAAACATATATTATCCTCGTGTTACAGTTGGGGAAACTGAGGTAAACAGCATTTAAGTGACTTTCCCACATAACCAATGAGTGTCTGCAGCCAGATTTGAATTCAAATCTTCCTGACTTAGGCTCAATGCTCTACCCACTGTGACATTCCCTAGCTGTTTCAATTTTTTTGTATGAAGTTGTATTTTATGGTAGTATTTGTTTTCTTGAATAGGTTAAATGTGTGTTTCTGTAATATTATTCTTTGTTGTTTCTCTACTTTGATGGTTTGTAACCTCATTGCTGTGCATTTTTCCTTGAAAGGTCCTCTCTTGTCCCCATCCTCTTGGAAATCCTCCCCAAAGGTCCACCCCAAATCCTGAGAACTTTCCTCTCTACCTGGGAATGTCACAGAGATACCAGTGGCCTCCCCTGGCTATGCATTATTCCTTGCTCTTGTTCTAGGACTGGACCACCTCCTTTAAAGTCATAAATCTCCATGATGTCTTTTATGCTTCTTCTTGTACATAATTTTTGAGGATAATATTTATTTAGCAGCATGGTCTCCAGGTCTGCATGCAACCTGCATCCCTCTATTGTCCTTTGGGTGACTCTAACTTTCAGTCATTGGAGATCATGGTATTCCTTGATTCATGATCATATGGAATCATTGGTCGAAAACTGGTGCTAAAAAGATGGATTTTGGTTCAGGGAAAAGTTTGGGGTCATTAATGTCACTGCAAAGGGTAGTGTATTGGAAAGATTGGTGCACTCAGAGTAAGGAGACTCAAAACCCACCTTTTGAGCTTCCAGCTGCATAACTATGGCCTAGCATATATATATATATATATATATATATATATATATATATATATATATATATACTACCTTCAGTTTCGTCATTTGTAAAATAAATAGCTTTCTTGCAGGGAGTTTTGAGAATTAAACAAGATAATATATGTAAAGTGCTTTGCAAAAAATTTTAAAATGCCATATGCTAATACTCCAATTTCTTTCTTCCTCATATTCAACTAACATCCTAGTTGACTAACTGTAATGTCCATGAAAAATTTCTGTACTTAAAGACTAATTTTATGAACTGTCTGTCTAACTGCATGTCATAGTCTATTCAATAAACCTTTTTCATCCACTTGATTTTTCTTATTTGGATAGTTGGGCTTGAGAAACTCTTTTGGAGTGGGTGGGTGGGTTGTGACTACTTTAATGGATAGAATGCCAGACTTGAAGTCTCAGGAAGGATGTTATATTCTGCCTCAAACACTGTGTGACCCTGAATAATTCATCTAACCTCTCTCAGCTTCCATTTCCTAAGCTTAGGAATAACAGTATATACTTCACAGGGTTGTTGTGAATATCACATGAAATACCATTATGTCAAGCACTTTGAAAACCTTACAACATTTTATAAATATTAGTTATTATCATTATTGTCTCATGAGGTTTACAAAGACATAATTGTAACTTAGGATTTGGCAACAATAAATGCCATCCTTTGTGAATGTAAAAAAGTTAAATGCTTCTTGGTCTTAAGAAATACACAGACACACACACATACACACAGACACACACACACACACACACACACACACACACACACACACACACCCTTTGTGTCTATAACCAGGAGACTCTCAGTTGCTTGTGTATTAACAGATGGAATATTGTGTAAGCCTGCTGTGTTAACAAATAACTTGCACCCCTGTCCAAACTGCCTCATGGAAAGTCCCAGAATGAGAAGTGGAAGGTTGTTATCCTCTAGCTAAATAGCCCCTTTTGTCTGTCTTTTTCCTTGCCTGCTCTTCTGCTGAGAAAAGCTTCTCCTGATTGTTTACTTGTAGCCACCACCTGGTATGAAAGCAAACAGATAAGAGAAACCCTGCCACACTAAAGCTCAAACTGTGTGACCTCATAGTGATTATTTGGTCAGTAATCACCATGAAACCAGCTTCGTGTATAGAGACTTAAAGGTAGAAATACTTATATTAAATGGTGTATGTACTGTGGGGTGTGTGTGTGTGTGTGTGTGTGTGTGTGTGTGTGTGTGTGTGTGTGTGTGTGTGTTCTGAACTTAGATATTATGTTAGAATCTTTCCTGAGGTCTCTTTCTGTCTGAATAGCACCATTCTACTCCTATTATTTTCCTGTCCATTCCTAAGTCCCTGAAAGAGACCTTTCTACCCCTAAAACGTTCTAATCACATAGATAGCAGCCATCTGAATTAGAGAGTTATTTTCTGGCCACTCAGCCCTGTTAATGTAAAGATGAGGGTCTTAAAGACCCCAGCTCAAGTCCTTGAGGAAAGCAAAAGATCAGATATTCTAAGCTTATATGTGGCCACTCCATCTTAGCCAGTCATTGCCCTCAGGTCCCAAAGAAGCAGGGAAACTGCTAAAGTATCAGTGACATATGAGAGAGATGGAACTTTAATGTGAAAGCTTTAATGGCCTGAACCTGTACCGAGTCTTTGGGACACCCTGGGACAATAGCATATCCCTTTCGTACCACAGGCACCTCATGAGCTGAATCTGTAGATTATTGAAGCTCACATGGCTAAAGATGGGCTGGTGTGAAACCCAGTCTATAGGCCTAGATAAAGGGATATCACTCATCTAGAAACATCTGAGAAAAGCCCAGCAGCTGCCAAGAGTTGGTGGCACACTCATGTGGTCCCTGCTAACAGGGACGTTGAGGCTAAAAGATCTCTTGAGCTTGAAAGTTTGGAGTTCCTCCTTTGAACTTCACTAATTCTGTCACCAGTGTGGTGAGCTCCCAGGTTGGGATTCCACTGGGCTGCTTAGGAAGGTGCCTGGGGTAGAACACTTCCAGTTGGGGTGAGAGAGGAAGGAAAGAAACAACACCATTTATATAGTGCCTACTATGTACCAGGCACTGTGCTAAGAGCTTTCCAAATATTGTCTCATTTGATCCTCGCGACAATCCTGCAAGTGAGGAAACTGAAGCAAACAGAAGTTAAATGACTTGCCCAAGATCACTTAGCTACTAAGTGTTGGGAGGTAGAATTTGAACTCAGGTCTTTTTGACTCCAGGCCCAGTGGATCCACTGCAATGGCACCTAGCTGTCTCGAGTGATAGGGAGACCTGATCTCAATAAAGAACAAACAAATGACTGACTCTTTGGTTAGATGGTCTCCATGACTAAAATAGCAATGCCTTCAATTCATCCTTTTTTTCCAGGGCAATGAGGGTTAAGTGACTTGCCCAGGGTCACACAGTTAGTAAGTGTCAAGTGTCTGAGGTAATTAATCCTTAATAAAAAAACAAAGCCAGTTCTTCCTTCAGGGTAGAAGTTCTTAACCAGAGGTCTGAAATTTTTTTATGTTTTGATAACAACATTTCAATATATTGATTTCTTTCATAATTGTCTAGATTTTATTTTCTGAATTTGAAAGCATCATTCTGAGCAGGGGTCCGTAGGCTTCGCCGGACTGACTGCCCACAGGGTCCATGGCACAAACAAGGTTAAGGAGTCCTGCTCTAGAGATCTTATTGTTCGTATAGGTTATGCAGTTCCAGGAGCCCCAGATCCCCATGGTTTTTAGGGGAAACAATAGCAGGGACTAATATTGGCCATAGGTATAGCCTTGGGTAGTCACCTTTTTGGTGTTCTATAAAAGATGCCCAAAGGGCTTTTTTACCTTTAAAATGTTTTCCATTGGCCTGAAATCCATACCAATAAAACTTTCATAGGATAGGGTAAGAATGCCCCTGTTTAAAAACTGTGTATGTACACACACACACACACACACACACACACACATATATATATATATATATATATGTATATGAACTAGGATTGGGCAACCTATCAGTGCCCATTAAGTCTTTAATCTCAGAAAGTAGGACCCTAGTGAAATGGGAGGTAGAGAGGTAGAGGTAGAATGGAGAGCAAGGGACCAGGGAGCTGTTGCCTAAGGAGGTACTATTCATGGGGTACCATTATGGGAGCTGTTTGTAGCCAGAGGGTAGCATGCCTAGGGAAAGGGATCTAAAAATGGGAGGATGTGGGTGTCCAGGTCAAACTTCCCAATTTCATAATTCCATTATAGAGGGTCAGCCTGGGATTCTAAATTTTAAGATAGATGAGAACTTTGAGGCCAGCTGGTCCAATCCCCTCATTTGATAATTGAGGAAATTGGGGCCCAAGGAAATGAAGTGACTTGCTCAAGGTCATAGGAGTAGACCTGTCCTAAGATGTGAGCCTTTGGCCAGATGGCTCTCCCTAGCCTATCCCATGAGGTTAGCACCTGTTGGGGACAGGGTGTAGCTGCACCATCCCTGGATTTAAATCCCTTGGATGATAGAATATCAGAGCTTTCCACATCTCCTAGTCCTATTACAAAGCAGGAATCTGAGTCTCAGAGAGGTGAGGTGACTTGCCTAGGGTCACACAGCCAGTCAGTAGTAAAACTGTATTATAATCTTGGGCTTCTAAACCAGATGGTAACAGTGCTGGACAAGTTAGCAGGATGGGGTCAGAACTAGATTTTCATCAAGACAGGAGTATGACAGGCAGACCATCTATGATAAGAAAGTGTAGGCAGTGGGGCAGCTAGTTGGCACCGTGGATAAAGCACCAGCCCTGGATTCAAGAGGACCTGAGTTCAAATCTGGCCTCAGACACTTGACACTTACTAGCTGTGTGACCCTGGGCAAGTCACTTAACCCTCATTGCTTGGCTCAAAACAATGAAACAACCAAACAAAAGAAAGTGTAGGCCCTAATTTCAGTTGTGGAGTCTAGCAGTTTAGGCATTATGACTTAAGGGTCTTGTTTTGGTTTTGGTTTTGGTTTTTTTGTGAGACAATTGGGGTTAAGTGACTTGCCCAGGGTCACACAGCTAGTGAGTGTTAAGTGTCTGAGCCTGGATTTGAACTCAGGTCCTCCTGACTCCAGGGCCGGTGCTCTATCAAACTTAAGTGTCTTGTTCGTGGAACTTGGGGAATAAAGGGCTGGAGATTCTGGAGCTGGCTTCTCTCTGCCTATAGGCTAAGAGGCACAGAATGCTGTTGGTCAGAACAGATCACTTGGCTCCTTGAGCCAGGGGTTCCCTTCCTCTCCACCTCTTGCTCAGGACCAGCCTCAGGTCCTGGTTGGGGCTGGAATGTGAAGTGAGGAAGGGTTCAAGTAGGAAGGCCTGGCAAGTGCTGAGGCATGAGTCCTTGGGGACCAAAGTCCTTCCTGACAGAGGGAGAAGCAGGAGATTTTCATAGGCTGCACTGTACGGATGCTAGGGAGCCAGGTGCGAATCAGGCTGAAGAAAAGGTTAGTAGGAAGGAACACACCACCGCTAACTTGCCTCTTTTCCAATTCACTTGTTTTCTGGGAGATTTTGGAACCAAAGCTTCATGAGGAATATGAGCCCCATCTCGGTTACTCTGGACTCACGACGAGGGACGGCAATAACACATTGAGAGCTTTTGTTGGAGATGGCTGCTGACACACTCCCAAGTTAAGAGCTTTTGTCCAAGTTGGTCTGGACTGAGGCACATTAGGGCTCAAGTTTGGAGTCTGCTAGGCCCTCTGTAGAACATGCCTGTTAGACTCTCCTCCAAGTACACACTGCTGTTATCACTAACTGGAATTATAAGCAGAACTTATCTCTAAATGATGCCAACTTGCCCTCATTAAAACACTTGACCTCATTAATGGGGGAGTTAGATAGCCTTCTGAAGCTAGTGAAGCAAAAACAGGAGCATAGTGAAATATCAACTTCTTTAAAAATGCTTCTAATGACTGGTCAATTGGAGCAATTTAGCTGCAAGGTGGAGGCTACTTCCCCAAACACAAATTGTTCTGAGAAAAAAAAAGAACAGCAATAGCAGTAGCAACCCAGAAAAGCTCTACGTGGTTCGTGTTGGAGGTTAAAAGACCATGGGAATCTCCCCAGTTCTCCTAGTTCCCCCAGTTCCCTCAAGGAGCCAAGGATCTGAGATCCAAAGATAGAAGGGGCCTCAGAGTCCAGATACAACCCCTCTCTTTCCATGTCTTTCTGCTTCCTGTTTTTCTTTGTCTCTGTCTCTTTCACCTTTCCTCCCTCCCTCCTTTGACTCTCTTTCCTTCCTTTCCTCTTTCCCTCCTTTCTTCTTTCTCTCCCTCTTTCTTTCTTCTCCCTTCCTCCTCACTCTCCTTTCTCCCCATCCTCTCCCTCTCCCTCTCTGTTCTGTCTCTACCTGTCCCTGTTTCTCTCTTCAGTCTGTCTGCCTCTCCTCTCTCCTTGTTCCTCTGTCTCTGTCTCTCTGTGACTTTCTAAGTCTCTGTCTTCCTCCTCCCCCTTCTCTGTTTCCTTCTGTCTCTGTTGCCCCTTAACCTTAACCCCCATCCCTGTGCTCTCTTATCTGCTTCTGTCTCTTCAAAATCTACCCTACAATGAAGTGAATTAAGAACAAGAACCATTGGAGAGTGAGCTACTTGAGGGCAAGGCCTGCTTTGTTTTTCCTTTCTTTATATCCCCAGTGTCTGAAACTTAAAAAAAAAACCCTAGCTGATTGATTGACTCATATTTCTAGAGCCTTCAATGTTGGTATAGTGCTTTCCTTGCAACCACCATAAGGTATTATTTGACTATGATTATTCCCATTCTCTCACTCTCTGGTCCTATTCCCAAGCTTCCTGGCTCTGCCTTTGACTCTCCAGTCTTTATCACCTTGCCCTGGTTTGGGTAGCTTTCCTCTACCACCATGACTCTTTAGCTTTCTTTGTTGTGTAGTCTTACCCCATTAGAATTTAAGTTCCATGAGGGCAGGGCCTATCTTCTTGTTGTTGTTTGTTTGGTTTTTATTTGTATTTGTATTCCCAGACCTTAGCACAGTGTCTGGTACATAGTAAGTGGTTAATAAATGGATAGACAATGGGTAGAATGCCAACTCTGTCCCACCTCTGCCCCATTCCTTCCCAACCTTCCCATCTCCAGTCTGTCCCTTTGATTTCCCTGTTTCCTTTTCTGTTGTTTATAAATGTTCCCAGGACTCTACCCTTAACAAAAAGAGAGAAACAAGCCCAGAACCCATCATTCAGGTCCCATCATCCCCTCAAACTATTGTCCTATGCCTCTCCTTCCTTTCCCAGCCAGACCCCTGATGTAACAAAATACTTTATGTGTAATATTTCATTTGAGCCTCACAATGCAATGACCCTGGGAAGTAGGTGCTATTATCATTCCTATTTTTACAGATGAGAAAGCTGGGGGGGGGGCGCGAGAGGCTAAATGAGTTTGCACAGCATCACAGAGCTAGTGAGTACATGAGGTTGGTTTTAAACTTTGATCCCAGGTCCAGCATGCTTTGCCACTTTGCCATCTGGATGCAGCCTAGAAAAAAACCCATTATGTTTGACTTGTCTCCACTTCAGGGATACTGATTCCCTCTCCAGACCCCTGAAATCTATCTTTCTACCCTTCAACTAGACTGAAATTGTTCTCTCCAAGGCTACCAGTGACTTTTTAAAAAAAAATGCTGAATTCGATGGCCCTTTCTCCTGTGATGGTAGGGTTGATTGATGGATTTATGTCTCACTCCATCGCATTTAAAGGGGGTCAGAGGAAGCTAGGTGGTGCTGTAGTGAATAGAGGGGCTGGGCCTGGAGTCCGGAAGACTTGAGTTCAAATCCAGCCTCAGACACTTGCTAGCTGTAGGATCCTGGCCAAATAAGTTTACCTCTGTGTGCCTCAATTTCCTCAGCTTTAAATTGGGGATAATAATAGCACCTACTTCCTAGGGTTGTTATGAAGATCAAATGAGACAATATTTGCAAAGTTCTTAGCACATTGCCTGGCATATAGTAGGAGCTTAATAAATGCTTATTTCCTTCCTTCCTTAAACAAAGTGGTAAGATGACCAACCAATCAATCTCCATTGTAGGCTTTCAACTGATTGGGAAATTGAGTGATATTGTACAGGAAGAGGATTTAGATAGGCTGAACTAACTTGTTCACTCCCTAAGGGTCTTCTATACATTATTAAGTGAATCGAGAAGGGTCATTTGAGAGTTTGCACTCAGTGTGGCATTGCAATAAAACCCATGAGGAGAAACTAAGGGGTTGGGGAGGAAGCCTTCAAGATTTGGACCCAGATCCTGTAACCTCTGGTCCAATGCTTTTTCCTCTATGTCTTGTTGCCTCCTAGGAATGCAAAGGAAACTAGGTGTACCATTATGGGTTAAAAGCAAACTGGGAACAGGCTAATGCCACTGTTTTGAATGGTAGTCAAGGTTTATCAAAGGTATTTAATTTTAGCTCTGAAGAGCAGAAAATGTAGTTTAAAAATAAACCAGCGATTGAGAACAAAGGCTGCTGAGACTTGGGGAATCTCAAACAGAGGCACAAGTTTCCCAGTCGGACAGGAGATCCCAGGGGTGGGGAGGGGATCGCGAACGTTGTCATCTAGCAATTGTTAGGTGTGTTCAGTCTGTCAACAATTACTGACTGCCTACTGTATCCTGGGCCCTGAGTCCTGGGCCCTGTGCTGGGCATCCTGGGGAAATGCCTTGGGAAAGGGTGCTAGACTTGTCAGATTTACCATTAACTTGGTAGATCACTTCTCAATTCTGGGACTCTGTTCCTCCATCCACCCATCCATCCATTCATCTGTTGAGTTAGGTGGATGGGGTTGGATAAGGCTCCAGAGACCCTTCTGGCTAAGGGCATGGGCTCACTTCCTGACTTTGCCACTTATTATACATGACCTTGGTCAGGTAGTTAATTTCTCTGACCCTCAGTTTCCTTATCTTTTAAATAAGGAGGTTGAACTGGATGACATTTATTCTCTATTCTAAGAGCCTTCTCATTTTTGAAAAATCTATTTGCTGATGTCTCTCCAGGCTCTGACATTCCAGTTTCCAAGGTCCTTCCAAGTACTGCCATTTTGGGTTCTAAGGCCCTTTTTCCGCTCAGACATTCTCTGCTCTACGGTCTCTCTAAGTTCTATGCTCAAAGTTCCCTTTATGATCTGACACTCTGCCGTAACACTTGGACAGTCTAGCAGCCAAGTGAGAACAAGAAGATATCTTGAGATCAGAAGCAAGGTGAAAAAAAGGTAGTTTGATCTCATTAGATAAGTGAATTTCTACTATGGGTTGAATTTTGTTTTGCTTCTGTATGTTTATGTACTGTGTTTGCTGTCTGCTAAATCAATTAAGCCTCATCATCTCGGGGGTGGGGACAGAGAATCTAGGGGCCAGGGAAATATCTAGAGAATATGACTAGGAAGAAACAAGGGACCAGCGGACATGGTCTAGATCTCCTTAGCTAATTGGGTTTCAGCTTCTGGACTGGTCTCTAGTAGTCTGTGTTAGGACAGGGCAGGAATGGGCTGTCAGTTAAAGGTATTTGAGCAGATGGCTTGGTCTTATTGCCAGAAAAGGTGGTAAAACCGCTCTAAATAATTTAAACCTCACTCAGGACTCCCAGACCCTGCCCAGTGACTGAGCATTTAATGCCACAAACAGCTCTAAGATTGACCACTCCAGTGGCCTCAGCTGTCAGTAAATTTATCAGTAGTCATGAGGTGAATTTGGTATCATAGGACTTGAGTTTGAATCCTGCCTGGGTCTGAGAATTACTGTCTATATGGCCTGAAGCAAGTTGCTTAACTTCTAGGACTTGGCTTTCTTTTCTTTTTTTTTAAGTGAAGATTAAATTTCCCCCCGTCAATTTATAACCATTTATTTTCTCTCCCTCCCACCTCACTTTCCCACTGGGCAAAAGAAAAACAAAGTCTTCATATCAAATCCTTATCTCCTTATATCCAAGATCCATGGTCAGGCAAAACCCATTTCCATCTTGACGATGTCCAAAAAATGTGTCTCATTTGGCAGTCTCCTGGAATGACTGATCATTCCATTGATCAGTTTTCTTTCCAAGAGTGTTGGCCTGGCTGGTCTTCAAGACCCCTTCCAGGTCTAAATCTATGACATTGTGAAGGGATCCTACCAGAAGGAATGTAGAAAGGATCACCAGGTCCTAGGCTAAACACTGAAGCCCCCGGGAGCACAGGTGGCGTTTTCATCACCACTGTCTATGGAACGTAGGGATTCAGAAGAGATAGCCGGATTTGGGAAGTGAACAGCCATTTGAGAACATGATATTAGGGGCAGCTAGGTGGTGAAGTGGATGAAGCACCGGCCCTGGAGTCAGGAGGACCTGAGTTCAAATCTGGCCTCAGACACTTAACACTTACTAGCTGTGTGACCCTGGGCAAGTCACTTAACACCCACTGCCCTGCCAAAAAAAAAAGAAAGAGAGAACATGATATTAGAGGATGGGATTTGAGCTATTGGCCATAGCTTAAAATAAAGGAACGATGGCTGGTAATAGGGTGTGCAAGTCAAGGACTCACTAAAATACATATGTATGGTGTCTTGTCAGTCTAATCAGTATCGCCCAAGAGAGGAAGAGGCCTACTGGTTGGGGTGGATGGGATGATAGTAATCGATGCCAGTGAGCAGGATAAGCAACTTGACATTTATTTTGCTTTTATTTCTTTTCTAAGCAGTGTTATCTTAGGATTGGGAAGGCTAGAATGAAAAAAAAAGTGTTTAGCAGGGAGTAGAAACTCAAGCTCAGTGAGGAAGAAGTCCTGCATCTAGGTGCCCTCTACACATTAATATCACCAGGCCCACACAGACTTCATCCTAGGGAAATGAAAGACCTGACAAATGTGACTATTGATGATCTTTGAAAAGACCAAATGGGTAGGAGAGGGGTTACTGGCTTGGAGGACAGAACCAAAGGGCATTGGGCAAAAGAGGTAGATTTTTAGTGAAAATGAGGAACAAGTCTCTAACAATGAGAGCTGTCCCAAAGTGGATTTAGATATGTCTGGATATAATGGGCTCCACCACTTTGGGGGTCTTTAAGCAGAGGCTGAATGTCAATGGTGTTGCAAAGAGGATACTTACTCAGGAATAGGTTGCCCTAGGTGATTTCCAAGGTTAAATTCTGTGATTTTGTGATCTATGTTCTAAGGTCCATCCCAGCTCTGTTGTTCTGTGTTCTAAGGCCCTTCCCAGCTCTGATGTTCTTTGTTCTAAGGTCCTTCTTAACTCTGACATTCTGTGTTTTAAGGTCCCTGTTAGTTCTGACATTTTATATTCTAAGATTCCTCTTAGGTCTGACATTCTGTGTTCTAGGCTCCCCCCCACCAGCTCTGAAAATTGATGTTCTAATGGCCATCTCATTCTGACGTTCTCTGTTCTAAGGGCCCTCCTAGTTTTGGCTTTCTCTGTTCTAATGCCTCTCCCAGCTCTGATGTTCTCTGTCCTAAGGTCCTTCCCAACTCTGACATTCTGTGTTCTAAGGTTCCTCCCAGCTCTGAAACTTCATATTCTAAGAACGTTCCAAACTCTGATGTTCTCTCTTCTGAGGTTTCCTTTCAGCTCTGACACTCTCTGTTCTAAGGCCCCTGCTAGTTCTGATGTTCTCTGTTCAGAAGTCCCTCCCAGCTTTAACACTCTAGGTTTTATATCATAAAAACCTTTCAGCTCCCAGTCCTTCTGACCTATGAGTCTGTGGCCTTTGGGACCTAAAGGGTAATGGACCAGATTCATTCTAGAGACCCTCTGAAATTGTTGATTACTTTAGTCCTCTCTTCAAATTGTCCAGCTCTCTGCACCACTTTTTCTCTTTGAAAGAGGCTATGGTAGTTAGGGCACTGGACTTGAAGTCCTGCCTCAAACACTTATTAGCTATGTGACCTTGGGCAAAGCCCTTCTTTCTGGATCTCAGTTTACTCGTCTGTAGAATCAAGGGGCCGGACTCAGTGACCTCCGTGCCATCCCTTCCAGCTCTTGATCTAGGCTCCTCAGAAGCCTCCTTTTGTAGAGAACATGGCACATTTGGGACCCCCGAGGGCCAGACAAAAGAAGGGGAGGCAAGACCAGGAGAACATTTTGATTTCAAGCTCCAAATTGAGGTGGGCGGAGGTGGAGGTGGGGGCAGGGTGGACAGGAAGGCTGCTATAGCCAGTTCTCATCCACTGCTTCGACTCTGCTGCCTGTCTAAACCCTGGTGCTTCGTTACTATAACTACGGGTTTGTAGGCGAAGATAAAAGGAACAGGAGACAACTTAGGTCTTTTAGCCATTTTCTTAATTCCAAAGTAAAGCATTTTAAATCCACCGATATTGGTGAATCCCCTACTGTGATCAAGGCAGTGTTGGGGTACAAAGATGTAACAAGGCACAGCCTCAATGAGCTTACTGTCTAGAGCATATACACAAATAATGAGAACAGGGAAAAGATAGATGAAATAGGAGAGGTACAAAGTATCATT
Source organism: Dromiciops gliroides (assembly GCF_019393635.1). Classification (NCBI taxonomy): domain Eukaryota; kingdom Metazoa; phylum Chordata; class Mammalia; order Microbiotheria; family Microbiotheriidae; genus Dromiciops; species Dromiciops gliroides. Next base: position 40,642,606 of record NC_057867.1, on the reverse strand, counting down.
AGAAATTACAAGATGAAGATGCCATATTCAGTTGGGGAGGTGAAGGAAGGACAGTATGTTCATCAATACAGAATTGCAAGGGTCCTCTAAGGCCATCTACTCCATTTCCCTTATTTTACAGAGGAGGAAACTGAGGGAGGGGAAGTGACTTGCCCAAGGTCACACAGAGGATCCTAGGTCTAGAGCTAGAAGGGATGAGAGATAGGAAAGCTGAGGTCTAAGTAGGTTTCCAGACTTACCCAAAGTCAAACAAAGCTTCATGGAGGGATTAGTCTCCGAAATTGGCCTAGAACAAGGGGAGGGACTTCAGCAAGTGGAGGGAGGGGAAGAGGGTAGAGTTTATTATGTGCAAGGGGGATTGTGTGAGCAAAACCAAGGAACCTAGTAATGGGCAGGACATGAAGTGGAGATGGAAAATGGTTTGGCTGGAATGTTGAGTATACAAAGGGGGATAGTGGGAGATGAGGCTGTCCTAGCAGTTGGACCCGTATCCTGGACCTGGAGATAAAATCTCCCCGAAACATGGGACTTTGCAAGGAAACATGACATTGTTCTAATTCTAGCTATTTGGAGTGGCCAGCTGATTCCTGAGGTCCATTACCTGGATCAACACATCAAAACAACCGGTCCATTTATTGGGGAAAAAGTAGTCAAAGTCGTAGTTTGACTGAACCGACCAGTCAACTCCAAGTTATCTAGAAATGATACCTTCTAAATCGATGGCAACACACGATAAATCATCCTCAGCTTATCTCTTATTGTTGTTGTTGTGAGTACAGCATACTTTTATAACTCAGCTGAATTGGCTGTTGACTCATAACAGAGCAGGGCCTATTGACAGTGCACAGGAGAGCAATCTGTTGTTGAGCTAGCAATCTCCCAGTGCCATGACAAGTGTCGCGAAGTGCCGCCTTCAGAACTGTCACACCTTAGAGGACAAGGCAAATGGAAGCCAGCCATCCTAAAAGAAGATGCATCTGAAAGTGGATGTGCAGCCTCTTTCCATGTGACAGCAGGCAGCTGGATGGAAATGGGAAAATGCAGTCAAGCATCCCCGTCTCCCAGATCTTCCCCTGTCAAAATCACCAGATGATTGACTGGATCTTCCACTTTGCAGCTGGACCTTTGCCGTCACCACTCGGGAACCGGCCACATTCCACAGTATGGGTACTGAGTCTATGGCGCGGGCAAAGGCACTGCCTTATTCTTATCTTGGTGACTTCTGAATGTCTGTCTGGCTTTCTGCACAGAAATATGACCAAGCGGAGCCTGTTGCGGCAGTGACAGAAACTAAACAACAAGAATTAAATTAATGTAGGCAAGAACCTGATTACAAAGATATGCTGAAGCATATGCTTGGTTGATTCCATTTCTAATTTGTCTGCACTAAGTTTCAGCAGTAAACAATTTTTTTAAAACAAATAGAACGGAATATCTCGGTGTTCATAGATTCCTTCTCTCCTTGGCAGGACGACCTTGGAGTTATGCTCACTGTTCATGCCAGAGAACTGTCCCATTTGAGTATGGGAATATTTTTATAATGGAAAAACCATTAAAGAAAGGGTTAACAAGATCATAGATCAGATTTCTAGCTGGAAAGGGAGCATCTAGTCCAAACCCTTATAGTATAGATGAAGAAAATGAAGCCCAGAGAGAAGAATGGACTTGGCCAAGGTCACACTGCTAATTTGAATACAGCCAGGATTTGAACCCAAGTCTTCTGCCTCCAAATTCAGAGCCTTTCCAGGCTTGAGTGAGCAGTTCTATCCTGGCTCCTTTTCTGAGAATTGCCAGGATACTCATTCTGAATCTCCTCCCTTTGCCAAAGTAACCACAATAAATTTGAGAACAGGTAAATTCAGGGTCCAGACTGTGGCTTCACTGAAGCTTCTAGTAGAATTGGCCACTTGCCTTCCTTTCATTGAGATAAGACCATAGAGAGAAAGCCAGGGCTTCACTGAGTACAGTCAAACCTCCACTACTCAGCATGTTCATGGAAGAGTGGGTTATAATCAGTGGGGCTTACTGGGTAAAGGCAATGTCCTCTGGGAGATTACGTGATTATACAGCTTGAGTGGATCTTAGTGATGATCAAACTCAACTTTTTGGAGGAGAAACCTAAGGCCCAGAGATGAGAAAAAAACTTGCTTGAGGCCTCCCAATTAGTCAATAGTAAAGTTAGCCTCTTCCCTGTCTTTGGTATTGGAAATCTTTTCACAAATACCTGAGTCTACTTCCCTACGTTCGTAAGTAGAGTCCAGGGATCCTCACTGAATCTTTGCTATCTGAGGATACTGTAGGGCCTTGGGGTCATCACTGTGACCATCCATCATTGTTGACCAGGTCTGTAGTTAGAGGTGAGGAAGGTCCCACACACTGGAATGAGTGTTTACTGGGCCAAGGCATCACCTGGCAATTATCGTGGTGTGTGTTCATGTTTTGAACTCAGTCTTTGACCTGAGCTTATTTTCTTGTGATTGAGTTTATGGGGATGGATGGGAAAAACATCATCATCATAATAAAAACTGACTTTTCTGTAGTGCCTTAAGGCTTACTCAGAACTCAATTCAATTCAACAAACAGTTATCAGGTACCCACTATGTGTAGGGGCTTAAAAATAGACAAGAAAACTTTGTCCTCAAAGACATTCTACTGAGAGAAACAACATGTACACAAAAAATGTAAAAATACAGCAATTTGGGGGGGGGGAGAGCACTAATAATTGTAGGCCTCAAAAAGGGCTTCATTTGGGAGGTAACACTTGAGCCTTGAATAGAATGAGCAACTCCAGAGACAGGTGAGGAGGGAGAACATTCTAAGCCTTTTAGATAATGTCAGAGAGCACATGGGTGGGCTGGAGAATGAAACCATACACAAGACCGAGGATACAGTCTCATTCTTAGTCTGAAAGTACAAAGTGGTGTTAAAGAATTCTACAGACCAGCAGTACTTTCTGGGCCTTGTCAGGACAGCTGCTCAGAAAGGTCCTTGACAATAGCCACTCCAACAGTTACCTGAAGGCTCCGGTCTTGGTGGCCATTGTTGAAAGTGTATAATAATCATAATATTTAATACTCCTTGACATTTTTACATGCTTTATGATCACAAAGTGCTTTCATATCATTATCCTACTTGATCCTCATAGTAGTTCTGGAAGGTAGGTAGGGTAAGGATTAGTAAGCTCCTTTCACAGATAAGGAGACTTAAGCTCAGACAGGAAAAGTGACTTGCTCCAGGCCATAGGGTACTAAGCAGTAGAAACATGACTTGCACACTTATCTCCCTCTCCTGACCACTTTACCCCTACCTCCAGCAGAATGTAAGTGGGCAGAGATTGTTTGATTTTTGTGTTGTGTCGCAAGTGTCTGACCCAGTGCCTGCGCATGGTGGGTGCTTCACAGATACTTGTTGATTTCTGGGTCCAAATCTAATACTCTTTCTACACTATGCTGTCTACACCTAGGTAATACTTAATATTAATAAAACCATGTACTGTTTGGCAGCCTCAGATCCATGATCCTATAATATAATCCTGTGATCTAAAAGGGATCTCATGAGTATTCTAGGCCAATAGCTTCATTTTTATAGATGACAAAAGGCCCAGAGAGGTGGGATTCCTTGCCTAAGATCACACAAGTTAATAGAAGAACCCGGACTACAGATAATAGCTGGTAGACTATCCTTAGACTTGGAAAGGAGCCTCAAAACTTCCTCATCCACCAAACCACCCCAATGTAGGAGGCCTTTCTACAATCACTTTGACACATGGACACCTGATTGCAGGCCTATGCTTTCCCCACTGTACTAGTGTTACCCCTAACTAGGGAGCTTGAGTCTTCTGCATTGAGTTTCCTTAGAGTAACTCGGGCCTGCAACATAAAATTTCTTCCTATGTGAAGTTCAAAGCCCAGACCGAATCTTCAATAGGAAGCTGTAAAATGATGAATATCATAGTTTCCCCATCCAAGTCCCAGTTGCCCGCTACATCAAATGGGGAGCGACTGAACACTCTTCAACCAGAGAATGAAACCCTATTACCAGGGCCAGATGAATGGTGCAACATCTGAGTATAAAATAATTAAATCTTGCAGCAGTGTTGACTTCCCCTACATTAAGAAGACAGGTGTAGCAGTCCCATGTGCAAGAGGTATGACGCCAGCACACAGCCAATAAATGCGATATGCAAGAGCAAATTTGTGTCCCAGGCTCCAATGCAGGTAATCATGTCAGCAGTGGCATCATTTACTGTCTAAATGTGCATACCAGAGTTTTCCCCATTTTGATCTATCTCTTCATTAACCACCAGCACCGCAGAGGGCAAATGGAAGTTCTGAATCACTCCCAGGATGTTGGGAAACAATGCCATGGTACAGAAGCTTTTCTTGAGATTCCTTGGCTAATGTAGAATGAGTGGAAGGCTGGTGTCTTTGCAGGTTGACTTGGGTCAGTGTCACCCATTAGCCTGCCACAGGAGGCTTAACTGGGGGCCCCCATTCCCTGAAACTGTGCAGCCCAGGACCAGGAGGGTAGATCTTCATGTGTAGGAGAAAAGGACAGGTTGCAAAGATGTTGTGGAAGTATAATTGATGACTGAGTGAATATGTGGGATGTGAGAGAATGGGGATGACCATGCCATTTCAGATCTTGGTGATACAATGTCCATAAAGAGCTTTGTGAGCCATTTCATATGTATTATCTATTATCTATTATTATTATTATTATTACTACTACTACTACTACTACTAAGCAGTATGTCAGTGGCTAGAGTATTGGACTTGGAGTCAGGAAGACCTGAGTTAAGATCCTGCCTCAGACACTTCTTATTTGTGTGACTTTGCTCAAGTCACTTAACCTCTCTGCACCTCAGTTTCCTTATCTGTTTTTGCCAGGGGCAATAAGGGTTAAATGACTTGCCCAGGGTTACATAGCTAGTAAGTGTCTTGAGTACATACATGGCTTCCCTTCTCTGGACCTCAGTTTCCTCCTTAGTAAAATAAGGGGACTGGACTAGATGACCTGTGAGGTCCCTTTGAGCCCTAGCTCTGGGATGCTGTAATTTGGGCCTTGAAGTAAGAGTGTTTTAGCAGTCAGGGATGTGGAGGGAAGGCATCCCAAAGCACAGAGGAAAGTAAATTCAGAGGCTGGAGGCAGTTTGTCAAGTTTGGGAAACAGCTAGTCGTCCAATTTGGCTAGAATGGTAATTTTGTGAAGGAGAAATAATATGACATAAGTTTGGAAAGATAGGTTGGAACCAGATGGTTAAAGGCCTTGAACACTAGGATGAGAAGTTTGTATTTTTTCCCAGAGGCAACGGAGACTCCCTGATGACAGCAAAATATATCCAGCCTAGAGTAAGATCTAGATGCTGCCTCATGATCAATTCCGCGCACCTGCCCTGCCCATGTCGAGCTGGGAAATATTACCAATGCAACCCTTGTTCTTGCATAGTGGGGATGGACTACCTGTGAGCATGGGCCCTCTGAAGCAAGCTGCAAACACTGTCTGCCTCCCCCCCACCCCCAGCCCACTGTGTGTTTGGGTATATTTTCAGGGTAGCCATGGAAAAGCAACAGCTGGCTTCCAAGGGAATTATGCCCTTACAACCTGGGCGGCTTTTCCATTGTGCACTGTTGCGAATCGAAATCTCAAAGATTGAAATATGAATCCAGCAGCAGAGCAGCTGAGGATGGTGAGCTTATGCAACATTGACAGCCTCTATCTACATATCTCTGGAGCGCCAGGCTAAGCCCTTTGAAGATATTTCCATTTGTACAAGGATATAGTGCTGCTATTTTTTCCCCCCAGCTAGGGGTGAGGGGGCTGGGAAAGTGTACTTAGAGGGGAGGGGAGAGAGGCAGAGTTTAACAATAACAACAGAAAGGAAAACCAGAAAAAGGCCACAGTAGCTTGGAGTATATAGAGAGTACCTGGAACCAGGAAGAACTGGGTTTGAATCCCACCTCAGACCCTTACTAGTTTTGTGACCTAAGGCATAAGTGTCTTCCCCTCTCTGAGCCTCAGTTTTCTCTTCTGTAAAATGAAGGGGCTAGACTAGATGGACTCTGAGGCCCTTTCCAGCTCTAGAGCTATGGTCTTAGGAATTTCCTTTAGCTTTCGAGACTTGAAAGAGAAATGGATGTATTTTATAGTCCCAGATGGACCATTCCTAGGTCCCAACTGGACTGTTGGCATGCTTTAGGGCATTAGGAAGGTAACCTTTGTGTGGAATAATAACCTGAATTTCCTTGCTTTTTGATTAATTTTTAAGTAGAGTTGGAGGTAGAGTGCAGGAGCAAATAAGGTAGAAAGATGATACCTGGGATGCTGTTTTCCTTGCGTGGATATACATGCCTGAGGGCAGCTAGGTGGCACTGCAGCGGATAGAGTGCTGGGCCTGGATTCAGGAAGACTCATCTTCCTGAGTTCAAATCTGATCTCAGACACTGACTAGCTGTGTGACCCTGAGCCAGTCACTCAATCCTGTTTGCCTCAGTTTCCTCATCTGTAAAATGGGCTGGAGAAGGAAATGGCAAACCACTCCAATATCTTTGCAAGGAAAACCCCAAATAGAGTCACAGAGTCACATACAACTGAACAACACTATGCATGCCTACCTACAAATCATGTGCAAATTGTGTGTGTGTGTGTGTGTGTGTGTGTGTGTGTGTGTGTGTGTAAGATGGTTGGGCAGAATGGCTAGGAGCAATGTCTCACATGTTGCGATGCAATCTTTTGTTGTCCTAGACATGTAATTGAAAGTTGGGAAACACCGACTTAACCTATCCCTTGCACTCATGTCATGAGTGCCACAAAAAAGGAGACCAACCAGTGGCTTCAACCACAAGCAAAGGAATAAGGATGATGAGATTGTCTCTCCCAGAGCATCTTTCATTCTCTTTGAGATATATAGGCCTCTCAGAGACATTTGAGCTACGTAAGTTCAGCCACACTCACATGGTGATTGTCTTTATCATCTTCCACTATTTCTGGAGGTATGGTCTGTTCAGGCCAGTCCCTTCCTTCTCTGCTGACACCCATGGGATCACCTAGATCAGTGGGACCCTGCCATAGTCATAGAATTACAGGACCCTAGATCTAGAGCGGAAATGGATCCAGAGGCCATCTAATCCAACCCACCCATTTTCTAGAAGATGAAACTGAGGCCCAGGGAGATGGAGTAACTTGCCCAAGGTCACCCATAGAATCATAATGTAGAGCTTGAAGGGATCGCCAAAGCCATCTAGTCCACCCCCTCTTTACCATGGCTCAGAGAAGTGAAGACGCTTGTCCAAGGTCACACAGGTAGTGTTACAAACAGGATTTGAACCTAGGCCTTCTGCTAACTCCAGAGGATCCAGTGCTCTTCCCAGAATATCACTCTGTCTAAGAAGCTGCTACATGCAAGATAGTAGATGGCCTTGGAGTTAGACCTCAATTTAAATGTCAAATTTGACACATATTGGCTATGTGACCCTGGGAAAATAATTTCCTCTCTTGGTGCTCTGGTCAATTCCCTGAGCTGATTCATTTTCAGGAAAGTCCTAAAATGGGAGTTCTGTCCACCAAGGAAATAACAGGTCCCATAAACAAACAAATAAACAACAGGAGGCACCACTACTCTTTTTTTTATTTTGGTTTTTTTTTGTGGGGGCAGTGGAGGTTAAGTGACTTGCCCAGGGTCACAAAGCTAGTAAATGTCAGGTGTCTGAGGCCGGATTTGAACTCAAGTCCTCCTGAATTCAGGGCTGGTGCTTTATCCACTGCACCACCTAGCTGCCCCTACTACTCATATTTAAATGATTTCCTCATCATTTGTGGAGATACAGAGGCATGGAGGAAAGAATCCCTGCCCTCAAGAAGCTTACGTTCTCCTGGGGAAAATGTTACTTAGAAATGTTTATGGGGAGAAATGATGAATATGAATAATTCAGAGAAGCACATGAAGACATAAACTAATGTAAGGGGAAAGAAATGAAACCAGGAAAACAGTCTACATGACTCTAACAATGTCAATGGAAAGTACAGCTGAACACAACAACAACAAAAACAACTCCCTGGTAATCTGTGTCCAAGTATAATGACCAAGCTTGTCCCCAAAGAAGAAGTGGGAAAATGTCCCTCCCTCCCCTCTTTTTAGAAGTGGAGGACTATGGATGTGGAATGCTGAATACACTATCAGACTCAGTGGATGGTTTGGTTAGTTTTGATGAATTCCCCCACCCCTTCCTTTAAAAATTTTTTTCTTGCAAAAGATAGCTTGCAGGTTAGGGGGTGGGGAAGGATATATTTAGAAATGAAGGTAATGTGAAAACAAAAGACATCAATAACAATTTTTTAAAAAAAGAAATGTTTGCACAGATCTCTTGGGTTTTAGGGCACTGGCTATGTTCAGAATAGATGCTCTGAATCTCCCCATGTTCTGTCGTGCTATTGTTGCCTCTCTCTCTCTCTCTGCACCTTGTTCCTTCTGCAGTCTTTAATCTCAGTAAGAGGTAGATTTTTAAAACAGTAAAATGACTTGATTAGGATTATTAAAACTCCTTCCACAGTCCCATACCTGTAATGGACAGAATTAATTTCTCTTCTCCATGATCAAAGTTACTGAAATGGATGTCAGGAATGAAAGGGAAGGGTTGGATTTTCATACTGGCTTGAAATGATTATTCAAAAGTCACCAAGGAAAGTATACTCTCTGCTAAGGCTATATGCCTTAAAATTCTATAAAATATACTAGTGAATGAGATACTACTGGGCATGGGTGCCTAAATAACAAATGACACTTTCCTGAGGGGTTTAGCATCAACTAGCAAGGCTAAAACCAATAAGGAAATGTTCTTGGTGAAGAAATCAAACCTTTCAAAATAGGGCAAAATGTGGCCTTTTGATTTGTGAAGGGGAAGGGCAGGGTATGGCCTCATTATTTGGAGTCACTTTAGTCATTGTTGGTCATTAAAGATGGCTGTATTATTTTTCTAGGGCCAAGGTCTTTGGATGTTGGCTTATTCCTACGTTGATAATCCACAGCAGTGAAAAATTCAAAATAATCATGACAAAATAAAACCTTCTTTTAAGATATGGAAATCACCAATTTGAAAAGGACAATGGAGTAGGTCAGGGCTTCTTAGACTTTTTCCACTTGCAACCCCTTTTCACCTGAGAATTTTTACGTGAGCCCGGGTATATAGATATTTAAAATAGGTATACATAACCTTTTATTGTTGCCAATTTTTTTGTGACCCCCCCACATTCAGTTATGTGAACCCATATGGGGTCACGACCCATAGTTTAAGAAGCTAGGGAGTAGATAATATATGTCTGGCTTCATAGCCCAACAATTTTAATATCTCAGAGTTGGAAGGGATTGCTGTCCAATTCATACCTGGAAAACAAGCCCTTCCATCCCCATGATCAAGTTGTCATTCAGCATCAGTCTTTGAGTTACCACCTCCTGAGGCAGTTCCCTCATGCTCTTCACAGGACAGCTCTCATTGCTAAGAAGTTTTGTCTTGGCACCATGCCTAAATTAACTTCTTTAAAAGGCTAGTTGCAGGGCAGCTAGGTAGTACAATGGATAGAGCACCTACCCTGGAGTCAGGAGAACCTGAGTTCAAATCCTACCTCAGATACTTACTAGCTGTGTGACCCTAGGCAAGTCACTTAACCCTTATTGCCTTAAAAGAAAGACTAATTCCACCTGGTTTTGCCCTCTGGGAATAAGTAGACCAAGTTGAATCCCCTTTCCATGTGACACCCCTTCAAATACTTGAAGACGATATCATGTCATCCTAAACCTTCTCTTCTCCAGCTTAAATGACCTGAGTTCCTTTGATTGATACTCATTTGGCATAAATTCAAGACCCTTCCCTATCCTGGCTGCTTTCTCTTGGACACTTTCCAGTTTGTCCATGTTCTTCTTTTAAATATGGTGCACCAAACTGAACACAACATTCCAGATGGTGGTCTGACTAGGGCAGAGGACAGAGGCACCTCCCTAGTTCTGGACACTCTGTTTCTCTTAATGCAAGTCAAGATCATATGAGCTTTTTTGGCTGCCACATCACAGTGCTGACTCATATTGACCTTGCAGTCCTCTAGGAGCCCCAGAGGTTTTGTGGATGGGTTGTTGTCTAACCATGCTTTCCCATCTTATGATTGTAAAGTTGAATTTTTCTAATCAAGTGTGAGACTTTACATTCATTCTCATTAAACATCATCCTGGTAGTTTCAGTCCAGTGTTCTAGCTTGTCAAGGTCTTTTTGAATTCCTACCTGCTCATCGAGAGTATTAGCTATCCCACCTACAAATTTGGTGAGTGTGCCATCTATGCCTTTATGCAAGTCATTGATCAAAATGATGGGCTAAGCATAGAATCTTAGGCCACCTGAGTGGAGACTTACTTCCAAGTTGATCTCAAACCATTAATAAATCCTCTTTGGGACTGTTTATTAAAAAACCACCTATACAAGATTAGTGTGATAGATTTTATCAAGAGCTTTACTAAAAAAATTCTAGATAAATTCTATCTATAGATTCCTCACCTCCCAAAGGCAGTCTAGCCACTCTATCAAAAAAAGAAAAGAAAAGAAATGGTCTGGAGTGATTCATTATTCTAAAAAATGTATAATTGATGTATTTAATTTTTTACATTGCAATAATTTACCAATATACTCCCTTGTCATTGAACCCTCCCTTTTGTTTGTTTGTTTTTGTGGGGCAATGGGGGTTAAGTGACTCGCCCAGGGTCACACAGCTAGTAAGTGTCAAGTGTCTGAGGTTGAATTTGAACTCAGGTACTCCTGAATCCAGGGCCACTGCTTTATCTACTGTGCCACCTAGCCGCCCCCATGAACCCTCTCTTTTAACAAAAAAAGTCAGGCAAAATTATGATCAAAGAGATTCCATCTGACAGTGAATGCAATGATGAGCAAAGAGACTGCATCTGATAGTGTATACGATATTTCACCCTCATTGTCCCCCAACCTCTCTATTAAGAGGAGAGAAGTTTTTCTTTTTATACTTGGCCTCTCATCTCAGGGGTCACAATTGTGTTTAGTTCTTATGCTAGAAGGACTTCCATAAGTTAGGACGTGTCCAGAAGAGGGGAACAAGGATGGTGAAAAGCCTTGAGCCCATGTCATATGGGGCTCTGTTGAAAGAATTGGGCATGTTCAGCCTGGAAAAGAGAAGACTAAGTCAGGATGTGATTGCTAGCTTCAAATATCTGAGGGGTTGTCATGTGGAACAAGAATGAGAACCAGAGTATTATAAGCAAGGAATAAGGCCAATGCATACATACACCACCACCACCACTACCAAATTTAGACTTGACATTAGGAAAAACAATCACAATGGCAACCAAAGTAAGCCTCCCAACAAATTAGAGATGTCCAAAAGCGGACTGGGCTGCTTCAAGGGGTGGAGGCTTCCTCCTTCTCCCCTTCAGCTAGGGATGGGATGACCATTTCTGTGTTCTGTTAGAGTGGAGGTTCTTTTGTTGTCCACATTGGACACTAAGCTCTCTTCTAATTCTCAAATTCTGCGATTCTGTATAGCATTATCTGTTCTCCAGGGTCAAGATTGGTGATTGCAATCAATCTCAGTTCACCCGCCTCTCAGAGATTTTTTTTTAATATTGTTTACATGATTATGGTAATTGTGTATATTGTGATGCTCATTTTGCTTTTTTTACTCTGCATAAAAGTTTCCCCATGTTTTGTGAAATTCCCCATATTGTAATCCCTAGATTATTAATTCAATTTTTTCTCCTTTATTTCTTTTGATTCTTTTGTTTCCTTTCCAGCAGTAGCCCCTTAGATCTCTTTGCTCCCTGATGATTGATCTTAGTTCTGTTTTTGGCCGTTGATTGATGTAAAAAAATCTTTTTAAGACAATAGCATTGTTGAGTCCTAGAATCATGAAAGTTGACTTCATTGTTTATGGTTTTCTTGTTAACAATTCTAATTTACCTTTCTCACATGTCTCCTGTTTGAAGTATTTGATTATTGAATAGTCTTCTTGCCTCTGGATTCTTTGAGAATAGGAATTCTTAACCCTTTTTGTATTATGGATCCCTTTTGCAATCCAAAGTCCAAAGATACCTTCTTAGAATAATATTTTTACTTCTTTTTAAATTCAATTTTATTTTTATTTTCAGTTTCAAATCCTCTCCTCCCCTCTCCCGCTTCCTTGCCCACACCCTTTATACATGTGAAGTCATGCAAAACACATTTCTATGTTAGTCATGTTTAAAAAAGAACTAGAGGGGCGGCTAGGTAGCGCAGTGGATAAAGCACCGGCCCTGAATTCAGGGGGACCTGAGTTCAAATCTGACCTCAGACACTTAACACACACAGAAAAAAAAAACTAGAAAGAAAGAAAGGAAAAATGTTTCAATAATCAATACCCTGAGCCCATCAATTCTCTACATGGAGGTGGTTAGCATTTTTTATCATGAATTCTTTGGAATTCTGATGGATCATTGTATTCATCAGAATTACTAAGTCTTTCACAGTTGATTGTCTTTACAGTATTGTTGTTATCATGTACATTGTTTCCCTGGTTCAGCCCACTTCACTGTGCCTCAGTTCATGTAAGTCTTCCCAGGTTTTTCTGAAACTATCTCCATCGTTTCTTACAGCACAATAGTATTCCATCGCATTCATATACTATAACTTCTTTAGTCATTCCCTAATTGATGGGTATCCCCTCAGTTTCCAATACTTTGCCATCACAAAAAGAGCTGCTATAAATACTTTTTAACATTTTAGTCCTTTTCCTTCTCCTTGGAATATAGATCTAGTAAAAATATTGCTTGGTCAAGGGGTATGCACAGTTTTATAGCTTTGGGGGCATAGTTCCAAATTGTTCTTCAGTATATTAAAGTACCTGTTTTCCCACATCCCCTCCAGCATTTGCCATTTTCCTTTTCTGTCATCAGCCGATCTGATGGGTGTGAGGTGGTATCTCAGAATTGTTTTATTTTCATTTCTCTAATTATTAGTTAATAATAAATTTAGAGAATTTGTATATGACTATTGATAACTTTGATTTCTTTTAGTGAAAACTGCTTATCTGCATCCCTTAATCATTTACCAACAGAGCAGTGGCTCTTAGAATAATGTTTTTAAATGGATAAAATAAAATACATTGAATTACAATGCAAACCAATCACATTGAGATAGAAATATATTTTTCCCATCCAGGTTCACTGACTCCCTGCAATCTATTCATGGACTCCTTGGGAACCTGTGGACCCCATGCTTTGGAGGTATGATTTAAATGTCCCTATTATTGAAATTATTTCTATTTAAGTGAGCATCTACTTTGTTTCATGGTCTTTGCTATAGCAAACAAGTATAGCTATAAATATTTTGGTGTTTATGAGATCTTTCTTACTTTCTTTGACATCCCTGGTGTATATACCTGGAAGGGGATCTCTGGGTCAAAGGGTATGGGCATTTTAGTCACATCTTAGAGTAGAACTACAAATAACTTTCCAGTCTTATTTCCCTTTTAAATCAGTCTAAAGTTTCTTGCTGTTGGTTCATTAATGCTGATGAACTAGTAAAGTATATTGTCCTGATTTCTTGATTATTGGGCATTCTTAGTTCATCTTCTCTTGCACTATAATATCATTTCATTGTGTTATGGCTTTTCCTCATTTCCCTGCTATTTTTTCTTATTTCTTGGTGATTTTCCCTGTTAGTTCTGTTTGGGAGTTCAATGTATCCTCTAAGCTCTCTGTCCCTTGGCTTATCTGCCACCTTATGAGGAGCATCCCCCAAAGCCTGAAGAGCAGAGAGGAATTCTATAATCCCCTTTATCTTTGTTTTTTTTTCTAGGAGGGAAATTGGTCAGCACTTTGAACATAGATAACTCCTTGGCTCTAGCAGTAATACAAATATTGTGTATGCAATGCAAATAATTGCAGTTTCTCTCTGCTCTCCATATTTAGGAGAAGTGAAACCTTCAGCCCTTGTTTTTCTTGCAAGTTGCTTCCCTTCAGAACTACTGTGGCAAGCTGTGAATGATTTAAAATCCTGATTTGTCACTCTCCTCTCTTTAGCACCTGGTTAGCACCTCAACAGACTCTTTTGTATTTCTTAACACCATGACAGGCACCCTCAGTGTTCCCTTCTCTCGATTTTCAGCCACATTGAGAAGTGGAGTGTCCAGAATACAGGTGGTGATAGTCCTTCCAAGTTCTGCTCTCGACAGACCTTACCTTGGATTACCAACTTCTATGATTTAGTTTTTCTTAGCAGCTACCTTCTCCCCGACTCCTTCTCTGGTTTGTCCCCCTTCTTCTCTTTCGGGTATTCTCTTTTTCCTTGTCCTTCTTTTCCTTTTCTTCATCTTCCTTCTCCTCTTCCTTCTCCTTCCTCTTCTCCTTAAAGCCATTTCCTCATTCAGCCTGAGTCCTCCTTCACATTCAACTTCATCCCAAATTCTTGGATTTATTCTCCCCCAATTCCATCTTCATAATCCCTAAACCTTCTCTCTCACCTTTGCCATTCTTCCTCCTTATTCAACTCAAGTATTCCTTTTCTCTCTTCTCCCACACAACTATATCTTTTGGAAACCAGAAAGAGAAATGCCTTATTTCTTGGTAAGGTCAGAAGCCCAGAGTATTGTAACTCAGATAAGACTAAGGAAAGATTGGTTGGAGAAGCAGCCTTGGTTCTAAATTACCTATTTTCTTATGGATCACTTAGCCTATGACCAGGCCAATTCTTTCCAAATCTTCACAATTTCATACCGAACAGCAATGAATCCTAAGGGAACCCCAATCTCCCAGGCACAAAAAAGCCAGGACATGTGTACACTAGAAAAATATAACAGCCCTGTTCAGGAGTAGGTTATACATGTCTCAGAAGAGCTCAAATGTAGGTGTCACTATAGGGGCAGGCATCCATGTTACTATAAAAGTGTAACTTACAACTCTCTCAGAGATGCCATTCTGAAGATGACCTTCATTCTATTGAGAGGACTGGGGTGGGGTGGAGTGGGGGTGGTTATCCTAAATGGTATCAACTTGAAGAAAATCTCCACTGGAGTTTGGCAGGAATCTGTGCTTGGCTCCATGCTGTTATGCATATTAATGTTTGTATCAATGCCTTTGTAGGGAATCTAGGTGGCTCAGTGGTCTGCAGTCAGGAAGACTCATCTTCCTAAGTTCAAGTATGGCCTCAGACACTGTGACCCTGGGCAAGTCACTTCACCCTGTTTTTCTCTGTTTCTTCATCTGTAAAATGAGCTGGAGAAGGAAATGGTAAATCAATCCAGTATCTTTGCCACAAAAACCCCACATTGGATCATGAAGAATCAGCCAATACTGAAACAACTGAACAATAAAAACCAATGACTTTGATAAAGGTACAGATGGTGTGTTTTTGAAATATCTTCAGATCATATAACAGTGGGAAGGATAATGCTGAATAATGAGCTGGATAATATGCTGGGTAAAGAGCCAACATCCAAAAAGATCCTAACTGGTTAGAACATTAGGCCATGGCAAATGAAATTTAATAGAAACAAGTGTAAAGCTCTATACTTGGGTTCAAAAAAAATCAACTTGCCAAGTATAAATCAGACAGGGAGCCTTCGCTATCCATAATTTGCTTTTAAAATATCTAGGAGTTAATAGATCAATGCAAATTTACAATGTGGCAAGGCAGCTATTGCATCTTAGGCTGCACCAAGCAAGGCAGAGTCCTTCTGTATTTGTTCCTCTTCAGACCACATTTGCAATATTATCTTCATTGCTAGGTGCCTCATTTTGGAAATGGCATTGACAATTGGACAGTATCTAGAGGAAGTCAGCCAGGATTGTGAAGGGTCTTGGGGTAATATCACATAAAGACTGTTTAAAGAAACTGATGACATTTAGTCTAGAGAAGAGAACATTGGGGGGGGCATGATTCCTCTCTTTAAACATATGAAATATTATCTCAGGAGGAGACATTGAACTTGTTCTTATCCCCAAAGGAGAGAACCAACAGTGGTGGGTAGAAGTTGAGATTGATTTTAGGTCAATATAATGAAGAACCTTCTTTAAAAAAATAGAACTTCACAGAAATAGAAAGAGCTACCTGAGGGAGGTAATGGGTTTCCTGACTCCCTCTAGTGAAATCCTTTTCCCAAGTTCAAGTTCAAGACCACACAACTAGTATGTGGTAGAACATGTCTCTTAAATTCTATTCCCATGTGTAACAATATAACACCTTTGAGCCAAGGTAATGTTATTATTCATAGGGTTTCTTCTGGAGGTCATTTGTGCTCCCAGTGGTGGCTGGACCAGGTGACTTTGGGCCTGCTCCTTACTACCTGTGGGAGGTTGGCCAACGTCTTGGACCTTCCTGGGCTTCTTTTTCATTATTTATAAAATGAAGGGATAGAACTAAATGGCCTCTAAGGTCCCTTCACGCTCTAAATTTAGGGTTCTATATCCTCTCACATAGCTTCTAATATTTTCAGAACTTAAGAATTTGAGTACCCTGCATTGCAAGGTAGTGAGCTCTCTGTCATGCAGTTCAAGTAGAAACTGGATGATCATTTGCCCTGGATATTCTATAAGGGATTCATCCATTGAATAGAGGGTTTGTCTTCATTGGTGGTATCAAAGTCAAATGGAAAAGGGACCACTAAACTATACATAAAGATCCTTAAAGGCTGCATATTGTCTTAGAAAACCACACATTCTATGATTTATTGTATTTTTATCAATTTTATTAAATATCTCCCAATTACATCTTAATCTGTTTGAGCCTCACTTGAGAGTGTTGTAAACTACAGGTGGCTTTCAGGCCACATGTCTGATACCCTCTGGTATAGATGACCACCAACATCCAAACCAGCTCTGAGATTCTATGACTCTAAGATGTGGTATAAAAAGAAGGGGCTTTGCCTTTCCCTCTGAGCTGCCACAACAGAGTCAAACCAGATTAGGTCATAGTCTCCTCCAGAGTCAGAAACCTAGGAGACAATAGACAATGCTACTAGAACACACAGTGACATACAGACGAGAGTTCCAGAGACCTCGCGAAGGCCTTCTAGCCAGCATGTATGAGTGCTCAGAGCTTGGGACGTGTCTTAGCAGCTGATTCAAGATTAGCTCTGGTGGGTGTGGAACTCCAGCTGCTCCATGCCCAGAGAGCTGAGAGTTTTCTGAATCAAAGCTGGGAGTTGGCAATAAGGACTGCTTCCCCACTCTTTACATTTTCTGCAAGGAGGAGGAATGTGCAGAGCTATTCTGGTCACTCTGGCTCATTGAATATTGATGTAAGTGTGGAGGCAAGTGAAATATTCCCAGACATCTCTTGGAGCTGACATGGTAAAACAAGCAGTTCCTTGGAAATGGAGATTTGGGAGGCCTGGGTTTGTCTGTGTAGAAAGTTTAAAGAAGAAGAATTTGCAAATGTGTCACGTTTTAGGAAAAAGCAGAGTGGTTGACATTTGGTGTTTGGCCATAAATTAGAGAGTTCGCTAGCTCCCCATGCCTTAGAAAGAAAGAGGAAAAAAAAACCCAGGCTTCTTTCACTGGGCCTCAGGGCCCTGACACTTGGTTGACAAAACAAAGTGAAGCCTTTGTTTTAAATTGGCCACTTACCATTTTTCACCAGTGGCTCTCCTCCCATCAGGGTTATAGCAGAAATATTGTGATTGGTAGGCGCAGCAAGAGCCATGCCCCACCTTCTCCAGATCAGGGAAGATGTATTAGGAAGAGAAGGATATAGAGACAAAGCCAGGCAGAGTATTGGGAGGTCTGTCTGCTAGTCGCATTCGAAGCCAATCCCAGAAGAATCCTTAGGTTTAATTAATTTGTTTATTTCAGATTATATATTTCTCAAGTAGAGGAAACATGGATGGATGGCTCAATGGATGGATGGATGGTCAAGCATCTGTGGTAGTGAAGCAATGTACTATATTGGAGAGTACTGGCCCCACATTCAGGGGGCTGGGTTCAGATTTTGGCTTTGGCGCTTCCTATCTGTATGACCTTGGCCAAGTTAATTATAATCTCTGAACTTCAGTTGCCCATGTCAGTAAAATGATGATGGTGGTGGTGGTGTGATGATGATAGTCGTTACTCCACTATCCTCCCAGGATTCCTGTAGGAATCCAATGAAAGAATGGTTATAAAGTGGATAGAACTCTGAACTTGGAGTCAGGAAAAGTCATCAAGTCACTGAAGTTCTCCCAGCCTCAGTTTCCTCACCTGAAAAGTGGAAATAATAATAACACCAACCTCACAGGATTGTTATGAGGATCAAATGAGATAATATATGTAAAATGCCTTCCAAACTTTAAGGCACTATGGAAATGTTAGATATTATTATTGTTAACCAGGATTTAGAAATGCAGAGCTCCTTGTTTCCCTTGTATCCCTGGGCCTGGGTACACAGCAGACCTTCAATCTGGGTGGTTGACTGACAGATCTGCCACAGAATGTTATCATGGGATGGATCGAACACTCATTTGGGAGTCAGTCATGTGCCCAGTCTGCTTGACTCTGGAGTGGGCCACCCATCCTGTTGTCATCTGATAAAATGCCTCCAGCAATCACAGGAGGTTATGTCTTTTCTCAGGCATCTCTCTGCTCTACACATTTTCCCACAAAACATTTTAATGAGTGTAATTAAGAAATACGCCAACTGGCACCCCCTTTAGGAGTGTGTAATTTAATGTGAACCTGCCGAATGATTTAGGGGGTGCTAAGCTTCTCTGGCTCCCTTCCATGGTAAATTTGAGACAAAGAATCTAATTAAAAGTCCATATATCTCCCCATCAAATGCTAAGGTCATTTAACTAGTGTGCACCTGAATGGGACTGGAAAGCCTTTCAATTCAGATGATAGAGGAGAAGGAAATTCATTCACCTAATCAGAGCCAGTGCAGTTGGCCCAGTTCAGTCTACCTTTCGTTCATCTAACTTTCTCCCTACTAGTTCCTTTCTTCCCCCACCCTAGAGTTAGATGAGATTGGAGGGAGGGACATTCTATAACCCTATAAACACAACTGAAGTCATTGGTTGGAGAATGGTTGAGTTAGAAGGGACATTGGAGATATCCTAGTCCAGCTTCTTCATTTGATAGCTGAAGGGACTGAAGCTCTCAATTGGGGAAAGGAACATGAGCTTAAGTTTAAAGCCACACAACTAGTTCAAGGCAAGTGAGGCCAGAACTGTTATCTTCTGGATTCAAGTCCAGTGCTCTATGATATGCCACATTAAAAGCTGATCTATTGAATTTTACTTAATAAGATATTGTCTAGGGGGCAACTAGGTGGCATAGTGGATAAAGCACCAGCCCTGAATTCAGGAGGACCCAAGTTCAAATCCGGCCTCAGACACTTGACACTTACTAACTGTGTGACCCTGGGCAAGTCACTTAACTCTCATTGCCTCGCATAAAATAAATAAGCTATTGTCTATACAGCTTGAGTAGTAGCCAAAATGACCCACAGGTAGGACCTGAACATAAGTCTGAACCATTAGAGAGGCACTTCAGCAGATGGTATGGTGAAAATGTTCAATTTACAATGGGAAAATACCTGAATCATTTTTTTACTTGCATCATCATCAGTGAGATTACCTGAATTAAGTTGCTTGTTGAATGTAGGCTCAGTTGATTGGAGTACAGTGCTGATGAAGCCAATACCGGTTCATAGAGTCATAAATCTTGATCTAGAAGGTACCTCAGGGGACATCTAGCCAAGTCCCTCATTTTACACAGGAGGAAACTGAGGCTCAGAGTAGTGAAGTGACTTGCCCGTGGTCCACACAGTTAACAATCACCTCAAAGACTTCAGTATCTGGCTACCAGTCTTCCTCACTACCCCATCTCCTGCCCTTATACTAGGGGCCTTATATATCTGTTGATGTTCCTATAAATACCTTAATCTCCCAAAGTCCTCATCATAACTCCCATCTTTCCACTTTAGTCACACACAAGTATAGTTAGACTTCAGATCTTGCCATTATCCACATTATCCATCTCCATTATGAAGAACTTTGACATTTCTTCATCCAATCATCACCTATTATTCCATGTTTCTCTTTGTCTTACTACTCCTAAACTTATCCTTCTCCTTCATTATAATGACCAAACCCCTCTACCTCTCAACACTTTCCCTGGATTCCTTGCTCTGCCTTTAAATCTTTCCCCTTCCTAATCTTGATTCTTCACTTAATCCATTCAACTATACACTATATTCTACTCTCAAATCTCTTGTTCTCTTGTCTTTTTTTTTTTTGCGGAGGCAATGAGGGTTAAGTGATTTGCCCAGGGTCACACAGCTAGTAAGTGTCAAGTGGCTGAGGTTGGACTTGAACTTACGTCTTACTGAATCCAGGGCCGGTGCTTTATCCACTGTGGCACCTAGCTGCCCCGCTCCCTTGTCTTATTGGCATTCATACCTTGTCAAACTTCAACTCTGGTTTACTCCTACCATCCACCTTCTTTACTTCCACTCACATACTGTTGAAAGGTGCTAGACAAAGGCACAAAACCAAACTAACTAGGTCTACTACAAATCCAACCACAACAAGACAATCTCTTTACTCCTCTCTAATCATTTCTCCACCCCACACCCCAGAGCAGCTGTTCTAAGCTTCTTTTTTCCTTAAGCCTTCTACACCACACCTTCTCTCCCAATCCTCATGGCTAAAGACATTACTTCATAATTTACCAAGAAAACAGAAATCATTTACCATGATTTCCCTTTCTCTCCCTCCTCTTGACACCTTCCTCTATTTTCTCATCTACTCTTCGATGAAGATTACCAGTCCCCTACCTTCGACTTGTACCCTTCATCATCTCCTCTCCTGTCACTTCCAACAGATTATCCCCCCCCCCACCTTGTCATCTCTGTAACTGTAATCTTCAAACTCTCCCTTTCTTTTGGCTCTTTTCCTGCTGCCTGCAAATATGCCCAAGTTTCTCCATCCTTAAAAAAGTCACTAAATCATCATCTTTTGCCTCTTTGTAATTTCCCAACCTAGCAAAAACTGACTACATTTGTTGACTCCATTTCCTCTTCTCTAACTTCTGGCTTTGGGTCTTATCATTCAACTGAAAATGCACTCTCCAAAGTCATCAATCTCTTCATTGTCTAATCTGGTAGACTTTTGTCAGGTTTCACTGTTTTCTCTTTAAATTTTATTTTATTACTCAGCCTATGTGTCGTAGCAATCTAGCGATTAAAAAATACAAATGGTGCCTGCTTTAAATCATGTGCAGTTAATGCATTTTCTTTTGTGTAAATACTGCCCGTTCGTTTCCAATGACAATAATATCAATAGCAGTCCCACCCTATTAAGGCAGTGCTCTGAAAACTCTTTTTAGTAGCTAGATGATACAGTATATTTTGACCATTCTTCTTTGGCAGTGTAGTTCAGTGCCTGAGTTTTAAGTCAGAACAACACCACTGCACAGCAATAGATTATATTAAAATCAATGTGTCATATTATAGCATAAATATCTTTTGGTTTTGTTTTTTGTTTTTAAATTGACCTGTCCTTCCCACTGCCTCCTTCCTTCCCCCTTCCATTGAGCAAAATAAAAATAAACAAAGAAATAAGTAAGGCCCTCTATGCATAGCTGTGTAGTCTGGTAAAATAAATTTCCCTACTGACCATGCCTGAAAATATATGTTACATTCTGTATTTTGAGTTGGCCATTTCTCTGGCAAGAGGTGAGTGCTATGATTCATCTTCATTCTTTTGGATGTGTCATTTATCATTGCATTGATCAGAGTTCTAAAGTCTTTCAAAGTTATTTTTCTCTGTAATGTTATCATTGTATGACTTGCTTTTTTATTTCTGCTAACTTCACTCTCCATTGGTTCATAAAGGTCTTCCCAGTTTCCTGTGAAACTGCCCATTTCATCATTTCTTAGGGCACCATAGTATTCTATTAAAGTCATGTATCACAAGTCCTCATCTTTCTCAACCTACTTAGAGCACTTGGCATTGTTGGCCATCTCCTATAAGTATAGCTAGCTTTTATATAGCGCTTTTAGCTTTGCAAAGCACTTACAAATGTTATCTCATTTGATTCTCACAATAATCATGTGATTTGATTGTTATTATTATCATCCCCATTTTGCAGAGTGGGACTTTGAGAATCAGAGAAGCTAAGAGACTGACCTAGGGTCTGGATACTCTCCTCTCTAAGGGACTATATGACACTGCCTCTCTCTGTCTGTCTCTCTCTTGGTCTGTTTCTGTCCCTCTCTCTGTATCTCTGTGTCTCTCCATCTCTCTGTCTCTCTGTTTTTGTACCTCTCTCTGTCTCTCTGTATTTCTGTATCTGTCTCTCTGTGTCTCTCTCCATCTCTCTGTCTTCTCCTTGTCCTTCTCTTCCTCCTACCTGTATGACTTCTCACTTTTGGTCTCCTTTCCTGGTTTTGTGAAAATCACACCATCCAATTGAGTGTTCCTAGGACTCTGTCCTGGGACCTCTTCCTTTTTCTGTACTCTTTCATTTGCTGGTTTCATTAGCTCCATTGAATTTAATTATTATTTCCATTCAACTGCATTTTCATCCCCAGTCTCTCTTTTGGCCTGAAGTTCCACACATTCAATGGTCTAATGGATATTTCAACATCTCAAACTTAACATATCCCCAAATGCACTCATCTTTTTAAAAAATGACTTTTTATTATGAACTTGACAAACATAAGAACATTTCAGTATACAAAGAACAACAGATTATGAAGATTGCATATAAAATTGTGAACTTCAATTATGTATACTTCATTTTTAAGGGTATACTCTATTAAACACAATTGCTAAAAAACTGCCTTTCTAGTCTGTGTTCCATTCTGACCTTCTTTCTGTTCTTTTCTGTGTATTTTTAATGTTTCATTGATGTGTGAAGCATTTCATATTTTTTTAAATAAAGAAGTTCACTGTTTCATGTAAATCTTTTTCTTTCTTCTTTGCACATTAAATATTATTGCTTGTTGATATTTGTCAAGTTCATGATAAAAAGGTATACTTAAAAATAAGGAGTTCACTTAGGGACAGGCTGAGTTTGAGATGCCTCTGGTACATTCAGTTTGAAACGTCTAATAGGGCATTGGTGATGTGAGACTACAGCTCAGAAGAGAGACTGGGGCTGGATATACAGATCTGGGAGTCATCTAAATAGAAGTGATATTTAAATCTATGGGATCCAATTTGTGCTATCTTTGTATAGGGGACATGTTCATCTGCTCTACATCGTTTCAATTTTAGTGTGTATTCTTCAGAAGTGGCCACACTGATTGTCTTGCTCCCAAGCCCTGTTTGTTTCCTAGCTTTTCCTAGGTCTTCTATTTCTGTGGAGGGCACCACCATTCTTCCACTTATCCAGGTCCACCATCTCAATGTCATCCTTGACTCCTCATTCTCAGTAACCCATGCATTCAGTCAGGTATCAAGTCTTGTTTTGACACTATCTCTCAAATACTTCTTTTCTCCAACCATATGGCCACCACCTCATTCATGCCCTCTTCATGGACAGCCCAGACTGTTGTACTAATTTCCCAGTAGGCCTCACTTCTTCAAGTCTCTCCCAACTCCAATCTATCCTCTACATAGATGTCAATGCGATTTTCCTAAAGCATAAGTTTGACCACTTCTCAATAAATAGATTCCTTTTGTCTGTAGAATAAAATATAAACTCTTCTGTTTAGTATTTAAAGCCTTTTACAACCCACACCCAACCTACCTTTCTTTCCATTCTTATTATACAATACTGCCTTCCATGCATACTACAGTCCAGCCAAACTGGCTTCCTTCATGTTCCTCATACACATCTCTCCTTCTACCCCCATGTTTGGCACTCGCTGTCCCTCCCTCATGCTTGAAATGTACTCCTGCTTTATCAGAATTCCTAGTTTCCTTTAAGGATTGGCTTATGTGCTTGCTACATTCTACACGAAGCCTTTCCTGATACCCCACCACCTAGTTACAAGTGCCTTCCCTCAAAAAAAAAGTTGGTATTTATTTTTTACATTTGAATATGTATATATGTTATGTCACAGACAAAAAGTCACTTTCTTGGAAGCAGGGGCTGCTTTACTTTTAAATCTGTATCCTCAATGCCTAGCCCAGTGCCTGGCACACAGTTGACCCTTAATAAATGTTTGTTGCTTGATTGAGTCATCAGAGAAGAGATTAAGTATCAAGCCCTCTTATTCCAGTGCTAGTATTCCTTCCAACATACCAGCTAGTTTCATACAGAGAGAGACTTTGGTCCCTGGTCACATAATATCCTTCTAACTCTGCCTAGTGCTTGGCACTTAATAGACATTTATTGGCCAGTAACCTCACAGTTTTGTGCCCTTGGTAATAAGGGAGGTAGATGTGCAAGTGTGGACGGTTCAGATAATTATTCACTTCTAATGAAGGAACAATTTAAAGCACATGCCCTTCTGGCACCATTAGGAGTGTCATCTTTGTCTAAAAAAGGGCGGTCCATTAGAAACAAGCAGGCTGTATTTTAGAGGAAAATTATTAATAGATCTCATGGTATTGTGGTAAACCCTTTCCCTCATCTTCCCCTCACATAAGATATTTAAATAGATGGGGAAATAACCAAAAGGCCAGTTGATTTTAAGGAGTGAAACTTACGTTTTAGAGAAAATGAGTGTGAAAAGTCCAAAAGCAAGTAATGGGAAGGATGTTCCCAGGAATCTACATATCATAAACACCTGGGGTAGTAAACATCAAAGATTTTTCTGCATGGAACTAGATATCTTTGGGAAAAAGGAAAAAAAAACCAGCATTGTATTTTGTAAACATGCACATACACATATTACACACTATGTGTAGCTGAGCATTCGTAAATCACAAATATTTTATTGCTTTCCTGCTCTCTCACTTTCCCTGGGGATTTTGGTGCCTTTTCAACCATTACTCTGGATGTGACATCAATACACAGAATTATACCACTTTGCCTGGCAAGTGGGGATGGCTGAAGGTTACACAGTCTCAAGGTCATCAGTCACAGGATCACAACATTTCAGAGTTGGAAGGGAACACAAAGACCATCTGTACCTGAAAATGAATCCTTTCTACCATGTACCTGGCAATTAGTCACCCAGCTTTTTGCTTGAAACCTCCAGTGAGGTGGAACACAGCACTTCCCAGGGTAGCCCATGGATGAGAGAAGAGCACCATTAGGACGCTGAGCTAACTATAATAATGGTAGCCAGCATGACAAAGGAGAAGAGGTGCCAAGTTCACTTCCTCTATCCTCAATTCAAGGCTGAGATCATATAGTGTCTGGGGAATAAGTGGGGCATTTGAAGGGATTTGAGTAGAAGCACTAAGGAGAGGTTCAAGGCAGGACATGTTGTGAGAGCTGTCTTAGGGCTCTGTTTCTTTTGTTGTCAGTCAAATAATACTTTATTAAGCATCTACCACATTTAGACACTGTTCTGAATGTTTTCCTAAGGTTTTTTTTTTTTTGCAACAGACATTTATTTTATTTTCCAGTTACATGTAAGGGAAGTTTTCAACATTCATTTTCATAAGATTTAGAATTCCAAATTTTTTCTCCCTCCCTCCCTTTCTTACCCCCTCCACAAGACAGCAACCAGGTTATATATGTACAATCCACAAATGCTCTTTTTATCAGTTCTTTCTATGGGTGTGGATAGTATGCTTCATCTTCAATCCCTTGGGATTGTCTTGGATCATTGTATTGCTGAGAGTAGTTATGTCATTCACAATTGCTCATTGAACAATACTGCTGTCATTATGCACAATGTCCCCCCAGATCTGCTCACTTCACTGTACATCAGTTCATGAGTCTTTCCAGGTTTTTCTGGGATCATCCTGTTTGTCATTTCCTATAGCATAATACCATTCCACTACAATCATATACCACAGCTTCTTCAGTCATTCCTCAATTTATGGACATTCCCTTGATTCTCAGTTCTTAGCTACCACAAAGGGTTGCTATAAAAATATTTTGTACCATTTCCCCCCCTTTTCTCTTTCTCATGATTACTCTTATTAACTGTTTCCCTTCCATCCTATTCCCTTCCCCATGATATTTATTCTATTATCCATCTTCTTTCACCCTATCCCTCTTCAAAAGGTATTTGCTTCTGTCTGTCCCCTCCCCCAATCTGCCCTTTCTTCTTTTGCCCCTCTCTCTTTATCCCTTTCCCCTCCTATTTTCCTTCAGGGTTAGAGAGATTACTTCACCCAGTTGAATGTGTATGTTATTCCCTCCTTGAGCCAATTCTAATGAGACTGAGGTCTTTGAGCCAATTCTGATGAGTGTTAGGATTATTTACTGCCCAGATTAAATAGATTACTCCACCCAGTTGGGTGTGTGTGGGTTAGTTTCCTCCTTGAAGCAACTCTTATGAGTTTAAGGTCTTTGAGCCTTTTCTGATGAGTGTAAAATTCATTTATTGCCCTGCTCCTCCCCCATCTCTTCCCCCACTCCATAAGCCCTTTCCTGTTTCTTTCATGTAGGATTTTACATCATGCTACCTCTGCCCTTCCCCCTCCTTCAGTGCATTCCCCTCACCCCTCAATTTAACCCTAAAGATGTCACCATGGGGCAGCTAGGTGACACAGTGGACAAAGCTCCACGCTGGACCCAGGGGGATCCCAGCCGAAACCTGGCCTCAGACACAAAACAGTCACCCACTGTATGACCCCAGGTATGTACCCCAACTCCAATTTTTTATGGTTCTCTAGGGTCTTGTATTTGAAAGTCAAATTTGCCATTCAGTTCAGGTCTTTTCATCATGAATACCTGAAAGTCCTCTTTTTCATTAAAGTCCCATTCTTTCCTGTGAAAGATTATGATCATTTTTGCTGCGTAGGTGATTCTTGGTTGTAATCCCAATTTCTTTGCCCTCTGGAATATCATATTCCATGCCCTCTGGTCCTTTAATGTAGAAACTGCTAGATCTTGTGCTATCCTGACTGGAGCTCCACAGTACTTGAATTCTTTCTTTTTTGGCAGCTTGCAATATTTTCTCTTTGACCTGAGAGCTCTGGAATTTGGCTATAATATTCCTAGGAGTTTTCCTTTTGGGATCTCTTTCTGGAGGTGATTGGTGGATTCTTTCAATTTCTATTTTACCTTCTGCTTCTAGAATATCAGGGCAAATTTTCCTGACAATTTCTTGGAAGACGATGTCTAAGTTCTTTCCTTGATCATGGTTTTCAGGTAGACCAATAATTTTCAAATTATCTCTTGGACCTCTTTTCCAGGTCAGCAGTTTTTCCAAGAAGTTATTTCACATTGCCCTCTATTTTTTATTCATTTGGATTTGCTTTATTGTGTCTTGGTTTCTCATAAAGTCACTAGCTTCCATTTGTTCAATCCTAATTCTTAGGCAATTATTTTCATCAGAGAGCTTTTGTACCTCCTTTTCCATTTAGCCAATTTGGCTTTTCAGGCTGTTAACTTTTTTCTCATGTCTTTCTTGCATCATCCTCATTTCCCTTTCTATTTTTTTCCTCTACCTCTCTAACTTTATCTTCAAAGTCCTTTTTGAGTGCCTCTATGGCCTGAGACCAATTAATATTTTTCCTGGAAGCTTTAGATATAGGGGTCTTGATGTTGACATCTTCCTCTGAGGGTGCACCTTGATCTTCCTTCTCACTCAAGAAACTTTCTATGGTCCTCACCTTTTTTTGTCTGCTCATCTTGCCTTTCTTTTACTTGACTTTTAGCTCCTTAAAGTGGGGCACTGTTTCCAGGCTGCAGTATCCCAAGCTTCAGAAGTCCCAGGTGGTATGATTTATGGAGAATCAGGTTCTTCACTTGCCTGGCCTATTCCCTGGTCCATAGATGAGCCCAGACCAACTTGCTAATCAACCAGCTTTGTGTGTTGTGGTTGTCAGCTCTGAGGAGCCTGTGCCCCTCCCCATCCTGTGCCACTGCTATTCGAGCCTACCTCCTGGTTCCCAAAAGGGGTGAAAAACCCAAGTTCTGCCTCAGTACCAGCATAGACCCCTGTAGTCTCCCCCCTGCCAAGGGCTCGGCCCTCTCATATACATAAAGAAGTAAATGCAAAGTACTTTGATGAAGTTTGTAGGGTCATAGATTTAGAGCTGGAAGGGATCTCCAGGGCCACCTTATTTATTCTCCTTATTTTATAGAAGAGGAAACTGAGGCCCAGGGCAGGGAAGTGACTTGCCCAAAGTCACAAATAGCATCCTGGATCTAGAGGGAAAAGATTCTCAGTGAAATAAGCCTTAAAGGAACCTAAAGATTAAAAAAAAAACTAGGAATAATGAGGGCAATGAATTCCTGGAATGGGGACAATCAATATAAGGTTGCCTGGCTTGGTAATCAAGTCTGGCTAGAATGAAAAGTTCATCAAGGGCAAGTAATATGAAATAAGACTGGAAAAGTATACTGGCATCAGAATATTGCAGGGCTTTAAATGCTAGGTTGAAGAGTTTGCATCTTAGAGATAATAGGGAGCTATGGAAGTGGCCTCCTCTTCATAACAGTTTGCACTTATATAAAGAGTTCTATGGAAAGAGTATGGAACTTGGAGTCAGGAGACCAAGGTTCAGATCCCAGCTCAGTCATGTATGTACTATCTGTATAACCATGGAAAGTCACTTAAAGTCTTGTGTAAATTAACTGGGACAAAGTAAGATCACTACATTTACTGATATAATTTCAGAGTCTTACAATTTTTTACATCTTAAAAATTTTAATATGTAATATATCTTCCTTTTGCTCCAGTGCCCTGTTTTACAAAATTTGGCATTGAGTTCACAAGATTTTGAAATATATTCCTTAATTCTTTGTCATGAAACCATAATTGTGCCAACTGCATATTAAGCAAATCTCGGAGGAATGGTCCATTTTCCTAAGTCTAACCTTGATTATAGTCCATACATTTTGATAGGCCTTAAATCAAGTGAGTTCCCAGGCCATTGAAGCATTTTATCTCCACCTCTTCGACAAATATCTTACCCTTTCCTTGCCTGTAGCAGGGCTGCATCTCCACTTGGGAATTTCTGTAATTCTACAACAATTCTGCTTCTCAGTATATCAATGTATTTGTCAGAGTTCACAATTCCTTCAGTGAGGATTAGACTTCCAGGCCGACTAAAGGAAAAGAAAATCACTCAAACTTTTCTTAGGTAGAGGTTTGATCAGATCTCACAGGCTCACCTGGATTTTTGCTGGTGGTTTTGGTATAGACTTTTTTTTTGTAGGGCAATGGAGGTTAAGTGACTTGCCCAGGGTCACAGAGCTAGTAAGTGTCAAGTATCTGAGGACAAATTTGAACTCAGGTTCTCCTGAATCCAGGGCCGGTGCTTTATCCACCGCATCACCTAGCTGTCCCTGGTATAGCCTTTAATGAAAAAAAAATGTTTCATTTAAAAAAAATTATCCTTTTCTGGTCTTTAGTACTGTAATCTTTGTATTGTCTTGCATTTTTTTATTCATAGTAATAATATGATTTTATAAAAACTGGTCTTCTCACTCTTCTTCCAACATCAAGATGCCTATATCACACCATGGAAAAATAAATGACAGCCCTCACCAGGGTCTCTTGGATAGTCTTTGCTTGTTTAATAAGGATTAATTATGCTCTTTTGTAGCAATAGTTTGTCAGTTCCTGGTATTGATTTTCATTTTTTTTTTTAGTGAGGCAATTGGGGTTAAGTGACTTGCCCAGGGTCACACAGCTAGTAAGTGTCAAGTGTCTGCGGCTGGATTTGAACTCAGGTACTCCTGATTCCAGGGCCAGTGCTCTATCCACTGCGCCACCTAGCTGCCCCTGATTTTCATTTTTGAGTGTACTTTCCTTTATGTATTAGTATGATTGATTTTGCTTCATTGTATGACCTTGAATGAGCTTTGAAATACTTGACTTTTCTACACCAACAGGTGCTGCAGTGAATACCAGTCATCAAAGTGTGTTCTTCAAGAGCCACTACAAATTTTTCCTCTGAGTAATATCCATTCATAAAAACAATGGAATTAAAAATACAACAAATGAAAGAAATGAAACTTTGTGTTAGCACTCAAGTAACAGAGAACTAAGTAAACGTGGGACAATCACCTCAAACCAATTTCATCTAGTCAGAGTTAGATGTGCTGACTCAACCTGGTGTCAATAGAAGCACATATACATGACCATTCCTATCACAAAATGGAACTATATAAAAATTCTTACTTGTCCCAAGTAATTTGCATGCAACAGTAATCTCTCTGAACTTTATTTTCTTCATTTGTAAAATGGGGGTCATAATACTTACACCAGTGGCCTCACAAAATTGTTGTGAGGAAATCACTTTGAAAATTTTAAACCATAGTATAAATGTAAATTATTATCTCATTTTGACATTTACAGCAACCCTATGAAGTAGAGAGTAGAGGTGTGATTATTTCCATTTTTCAAATAATGAAACTGAATCTCAGAGAGTGGATGCAACTTGACAAAGGTCATGCATGCCTTTAGTAAAAAGCACATTTGAAGTCCTTTGATTATAAGACCAGAATTCTGTCTCTGTCATAATAATAGACCATGGGCAGTGTTCCAAAGGGCTCTTAGTCACAAGGGAGCTTGAGACACTGATTCCCACCTGTAAAGTTCCTGTCATCCTCATGGCCTTCTTCCATGGAACCTTGTGGGAGTCCCCTTACAAGAATGTGTTTTTGGTATTCTTGCAACTTGGCCTCCTGCAGTTCAACAAACATTTATTATGGGACTCCTCTGTTCATACTAGCCCTGCCTTATGCTGAAGTATGCTTTATAGAAGCAAATAAATCATGTGGTCGCAATGTATAGTTTCCATTTATGAATTAGGTTGTCTTCAGAATAATTATGATTATGTAGGACCCAGTTAACTAAAGCCCTCCATTAACCAGAGATGTTTTTTTCTGTTGTTGCAATTTTTAAGAGAACCAGGCTAATGAAAGTTAGATGATATCTGAGAGTGAGTAAAATAAATTCAAACAAAACCAACTTCCCAGCAATGCCCTGGGGCTTGGTCCATTTTTAGTTGCATCCCCTTTACCTTCTTTTCTTCCACCTTCAGTTTTGGATGGTGACCTTCAGTGGTCAAAATTGGTCCAAGTGAGGACCAAAACATGCAAAGGTTAGTGAGGGAGAGGGAAGAGCAAGCCTTACTTTAGCTTTGGTTACAGGGTCTGAGTTCATAGAAGAGTAAACATAAACCCCCAAGCCATGCTGATTTGTTGCCAGAGTGCTTCCAGAATGTTAGTATACAAGGACTAAGATGGCCAGGAAACCCAATGACTAGGTAGTGTTTCAGAGCTGGAGGAGTCTGTGTGAGATCAGAATGACAAAATACAGGGAAAGGATTGTTTTTTTTTCTTTCTGATTCAACCTGATTCTCCAAATCATCTGTATTTTTAGTTCAGCCTTTATTTTTCATGTGCACTTATTACCGATATGCTGCCATGGCCATTGGCAGACTCTATCAATCCTTCCTCTGGGCTGAGCCACCCTGATCAGGTCTTGATTCCTATACAAGAATAATGGCCCTGAAACCCTATAGGATTCTTAGTCAGTAAGCAAAGATACAACTATATTTACTAGACTGGATTGACTAAACCAGGAAAGTAAACAGATATTAGGAACAGGAAAGGTCTGCTGCTCAACCTTCTGTTATCTCCCTCCCTCCCGAATTCCACTTAGTAGGACCTTCCCTTCTTCCCTTAGCTCTCTAGTTAAGATTAATAGAGCTATGTCCCTTGTTTGTAGACACTAAAACCACCACATAACCCAGTAGTCAGGTTTTCTACTTTGGGCTAACTGTTGCTATAGGAAGGGACAAATAAGTGAAGCTCCCCAAATCTAGCCTAACTGAGAAAGTAGCACACCAAGCAAGCATATAGTGAATTTTGGTTTTTATTTCCCTTTTGCCCAGTAATTAAAATATATCAATTAAAGACAACTTTAAAGAGTGCGATCTCTTTTTCTCTCCAGGGAATACAATTTTAAAAACACTGCCAAAATTTCATGCTGTTATTTAATGGAAAGGATGGGAAACAAGGGGTCCCCCCAAACAAATTGTGACTCATTCTCAAAATGGGATACTTTGTACTAAAGAAAATGAAGCTTGAAGACACTGACTGACTGAATGGTAATTAGGGTAGTTTTAATTATTTTTTATTGTAATTGCCATGGTCTATAAATATAGCACGTCAGCCTTACCTGATGACTTCAAGCTATAGAACAGGTCAAATTGGTAGATCTGTAGATGAATATAATTGACAGTGATAGACAGATGAGATTTTTCTCTCAGCAATTTTGCATTAGGGCTAACTGTGATACAGGTAGGCACTATTTTAAGAAAATCTGTCACAGAAACAAACTTCTTGAACCAATACATTAAGGGGGTGATTATTTACATAATGAAAATGTTAGCACAGTATGGAAGGCAGGGCAGCTGGGCTGTGGGGGTGGAGAAGCAACAGCTGTGGCCAATGGCCCTGAGGAGTACACCTGTCTCTTCTATACTGAAGCAATATTGAGCAAGGACATATAATCAAGGAGAAGCAGGGCTTTCACTGCTGGTGTTTGGAAACTAGTGCTTGTAATCTAGAGAGCAATATAGCGTTGTGGGAGGGAAGGAGAGAGAAGAAAAAAACTTTTTTGCAGGAGAACAGTGTATCCGTGGGAGCCAGATGTTCCTCAATGTTTTTCATTCTGTGTTTTCTATTAGTATTTTTTCTTGTTCTCTGGACATTTCCCTGGGGAAGGTGAAGGAAGTCTTAGGAATCGGAATCTGACCATGTTTCCTAAGCTGCATGAGGTCATGGCATGAATTGTATCATTGGGAATTGACCTGTGATGTGCTATAGGGTCAGCATATCTTCTGAAGTTAAATTCAACAGATTTCATTTTGACAAACATTTATGAAAAACCTAGAGTGTGCATCCCTACCCTATTCACACACATTCATATAAGAGAAACCTTAGAAGCCTAGTCATTGTTGTTGGTCAGTCATTTTCAGTCTTGGCCGACTCTTCTTGACCTCATGTGAGGTTTTCTTGGCAAAGATCCTGGAGTGGTTTGCCATTTCCTTCTCCAGCTCATTTTACAGGTGAGGAAACTGAGGCAAACTGGGTGAAGTGACTTGCCCAGGGTCACACAGTAAGTCTCAGGTCAGATTTGAACTCGGGAAGACAAGTCTTCCTGACTCCAGGCCTGACACTCTATCCACTGCAGCGCCACCTCTCTACCCAGAAGCCTGGTCATTAGAGGTTAAAGCTTAGCTACCTTGCAGAATGGAGTCTTTGCTTTGCTAAATGATTCACCAAAAGATTCCTTTAAATAGTGAGCTCTTCTGGCAAATTTGAGTTTGTTTTCTGATCATTAACTATCGAACAGAGGGTGAGGTGGGGAGCAAGAGAAACTCAGAGCTGACGTATTGGGAGCCAGCTGCTTTTTGAAGATCCATCAAAAGTGAAGAGACAGCATCCCAGCAATTGATACAAGGCCAATGGGAAAATTGCATGTAATTGACAACGATTACATTCACTTCCAACTTTGCAGTGGTACATTGACAGCTAGCACACAGGCAAGCTTTGTCTCTGTTGAAGTACCCATTCAAGGAGTAAAGGAAGAAAATTTTCACTTGGTGCTATTAACAATAGACTCTAACCCCTTCCATTCCCTCTCAGATATGGACCCAATTTGGGGGCCAAATGCTAAAAGGTATCTTTAAAAATTCTTTTTTCTAGGGAAGCGTAACAGAACTACTGGAACATCGTGTGTTATCTTTTGGCTTCCCAGGCTGCAGAGAGAAGTTATGCAGTTGCCTGAAGAATCTCTTGAACAAAAGTAAGTCTGCAAAGGTATTATTCTCGTTGGGTTAGAATTCATGGTATATACTCTTAGGATTATTTTATTTTTCAATCAAAATGTAAATAGTTTAAATTTTCAGGATTTATTTGGAGATTGACTCAATATTTCATTTCATTAT
This sequence comes from Dromiciops gliroides, assembly GCF_019393635.1. Lineage (NCBI taxonomy): Eukaryota > Metazoa > Chordata > Mammalia > Microbiotheria > Microbiotheriidae > Dromiciops > Dromiciops gliroides. The sequence continues at coordinate 40,608,658 of NC_057867.1, read as the reverse complement.
TTGTTAATTACTTTTTGTTGTAGGTATTGAATTTATAATAATAACAAATTAAAAAAAAGAAAATGAGGCTGAATTTGCAATATGGCTCCTGCTCCCTGCCACACACAATTCACTCTGGCAATATTTCACGTCTTCAGTGGTTTAGCTGCTTACTGGAAGCCAATCTTTAATCTCATTAGTAAATCCACATATTCCATCATGTAGAAGCAGCCAGGTTACCACTTGCACTGTGGTGCAGCATTGACTAGAATTCTCAGTTTTACCTCAATAGCTTTGCTCTCCTCTCCTCTTCTTTTTGAGTCAACTCAAAATGTTGCTCATATCAATTTCCAATCTCTAGATTGCTTTTGGCCCTTGAACCTTTTTCCCCTCTGGGAATGGGATGTTTGTGGCCCATTCCTGGGGCTATGGATTGTAGGGAAGGGAGCCCATTCTGAGGCAAGGCCAGGAACAGAAGTACAAAAAGCATGGAGACCCATATCTTCAACCAGATAAGTAGTCCAGAGTGGTATGGGGTAGCATGGCAAATTAAAGTTTTGAGGGCTAGAATAAAGCCCTGACTCAGAGCAAGAATCACAGAATTTTAGCATTTGATGGGGCCTCATTAGCCATCTAATCCAAGTGGGTAGGCTGGAATTGAACCATACATGAATAGGAAGTGATGAGGGCAAGCAGTAGGTCAAAGAGTAGGCTGATCAGTTTCCAGAGGGCAGAATAATGCCAGGGGTGATGGGTCAGGATCCAGGATTATAATACCTGAGGGCAGACCAAGGGCTGAGTCAAAGGTCTAGATCTAGGCTGTCTGGAGGAGTTTCAAGGGCAAGCCAAAACAAAGATATGAATATACTTGTGTTATCTCTTGGTAACTGAGGCAGCTCCTTGATCAGACCTTTCGTACAGTTGCTGGGAAATTGACCAGATAACCAAAGCATAGCTTCCTTGAATTTTTTATGTGTCTGTGTTTATAGGAATATAAACAAGATTGGAGGAATGAAAGGAGTATTGAATTGACTTGAGACTAGCATCAACAAATATATTCAACGACTGCTACATTCCTAGATTAGGAACCAGAGGGAATCATCAGTGATCAATTTTCCTAATGACTTTGACATAGCAACAATTTGTGGACAGCAGTTCATGTTAATATGTGTGTTTGAAATGAATACTGTACTTCAAAAACCTCAGAAGCTCTGTGGTGCTCTCTGTATGGGTCTTCTCTCTCCTGGGATTAGGGAGGATGTACTCTCCATGTCTTAATATATGGTCTTCATGAGTCACTGTGGGCAAATCCTCTCATTCCTTCATTATTAGTCTTCTGTTGATAAGCCTCTTTATGCTGTGTTAGACTGGTTCTTGACACGGCAGAATTGTGGTCTAGCCCCAGACTTTTACTTGGGCCTTTCTAACTGTCAGAACTTATACGTTTTTGACACAGGCTTTGAAAATCTAGGGTCACCTACATGCCATGTAGGTGACTCTAAGGTAGATGGGGAGGGCTTTAATTGAAGTCAAAACATAGTATTAAAATGTCTATCATTTCAGCTCTTTGCAAATTTTAAGTCTATCTCAGTCTCTTAGTCTGGTTTTACTGTATTAGACAGTAACAGGTAGTCTTACTCTTTATTGTGGGAAATAGATCAATGGAGAAGTTAGGAAGTATGCAGTGCCATATAACTCCCAACACCCCCTAGTTTCTTCTTCTCTTTGTCCTTAAAGAGTCTCTGGTTCACTACTTCTGACCAGTTTTTCCATTTTACTAGAAGGATGGGCAGCCATTTGGCTGCCTATAGCCAGCCTCTTGTTGCCCCCTGCAGTGACTACTGCTGTGGCATCTGGAGCTGGATGTATCAAAGGATTATCTGGGATGGATCTTGGGAAGCTATAGTAGCAAAGATAGAGACTTGGAGAGGAAACAGGACCCAGGACTCTGTGATGACTGGGACAAGGTATGGGCCAATAGGACACAAAATGAGACAACCAGTGCTGTGGTGAAAACTCAGCTACTAGTGTGATTCAGTTGGGAAACTGATCCTTTCCCTGATGTTTTGCCCCTGTTTTTTCCCATAATTTATGGAATTGATAACCAAATAACCCCTATATGTGCTGCATTGTTTTGGTTTAGGCATACATTTGATGGGTACTGCTGTGGTAATAGCTGCCCTCCCCAGACTTCTTTACCTGGTTTCTGCAACCTACAGAAAATCAGGAAGTCAACTAATTAACAAGTATCCAATTTGGCCAGCAGTATATAATCAAGCCACCAGTTATGTGACTGGCAGAAGTTATTTCATGAGCACGCAATGGATTTTTCTAGAGGCCATAGTAGTCACTCTTTTTTTTTTTTTTTTTTTTTTAGTGAGGCAATTGGGGTTAAGTGACTTGCCCAGGGTCACATAGCTAGTAAGTGTTAAGTGTCTGAGGCTGGATTTGAACTCAGGTCCTCCTGAATCCAAGGCCAGTGCTTTACTACTACACCACCTAGCTGCCCCATAGTAGTCACTCTTAAAAGAGGGTGCTCAGCCTATAAAATCTTATAATACTCTAGTTCCCACCTCCCTGAACTTACGCAGTACTAGCTGGATTTCAGATTGATTTAGGAGTATGAAAACAAGAAAATGGGATATTTTTCTGAAGTATGAGAAATTTAGACATCTCAGTTTGGCTCTTAGCCTCCACCCTGTATTTGTGAAGACTCCTATTCTTGGATGACTAACCTCATTCATAAGACCCAGATGATTGGCATTTTTAGTGGTCACATGATTTATTAAAACACAACACAGTGAATTATCACAGGCAGAACTGTTGCATAGTAAAACTATAAAAACTGCTTTGTCCAGTCATCTCCCTGCCAGAGAGAAAAAAATAAGGGAAGGTCAAGGAATGTTTGGGTTCCACATCAGTTCTGCAGACACTTTTAAAATGGGGGTGACTTATTGGTGTTTAGCATAGATCGGGCAGAGGAAGATAGCAGAGTAGTGGCAGTGGGTGATTCCTGATGCGTGGTACAAAATGGAAGCTTTTTGTTGACTTGATAATAATGGAAAGGTCTGTGGTTTTCTGGGGGGCAAATAGCCAAGAATGAATACATGAATGAATGATAAATAATTCATTAAGCACTTTCTATGTCTTCAGTGCTGTGCTAAATGCTGGAGATACAAATATAAGACAATCATTGCCTTGGAGCCTACATTTTAAATGGGGAAGACAAAACATAAAGGGGAACTAGAAAGGGGGGCAGGCTATGTATGTGTGTATTAGTATGGTTTGGACATGGCCAGGAAGGGGGGAGGTGGCCTAGCTCTGGACAAGATAAAGTGAACATTCACTTGTCAATGCTCAGCTACCCAGGGGTGCATAGTCCAAGTTCTGATGGGAGGGGGATGAGGAAGATGAAGAAAATTGTTAGAGTGCAGGTGACATGGTCTGGAAATGGCTGTGAAGTAACATGAAGGCCTATTTCTGGGTAAAATAAAGAAAATAACCCCTTATGCATCTAAGCCCCTGGGGTCGTAGGAGAAGTAGGATCTTGGTGGGACAAGGATAAAGATTAAGGCTGGAATACAAACTGTGCATGGTTTGAAAATGGTTAAGAAGTAACAGCTTCGGGGCAGCTAGGTGGTGCAGTGGATAGAGCACAGGCTATGGAGTCAGGAGGACCTGAGTTCAAATCCAGCCTAAGACACTTAACACTTACTAGCTGTGTGACCCTGGGCAAGTCACTTAACTCCAATTGCCTCAACAAAAAATGTAACAGCTTCTCAAGGACCTTCCAAATGATTGCCTACCTACTTCTGGTGACTCATGAGGGCATAAACAATACTGCTAGACAGAAAACAGAAAGCATTTACAAAGGTTAGAATATCTTGGTCAAGAAATTGAAGACCTTAGGGGTAAAGGTGGTGTTTTAATATCACTAATTTCCATCAAAGGCAGGTGTTGCAGTAATTTTATTTGGGAAGTGAAAAGGTGGCTAAGAATCCCAATAGAATTTTCTATACATAGCTTTAAAAAACTACATTGTTTGTTGAATTCCCTGGGCAACCGTATAAGTCTACTTTGGGGGGCTGGGCAATGAGGGTTAAGTGACTTGCCCAGGGTCACACAGCTATTAAGTGTCAAGTGTCTGAGGCTGGATTTGAACTCAGGTCCTCCTGAATACAGGGCTGGTGCTTTATCCTCTTTGCCACTTAGCTGCCCCCTTACCATTATTTTTTAAAATTTTCATTGGAATTATTTCTTTTTGTGTCTCCCAAATTTAATTCTTCAGAGCTTTCTGTTTCTCCTGGACTACTGTCCACACAGAATTTTAGTTCATATCTTAAAATATTGGCATGATAGGCTCTCATCTAGGATAGAGAGCACTTGACAAGGACTGGTGAGAGTCTATTTGCTTAGAGCCTTGCAAATCCACTCAAAAGGCTCTTAAATTGAATATAGAAGTTGAGACATCTAGAAGTTCACAGTAGACAAAATCCCCCCCAAAAAAGTAGTTAAAAGGAAAACCCCTGGCCTCAAATGTCTATGTACAAATGATGAATTTATGTACTCAAAATAAGGAGACACATTCATCTGAGATATAACTAAGACCTAGTAGGGTGAGATCCATAATAGAATAGACTCTAGCTGGCTGTATACCTTATGTAGAAGAAATAGGATAAGTAAAAAGAGGTAGTGGGGTAGCATTATATAGTAAAAAAGTATCATTGTGAGGAAATTCAGGATGGGATGGGGGGACATACAGTGGAGAGAATTTGGGTGAAGATCAATGATGGAAGAAACAAGGAAATTTGTCTTCGTAATATATTACATGTTGCATGCATAAAAAGAAGAAAAGGACGAGGAGTTTGGATGTCAGGAGGTAGTAGGGGAGTACTGAGTCACTATGAATCAGATCCATTCACCAGGCCCAGGTAAGCTACATCCTCAGGTCCTAAAGAACCAATAGGTGTGCTGGCTGAACCACTGTCAGGGATATCTGAAAGATAATCAAAAGGTACTGCAAGACTGGTGAAGGGCAAATATACTAATTTTTAAAACGGGAAAAATAATGTAATACACAAACTATAGGACAATGAACTCAACTGATTCCTAGGGAAAATGAAATATATTATTTTGTTTTGTTTTATTTATTTTTAAAATAATTTTTATTGGATTTGCTTTTGCATCACTTTCAGTTCCTAATGTCTCTTCTCCCTTTTCCTCTGAGAGAATCACTTTTTGGGGTGGGGGTGGGGGTGGGGTGGGGCAGTGAAGGTTGAGTGACTTGCCCAGGGTCACACAGTTAGTAAGTGTCAAGTGTCTGAGGCCGGATTTGAACTCAGGTCCTCCTGAATCCAGGGCCGGTGCTTAATCCACTGTGCCACCTAGCTGCCTCCCAGAGAATCATTTTTATAACAAAAACAAAGTAGGAAATATGCTTCAGCAAAACTAACCAACATATTACCCTACCTCTACAAAGAAGTGGGAGGAAGTGCCTTTCCATACCTCTACTTTGGGAACAAGATTAGCCATTATAAATTCATAGCATTTAGCTCTGATGGTATGGTTTTGTTTTTCTTTCCATTTTCATAGTTATAGTCATTGCATAGATTATTTTTCCAGTTCTGATTACTTCATTTTTGTATCAGTTCATATATGAATTTCTTATGCTTCACTGTATTCCTTATAAGCATTTCTCATGCTTCACTGTATTTTCCATGCTTCATTGTATTCCTCATATTCATCATTTGTTACAGCACAGTAATGTTCCATTACTTTAATGGGCTAATGCTTGTTTAGGCTTTCCTGAGTCTATAGGTACCTACTTTGCTTCAAGTTCTTTGTTACTATGAAAACAAAGTACTGGTTTCCTCCCTATTCTTCCTGGGACATGCTTCTGTTTCCTGACTGTGAATTTTTATTGCCTGTCCCCCGTGCCTGGAATCTATTCCTTCCTCATCTCCATTCCCTGGCTTACCTGGCTACTTTCAAGTATCAGCTAAAATTGTACCTCCTGCAAGAAGTCTTTCTTGACATCCCCCCCCCCACTTAGTGCTTAATGCCTTCCCTATAGAATTATCTCCAATTTCTTTTGTATATATCTCATTTGTTTGCATATCATCTCCCCTGTTAGACTGTGAGCTCTTTTAGAACAGAGATTGTCTTTTTCTTTGCTTTTTTGTTCCCCAGTACTTGGAATACTGCTTGACACATAGTAGGTACTTAATAAATGCTTGTTGAATTGACTTGGCTATAAATACTTTCATATACATGGGCCTTTTTCTTTTTGTCATTGACTTCCTAGAGTTATGTGTCTAGCAGTGGATAGACATTTCAGTCATAACTATGTCTAGTCATTAAAAGAATGGTCTAGAAAAGGAAGCAATGATCACAAAGAGCCACCATGAGATTGAGGACAGGCCATGCTAGACTGACTTTATTTCCTTTTTAACCCAAGATACTAAACCGGGAGCTTAGGAGAATACACCACAGGTATAGTTTACCTAGATCACAACAAAGCATTTGATAACATTTTCCATACTTTGTGGAAAATGTTGAACTATGTTGGCTAGATGCTAACACGCTTAGATTTGGAACTGGTTCAATGTCCAGACTGAAAGGATAGAAATTAATGATCCCATGCCAACTTGGAAGAAGTTCTAGAATGGAGTGCTTCAGAAATTTGTTCTTGGTCCAGTTTTGTTCAACAATTTTATCAATAACTTAGGTAAAGTTGTAGATGACCTCCTTATCAATTTTTTTTCAGACTCCACAAAGTTGGGAGGGATAGCTAACATAGTGGATGAGAAAGTAAGGATCCCCAAAGATCCCAATAGGTTAGAACATTGAATTGGATCTAATAAGAGGACATTTAATGGGAACAAATGTAAAATCTTCCACCTGGGTCTAAAAAATCAATTCCAGAATTATGGGATGACAGATGCATGGTTAGAGAGATGTTTGTCGGAAAAAGTTCTAACAGTTTTTAGTGCACTTTGAGCTCAATATGAGTCAGCAGTGTGATGTGGCAGCCAAAGAAGTGAATGAAATCTTGGTCATAGCTTTCTAGAATAAGTAGATGGGGGCAGCTAAGTAGCACAGTGGATAAAGCACCGCCCCTGGATTCAGGAGGATCTGAGTTCAAATCTGGCCTCATACACTTGACACTTACTAGCTGGGTGACTCTGGGCAAGTCACTTAACCCTCATTGCCCCGCAAAAAAGAATAAGTAGATAGTTGTCCCTCTGTACTTTGACCGGACTAGAGTTTTGAGGGGAATGGAGCTATCAGCTCACTTGGTTAAGTACTCTTTCTTTAGGGAGGAAGAGAGAGAGTGAGATTTTAATGGGGTGCAATTCAAAAGAAAACAATGAAAAATCATAGCTATATCATGCCATGACTTAAGAATGATTAAGGCAAAGCATGTAGTAATAGTAGTAGGAACTGGTGTTAGCCCTGTTAGTAGAGAGGTGGTCATGGCCATTGGTCATGTTAAAGCTGAATAATCAAATGATTCGGCATGTGATTTAGGGGAAGCCACACAATACCTGCAATGAAGTTACATACAGTTAGCTGCATGTAGGTGCTATTCTACCAAGGAAAGGAAGGAAGGAAGAGTTGATACAACTGTTGGTAGATGTAACTTGGTTGATCAACTTATAGGAAGATAGATTTTTCACAGTACATGTTAGAGCAGAGAAAGAACTGACTCTGAGTTGATAGAACCTGGATTCAAATACCATTTCTGTAATTTACTACAGATCATGTTTTGGGACCTTGGGCAGGTCACTTCATCTCCCTGGGCTTCAGTTTCATCTTCTGTAAAGGGAGAGGATAGATCTAGATGGCCTCTGAAGTCCTGGCCACTTCCAAGTCTATGATTCTATATGTTTCCTTGGACAAGTGACTTTATCTCTTTGGGTGTAAGTTTTTTTTTTTCCTTTTTAAAATGGGGAGGTTGGAGTAGATTTTCTCTGAGTTACATGTTGGTTGTAGATCTAGGACCTTATGTATGACCTTCAGTTTCTGCCTCTGTAAAACGATGGTCTGTACAATTCTATGATCTTAAGTCCCCAGGGCATGAAGAGTATACACCACTGCATTGTATAAATTTCTTGCAGGGAAATCTTTTTCAGCTAGATGTTTTGACATTTCTTTCCTGGTGTGCTAAGCATCAGGGGAAAAAACCCAGGGGAGAATATATATGTTCATGTCCCTTCCCCAGGTATCTCTTGTCTTCCAGTGATAGCATTATTATCAGAGAATCTGTCAGTACCATGGCCAGTGGTATTTCCTTACCTCCCACTTTGAGTAGATTTAATACATGGCACTACATTTGGGTCTGCGCTATACTTAGTCTCATATGAGTGGTAGTTAATGAGATGACAAACACATCCTCTATTTGTGCTTCCAGTAGTAGCAGCAGCAGTAGTAGTAGTAGTAGTAATAATAATAACACTAACATTTTAGAATTTGCAAAGCACATTACATATGTTATCTCATTTGATGATAAAGCATCAGTGATCTAGTAAGGGCTGAATTTCTCATACAGTTGCCCTGTTTGTATTTCTGATTAAATTCTTTTTCTTTGACCCCACCCAATCATTTTAAAAAATAGGAAAGCCCCAATGTTAGAATCAAAGAGGTAGAACCAGAAAGTATGCAAGTATGAATAATTCCCGGGTCCAAGTTCAGTATAGTTAGCTAAAGCAGGACACTTATTCTATTTTCAGGAAGGCAAAGGATGAACAACACTTAGGAATCTTGGGTAATGTAGAAGTCCAGGCTAGGAGATGGGGGAATAAAGAGTCAGAGACCTAGACAGAGAGGATCTGGACACAAAGGATCAGGTTTAAGGATAGAATTTAGGCAGTAAATATAGGACACCAGGTGTAAAAATGGTAGATGTTGGGGCAGCTAGATGGTGCAGTGGATAGAGCACCTGCCCTGGAGTCAGGAGGACCTGAGTTCAAATCCGGCCTCAGACACTTAACACTTACTAGCTGTGTGACCCTGGGCAAGTCACTTAACCCCGATTGCCTCACTAAAAAAAAATGGTAGATGTTACTGAATCAAAGGCTCTATGAATCAGATCCCCCATAACTCTTGCTAGTGTGTAAGACTGATCTCAGACTGAGCGTAGAGTAGAATACAAAGAAGAAGAATGCAAATCCAAAGTTCTTGCTAGAGGAGAAAAGAGAGCATGGGAAAGGAGCTCTGTGTGCTGATGAATGCAACCAACCATTTCTTCGGAAAACAGGACAGAATTTCTATAGACATTATCATCACCACCATCACTGATCTGGAACTAAGGAGACCTGAGTTCTAGTCCTGACTTCACTGTGATTTGGAGCAGCTCAGTATTCTTCTCTGCATTTCAGTTTCCTCATCTGTAAAATGATTGGATGGATGGAGTTCTAAAGCTCCTTTCAGCTCTCTCATTCTATACTTTAGAACAGGGGTTCTTAACCTTTTGTATGTCCTGTCCCCTTCTCATTGTCCACTAAAGCCTATGGACCCCTTTTCAGAATCGTGTGTGTGTGTGTGTGTGTACATACACATATATGTATATATAATATATATGTGTGTGTGTGTGTGTATATGTATGACTACAAAGAAAATAAATCCTATTGAAACATAATGGAGACAGCTAGATGGTGCAGTGGTTAAAACACCAGCCCTGGATTCAGGAGGACCTGAGTTCAAATCCAGGCTCAGACACTTGGCACTTATTAGCTCTGTGACCCTGGGCATGTCACTTAACCCTCATTGCCTTGCAAAAAAAAGAAAAATAATGATCACTTTTTAAAAAGTTCACAGACCATAGATTAAGAACCCCTGATGGAGGACATTGTTTGACTTTGTATACTTTATGCCCTTCCACCTCTGAATTCAGTGTTCTAAAGTCCTTTCCATTTATGACCTTCTCTGATTTTTTGAGCATGTCATAGAGTATGGGACCAATTAATTTATAGCATATGGAGAAGGCAGAGCCTAATGGGCAACATTGTCAGGTAGGCAAAGATTGTCATCATCACCCCCTCACCTTTTCAGTTCTCTTCTCTCCTGGGTCATGTCCCCTCTCCTGGCCCATTGCCCTTCCAAATTTATTCTCCCTCTCCCCATCCAAATCTACTTCCAGCTAGATGTCAGTTGTAAAATAGCTGTTAAACAAATTTATCCTATGGCATCAACTATGGATATCTGGCTAATAAAAATAATGATAGCACCTCATTATATTGTCTAATGTACTTTACTCTCATTGGATCCTCATGATAACCCTGTGAGTGCAGGAAAGTGAGAGGGCTAATTTGTTTGTTCTTCCCAAGGGAATTTGCATTTTAACTGGGAACAATACTTTAACCCAAAGGAATAAATCAATAATAGTTAAGTTTTAAGCATTAAAGATAAGCAGATGGGATGTGTGTGTGTGTGTGTGTGTGTGTGTGTGTGTGTATGTTGCTGCCCTTCATCTAGACCTCTACCTATTCTTCTTATGCATAAAGCAGGGGATGGGGAATGACATGAGTAGGCTGAACAGAGCACATGCATGGAGTATATAGCATGCATGCATGCTATTATAAACACATTTTCCCATTTCCATAACAAAGGGACGCAAACCTGAGTGTGAAGGACTAGTTCTCTGGTTCTGAAAGTCTATAATTTCCATGGGCCATTTCCCCTAAGGGGAGGGAAGCATTTCATTCAGGCTGTAGCGTTACAACAATACCAGGCAGGCAAGTGTGTGGGCATTCATCTGTCACTGGTGGGTCCCCAGTGGGAATGATGAAGCTCCAGATCTGTGTATCGACTGTTTCTACCCCTTTGGATAGACATGAGTGACACCAAGCTTCTGGATACTGCTCTCCCAAGGAGAGAACATCACATATGGGTGGCCAGTTGCTCATATTATGTCCCTTCAGAAAATATAGGAAACCTAGGAAGATGGGAAGCGAGGACTCTCAACATACCATCGCCATCTTCTCATGTCATATGGAAAACTATTCCTATGTTCCTCAATGCTCAAGTTAATGACTCTGAATCCACCTTATGCCACTGAAGATGGCGGGTGGTGGTGGTGGATAGTCTCATAATCACAAGCAACCATCTGTTGCTTGGTGCCAGTTTATGTGTCCTTATAAGCAATACCTACCCCGTAAAGTAGAACTTTTCAATGGTATGTCCGAAGCTGTCAAGATTCATACTTGGGCTCTTTCCTTCCTGTGCTGCAACAGCTGACACCCCACATCCACCCCTACTCTAAGCTAACAGCAGCAATAGGAAAGGAACTCCAAACTGTATGGCAAGGCAAGCATTTTCTCCATGCACTCTCCCCTCTTGGAGATTAAATATCAGGATATATTTCCTTCCCTCCTCCTTTGAGCAAATTTCAGAGTTGGGCATTTCTGCCATTACCAAAGAAAGGGTCTCAACAGTAAGTATCTTTGTTCCTCAGTCAGTGGCAATGCCAGTCAAGCTGAAAACATGCCCTCAGAATCTCCTGTCCTACCTAAACCCTCCATTCCACCTTTTTGAAATAGAAGCAAGCTAGCACTGGATTGCCAAATAAGGCACCTACATCATATCTAAGTGGTAAATAATGAGAGAATTGACCTCGGGATGGGAGGATTGGTCTGGTAAGAGTGTGGAAGAACAAAAATTTCCATTATCATAAAGGTGATTGAGGGCTGGAAGCTGGACCTTTCTTCATTCTCTGGATGTTGCATTATTAAAGACCTGCTAAGTGATGACTTTGCCCAGGTGAAATATTGTTATGTGCAGTGGGGTTCTTTTTCCCCCAAATAAAATTCTCCATCCTTTTATTCTCCTCTCTATTAAGTCTAAGAGTCAAGCCAACAAAAAAAAGTACAGACGTGATGAAATGCTACGTGACAACAGACAGCCAGAGCTAATGATATGTTTTCAGAAACAAATTCTCAGCACACAGCCCCAAAAATATGACTGAAACTCCTTTTAAAAGCTGGGAGGGGGGATGTTGGAAAATAAACTATAGCTGTTACAGGCTATTACAATCGAGCTGGTTTTTCATGAAATACCTGAAGTGGACTCAGGTCTCCTATGTTCCAAGTTCTATGCTAGGTACTTGGTATACAGTCCCTGCCCTAAAAAAGCTTACATTCTTTTCAAGGGACACGAAGCACATATACATAGACACATAGACACAAAATACCTAGAAAGAAATGCTTACACACAAGGTTAAATTTTTTCCAGAGTGGGTACTATCAACTGAGTGAATCTGTAAAGGTGGCACTTAGAAGGTTATCTCTGAGCTGAGCTTTGGAGGAAATGATCCAATGCTATAATTGATCAGAACACATTTATTGAGTACCTGGCATTGCATCAGGTGCTAGGAATACAGAGACGAAATGGAAATTGATAGTTGCCCTCAACAAACTTCCAATCTAGACAATATATGAATTTGCATAGCATTTCATGTCTCTATTTACTTCAAGAAATTCTTCAAAACTTCTCAGGCCAAGGCACTCTTGTAGTAGACGAACTCATCTAATACCTCCTCCCATACAAGTTAGGTTAGTTTTTCCTTTAAAAAGCTTTCGAAACAGTCCTTGACACTTGGTTAGCTCAGGGGACTAAAGGATGACTGTTGATTTCATTTCCTCATTGTCCAAGTATAAGGTAGCAACAAGGAATTACAAGGGCTCTCTGATGCTTGGGTGGTGGATCACAATGGGTGGTTGTGGTGAGGGAGCTTCACTTAACCAGAATCAACTTGAGGTCTCCCCAGTGCTATCTTTGTGGAATATCCTTCCCGTGCTATGGTTAAATCTTTTTGTTAACTGTTGAATGATCTGTGAATGTCTCATTTCAGTATTGATGCTAAATTATCAGGGGATTGACTTGAGTCAGGCCCTAATCAGAACAACACCTATGTACTTATCACATTTTATTGTGTGCTGTAGGGTGGTGGTGGCTGTTTTTGTTGTTATGGGTACTTGTATAAATCTTCTACTAGATTGTAAGTATGAAGACAGGATACTTCCATAGTTATTGGTATTAATACTAATTGTAATTAGTATTAACATTAATACAACAATAATAATCTTTGTATCTTCTGAGTACCTCTTTTACAAATGGGAAACTAAGGTCTAGAGAGGGGGAGGGATTTATCCAAGGTCACACAGCTTCCCCCCCAATAACCCAATGAAAATTGAATTACTTGAGTCATCCTCAATAGGCCAAAATGAAAATAGGTAAAAAAAACCTCACTGTCCCTCATTTAAGTCAAAGATTCAGCTCCCAGACAGTAGCAACTCTGGAAAAAAAAACCCAGAATGAAAGGCTCATTTCAAGGGCTGATCACTTGTCAGCTGGAGCTCTTTATTGCTATTGAGATTTCAAGGCAGAACAAGAGCTAATAGTCTCTTTGGTAGTTATCTTGGGGTAGGTGTGACTTAAGGGTCAGAGATAAATAAAGATGATCACCATCTGTGTATCCAGTCACTGCACAGTCCCTCAACTCAGCAAGTCCTATTATGCCCATCCAACAGGATCTTATTACAGGTCAATAAATAACAGGGGACTGGAGATATTGTGGCTGCTGCCCCGAGGCAAAAGGCCAAGAGCACAGGTGCACTCAATTGGGTTGTGATGCTTGTGTTTGCCTTAAAGTTTGCATCCACCCAATCATCATTTGTTCTCCGAGCCAGTTGGAGGTCCCTTTTCATAGTGGCGTCCTCAATCTACTTTCACAAGGGGCTCTTCGGGTGTTTAATGAGCTCACTACAGTGGTCTCTTGGGAGGCTATAGCAATAAAGTTTAAAAAGGGGGACTCATGAATCATGTGCTTCATTCACAGGCTTCGGGTTTTCCCCAAGTGTTAGCCTTAGGAAGCTAATTAATGGACACCTCATCAATCATCCCCGTAGATACACCACGGCCTGCTTGCCTGTGGGTAGGGAAAACCGAGGCAGATGGATGGTGGGGACAACCATATTCCAATGCTTCCACAGCTGCTTCTGAATCATGGGATCAAGAGCTGGCAGGGTTTTTAGTGATCACCTTAGCCAATTCCTTAATGTTATAAATGAAGAAACAGAGACCTAGAGAGCAGAAGGGACTCAACCAAGGTCACACAGCTAACTAAGTAGTTAAGGTCAGAGTTAAAACCCAGGTCATTTTCTTCCAAACCCTGCTTCTTTCTCTTTTGCATGAATAGACAAAATGGTTGCCATGCAAAACTTATGACTGCCAGAAGGGTCCAAAAAGGAGACAGGGCAGTGCTGAGAAGAATGTTCTTGTTGTCCAAATTGTTGTTAAAGCTGGGTTTGTGGGTAGTGTACCCCTTTAATTCAACAATTATATGCTAGGCACCATTCTAGGAACTGAGGATACAAAGAGAAAAGCAATAGTGCTCCTCTCCACAAGCTTACAATCTATTGGATGTGTGTGTAGGGGAGTGTGGAAAACAATAACCACATAATTGTATGCAGAATATATACAAAATAATTTGTTGGGGGGTTGGGGGAACCACTGAGGAAATCAGAAAAGGTCATTTGTAGGAGGGCACTTGAACTGAGCCTTGAAGGCAGCTAGGAGTTGAAAAGGTAAAGAAAAAAAGGCCTCTGTTAGAAGGCTGTGGGAGAAAGAACAGGAGAGAAAAGTAGTGGAGCTGAAGAGGAAGGAGAATGAAAATGAATAGGTGATTTGGAGGGATTTAGACTTGTCAGAAAGGTCAGAGATTGTATTTGAAGAAGAAAAAATTGGGAGAAATTGAGTATAATTTTAAGAGTATAGTCTCCAGGTCCAAATTCTATTTCTGACTTCTGTGTGAGAGAGGGTTGAAAGAGGAAGTACAGAACCAAAGAAGATCAAGGAAGATTAAGGAATAAATACCTCAAGATAGAAACTCAAGAAGTACAAGGAGAAAGTAGGTGGCAGATCAAGGTAAATTAGAAAAGATAAGAGGAACAAATTGGAGAGTAAAACAACTTGATGGAGTGCATTGGTGGGTGTGGCAAATTGTAAAAAAGCAATGAGATTAATGCCAGGAAGTAGGGGACATAAGATGTGAATTGGGAAAGCTATAATAGGAAGTTGAATGAACCTGCCAACTTCTTTAGAAGAGATAATTGGTTGTAAAGTGCTTAGGGGTGAGGTGAAAGCACCCCTAATTAGCTCCAAAAGCAAAGAGGAAAATCTCAACCAATATGGAGGGCAGAGATAATTTGTAGTGACTTTTTTGAATGACGATATTTATCTTTCTGCCAGTCAATTGACTGCTGTCTGTGTTCCAAGTGTAGGTTTCTCCTCTTCCGAAAGAGAAGAGGAAGGAATTCAAAGAATATCTCTCCATACTGCAGGTTGTTAAGAACAATGACATGTTCTTAAAGAAAATGGAAGGATTTTTTAATTAAAAGAAGGGGATCTAAGGTAGAAGAGAAGAAGCCCAACTCCACACCACACTAATGGCTAATATAGAGCTTAAAATATAATAAAATCCTCATGGGTTTTTTTGCAGTGCAATGAGGGTTAAGTGACTTGCCCAGGGTCACACAGCTAGTAAGTGTCAAGTGTCTGAGGCTGGATTTGAACTCAGGTCCTCCTGAATCCAGGGCCAGTGCTCTATCCACTGTGCCACCCAGCTGCCCCACCCATGTTTTTTAAAAGATCAACTTCTGCCTAATCATGCCTTCCCCCATCCCTGTTGGAGAATAGAAGTGTCACACAGATGTAGAAGAGAAGGAAAAACATGGCTATACACTTACATCTCCAAATGGGATTTGAGTCTCTTCCTTCCTGAAGAGGAGGGAGCTTAATAATCTGCTTAGAAAAGCAGCTTCTTATCTTCTAAGGAATAATATAGTAGAGCCAGAGAACTTAGCAGCTAAGAGATCACCCAGTAAGAGCCAAAGAAGAGGGGTGGCTAGGTGGCACAGTGGATAGAGCACCGGCCCTGGAGTCAGGAGTACCTGAGTTCGGGAAAGGGACCCACATGTACAAAAATATTTATAGCTGCTCTTTTTGTGGTGACAAGGAATTGGAAGTTGAGGGGGTGCCCATCCATTGGGGAATGGCTGGACAAGTTGTGGTATATGAATACAATAGAATACTATTGTGCTATAAGAAACGATGAGCAGGAGGAGTTCAGAGAAACCTGGAGGGTCTTGGGTGGGCTGATGATGAGTGAGATGAGCAGAACTAGAAGAACATTGTACACAGTAACATCAACATTGAGTGTTGATCTACTGTGATGGACTATATTCTTCTCACCAATGCAGTGGCACAGAAGAGTTCCAGGGAACTCGTGATGGAAGAGGATCTCCAAATCCAGGAGAAAAAAAAAAGAACTGTGGAGTATAGATGCTGAATGAACCATACTATTTCTTTTGTTTTTGATGCTGTTGTTTTTTTTCTATTTTGAGGTTTTCCATCATTGCTCCGATTTTTTTTCTCTTATAACATGAGTAATGCAGAAATAGGATTAATGTTATTATGTGTGTATACACACACACACACACACACACACACACACACACATATATATATATAAAACCTATATCAGATTACCTGCTGTCTAGGGGAGGGGGGAGGGAGGGAGAAAAATCTGAAATTGTAAAGCTTGAGAACTATCTTTACATGTAACAGAAAAAAATAAAATACTTTATTAATTAAAAAAAAGGAGTACCTGAGTTCAAATCCGGCCTTGTCCATGAATACATGTCAAGGATCTGAGGTAGGGTTTGAACTCAGGTCTTCCTGATTCCAAGGCCAATACTCTATTATGCATAGATATGTACAAATGCTGTTTCTTCCTGCCTCTTGATCTGCTACAAAACTAACTCCACTCATTCTTTTATTTGCTTCTCTAAGGTAAACCTATAAACTGTCTTTTGATTTAGCTCCAACCTTTTCATGCCTTCTGGTTTCACATATAATGAAAAATGTCAACATGGATGTGATTTTGGCCCTGAAGTAGAGCATCCCCTCACTGGCCATTGGACAAAGATCTCAATTTAGAATACCAACAAGTAAATTCATGTTTGTATATGTTATGAAAAGTTTGTGATCTAGGAGTGCTCACTTTTTTAGGTTAAAAAGAACTGAAAACAAAGTAGATGCTAGCAGTGTTTACTCTTTTTAGGTTAAAAAAGAATTGAAAACAAAGTAGATGCCATTTAATTGGAGAATGACTAAACAAATATGATGGATTACTGTGCTATAAGAAACTATAAATAAAAAGAATAAAGAAAACATGCAAAGACTTATATAAACCGATGCAGAGTAAACAAAGCCAAGAAAACAATATGTAGAATGACTACAATAATGTTAATGGAAAAAAGACAATCACCACAAAACAATAGAAAGTGACTGTTGCAAAATTACAAAGAATAAGCATGGCTCCAAAGAAGGGTTATGAGAAGACACCCTTCCCTAACTCCTTGGCAGAAGGAGGAGCTCCATGGATGTGGAACATCACATATACTTTCCCATTTTTCAATGTTTTAATTGGTTTTATGGATTGTTTTTTCTTCTTCCTTTTACTTTTAAAAACATTCTTTGTGATATAGGATGGCTCTTAGGGGTGGGGTGGGGAAGGAGAGAATATTGGAGAAATATAAGTGACATAAAACCAAAATATATGAATAAACATTTATTTAAAAATAAAAAGTGTGACCTAAGTATCTTCTGCACCCAACCCATCCTTTCTACCACTGTCACCACATGTACATGAGTAGAATTGGGCTGTATGGGACGGGACGGGACGGGGCAGGGGGGGGGCGCCGTTTTGTATTTTGTTTTGTGGGCTGCCATGTTTGAGGAATTCATTGCCTAGTGGCCAACTTGTTCGTGATAAGCCTCTTTATATCTAGCTAGGTTCAGCCTTCAAATGTGGAGGGAGAAATTCTGCTACATATGTTTAATTTTACATTTCTGCGATGCTTTTTCTACCCATTTCATCTATAGAAACTCTCAGAATCGTTTGACTCAGCTGGGCCTCAGGCCAGCTCATTGTTAATTTGTTTGGTTAATAGTGGTAATAACCCACATTTCCTTAACATCTAAGGGATTACAAAACTATTTCCTCACTTTACTCTTCTAGGTAGTGCAAGTACTAGCACCCTTATTGTATAGATTGGCAAATAAAGTTCAGAGAGGGAAGTGATTTGACCCTGTTTGTATAACTGAGAAGTGACAGGGGACTGGAACCTAAGTTTCCTGATTCCAAATCAGCTTCATCAACTTCATCTACTGTAAATACATCACATGGATTCTTTGGGGCCAGCTTAATGGGGATCCTTAAAACTCTGTCTATAGACAGATAGGAAGGTAATGTTTTCCTAACTAAAATGTACCCATGATGGACTAGTGAAAGACTTCTCTGGAGATATGCCCAAATCACAGAATCTCAGAGTCAGATGGAGGCCCAGAGGCCATCTAGTTAACCTTTACTTTAACAAGAATCTTTGTGACATTCCTGATGAGTACCATCCAGCCTTTGCCTCAAGACCTTTTGTGAGGGGGAATCTACTCCCTCCTAAGACAGCCCACACAACTCTTTGGTGATTCATCATTATGAAGCTTTTCCTAACAATTATATTCCAATTTCCTCCCAACCTGCCACTGACCTTGTCTATCCCCACAGCTGGTTCAATGGTTTTGATTGAATAGATGGGTCAGTTCAGCCAAATACCCTTTAATTCAATCAAACGACCCATCTGTGGAGTTAACCTACCAATAAATTCAATCAATTTGTCAATTTAGCCAAACAACCAGGGTTTGTCAATATGTTCACATTGCCTAGAGTCTTGCAAATTTAATTTTCAAAAGGGCCTTCAACTAAAAATAGAGGGCAATGGAGAAAACTGTTTATATATGTCCACTGAGCTAGACACCTGAGAGAGTAGTGATAATATCTTGATATTATCACTTCTTCTTTGGAAGAAGAATTGCAGTAGTTACCCAGAAGTTCACAGGAGACAAAATCCAAGAGGAGCTGGTAGTGAAACCCATGGACTCATATGTCATCTCAGAAATTTACAAAGTTTAAGCAACAGTCAAGGTACGAGTACAACAAGAGGTCTCAATCCAAAGAGGCAAATTTGACTTGATTGGTCACTGAGCTATGGTGCAAGTGTAGTCCAGGACTGGACTATGGCTCTGCATAGGAGGTATAGCTTAATCAGAAGAAATAGAGTAGGGAAAAGGGTGGTCATGATTGTGTTATAGCATAGGATAGTAAAAAGAACACTCATGTCAAGAAATTCAGAAATGGTGAAGCAACTTGGATGAAGATAAAAACCAAAGAAGCAGGAATAAAAGTAATTCACTTATCAAATATAACCCTCTAAAGAAGAAAAGGATGAAGTATTTATCGAAGTGATCACATGTCTCAGGGATATAGTACTAGTACATGTTTAATAACTGACTCTCTGAAAATGCACAATATGCTTTTAAACTTAATCTGCATGAACATTTATCTGTCACTTTCTTAAGTGTAGATGATCGACAATACAACAAATTAAGTAGCATTTCACTATTTCCAAGTTATAATTGCTCACACTGAAAATTTAATCGTGGGTTCTTGTGAGCCAATTCAAGCCAACTCCAGCATATCCCCAGATATGGTCATGATGGGGAACCTCACTTATTCAGACATCATCTGGAACTCCCTCCATGCCAAAGCAGAATGGTCAATAATTTCTTGACTTGCCTTAATGATAATTTCATTCTTTATAAAGTGGAGAAAGCAACAAGGAGAAATTCAACTTTGGACCCAATTCTTAGCAACAAGGAAGAATTGGTTGCTGGAGTGAAAATGATGGGAATGTGGGGGAGGGGAATGAGGGTTCCATCAAAGGACTTGTGACAGGAGAGGAAAATTGGGAATAACTTAATATATACCCTAGATCTTATGAGAATAGGTGTCAAAGGGTACCAGAGCAAGGCTAGATGGGATCCAATCAAGTAAAATTTTAAAGGAGAAATCATTCTTGGAGGGATAAGAAATCTCTTCTGAAGTCACACAAAGAAACAAGTACTATAAGAAGTACAAAAAGTTGTTGTCTAAAGAGCCCAATGTGAATGCATGGGGAACTCATCAAGCAACTTAAAGTTTAAAAACATGTATAGAAGATAGAATCAGAAGTGACAGGGGATGAAAATAAAAGTGTGATATGGTCTTATAAGAATTGTGTCAGGAGTTCCAAAGATTAGAATGAGAGGAGAAGAGTGAAGAAAGATAAGTATACCCAAAAGTGAATTTTTAAAGCTATATTGGGAAAGACAGAAGTTCAGAGAAAGGATAGGATGATCGCTTAGGGAGGGTGGGAAAATGATAGTTGATGGTACAGAGGGGGCAGAGATGGTCAATTCCTATTTTACTTCAATTTTCCGTGCTGAGAAAAATGATCTTTGGCCTGGGAAAGACAAAAATGGCTAACAGAGAGTTGATACCCAAATAAGTAGTAAGGAGATGGTAAAAGATAACATAATTGCTCTTAGTGTGTAAAAGTCATCAGGCTCAGATGGACTACATCCTGGGTTACTGGAGGACCTGGCAGATGTGATGGCTGAACCACTATTAGTGGTCTTTGAAAGATCTTTTAGAATAAGAGAAAGTTGCAGGGTTAGAGAAAGACAGATATACCAATTTGTGGACTCTCAAAAGGTAATAAAGCTTGATTTTGATTCCTAGCAAAATTTTTTCATGTTTAATTAAATTGATGGATCATGAACATTTAGAAAAGAAGCAGTGATTACAAAAAGCTAGCATGGTTACAACCCAAAATGGATCATGCCAGTTAGACCTTCTTTCCCTTTATGGTACGTTTTGGAAACTCGTAGATTAGGAGAATGCTATAGGTATAATTTGCCTAGATTTTAGTAAAGCATTTAATAAAGTATCTCACATTTTTCTTGTGGAGACTATGTTGACTAGATGATGATATTATATGGGTTCAGAACTAGTTTAATGACTGGACCCTAAGAGTATTCATAAATGAATTAATGCCAACTTGGAAGGTTTTCAGTAGAGTTCCCTAGGGGGCTGACCTTAGTTTTGTGTTTATTTTTCAAAATCATTTACTGGAACAGCAACACTGTGTGATGGTCAACTATGATTGACTCTGCTCTTCTCAGCAATACAATTCCAAAAGACTCATGATGGAAAATGCTATCCATATCCAGAGAAAGAACTTATGGAGTCTGAATACAAATAGAAACTTACTATTTTCATTTTCTTTTAGTTTTTTTTCCTTTTTTTTTGTTCTGTTTTCTCTTTCACAATGTGACTAACCTGTAAATGTGTTTTATACGATTGCACATATATAACCTTTATCAAATTGCTTACTATCTTTGGGAGGAGAAAGGGGACGAATGGAGGGAGAAAATTGGGAGCTCAAAATTTTATTTAAAAAAGGATGTTAAAAATTGTCTTTACACAGAATTGGGAAAATGATATTTAAGAGAAAAAATCAATTACTTGGATAAAGGTGTAGGTGATATACTTCTCAACTGTGTTGATGACACAAAGCTGAAGAGTTAGCCAACATACTGGATGACAGAATTAGGATTCAAAATAACTTGACAGGGTAGAACAGTGCTATGGATAGAGTGGGATGCAATTAGGGGCAGTGAAAAGCACACTGGTCTTGGAGAGCTCAACTTGAAGTCATAGGACCTGATTTCATATTCTGGTTCTGCCACTTTCTACTCATAGAACTTCACTTTTCTGAGCTTATTTTCTCATCTGTAAAATATGAAGGTTAGGTCAGATGACTTCTGAGGTTCTTTCCTGCTCTAGATCTATAATTTATAAGATTATATAAGTGTGTGTGCGTACATGCGTACACACTAGAGAGAGAGCAAGAGCAAGCAACCTTGGGTAAGTCACTTACCATGTATGGGTAAAATCTGTAAAAATGAGTCAATTGGATTAGATGGTCTAGGCCCCTTCAAACTCCGGCATCCTGTGACTTAAATTCTTTGTGAGTGAAATGCTCATGAATGAAGGAATGATTAGAATAAAATCAATACGTAATTCAAGTCACGACTCTGCTTGCTATTGGCCTGATGATTCATTCCATTAGACAAACACAATCAAAATGGCTTGTCCACTTAGACCCACCCACCCAAGTCATCTCAACATCTGACTGTCCTTTTACCTGTTCCAGAACAAAGTAGCCCCTTCTGATCTTCATTCTCCTTTGGACATGCTATCTTCCCCTCTTAGCAAATAAGTGCCTTGGAAGCAGGGATTGTCTTTTAAAATATTCCTATTCCCAGCACCTAGCACATGCTTTTTCCATTCATCCAGGCCAGTATCTGGTCAGCTTTCTGAACCGATTCAATTCATTGATAAGCTATCCTGGTAGCCCTGCCAGATAGTGGTATGGTCAAAATGAGAGTTTGTATGGAGAATGATGGCAATCACAAAGCACTATTGAATGGCAGCAGTAATGATATATGTGATGATCATGATGGGTCTTATGGCCACAGTCTCAATGAAGGGTATATTTTGAGGTCCTCTTTGTCTCTGAATTAGAGCTGATAGACTTGTAGCATATGACTTTGGACTGTTGATATGCTCAAGAGGGACTGGACCCAACATATGACTGGTCCTGTTCTCCATTCTTATGGTGAAGGCCTCTTAGCCAATCCAACCCACTCAGCAAGATGGCATTGCAAAAGCAATCTAGCTGGTAAGTCATTCCCCACACATGGGATAAAACAGAATATTCAGTACAACAAATCAGGAAAAAGTAATAAAAGAGAAAAATAGTTACAACTTCCCGATATCAAAAGGTTTTATTCATAAGAAGAGAATCCTATGTTCTGAAGAAACATTCATTCAATCTGTGTTCTAACCCTTTGAGAATTTCTATCTATGTTTTTCTCATTGCTGGGATCTTATTCTGAATACATTTCAAGGTGGGGGTTTTTTTCTCCTTAAAGAAAAGAAATTGAAGATTTTGTTTTTGTTGTTTTGCTTCTTGCTCAAAGGCTAAGCATATGCCACTGAAGGTCAGGACCACTGTAATCCCTAATCTAATTGGATTGTGAGATTCCAGAAACCATTTCAAAGAGAGGATGTGAGGTTAGGGCCGAGCTCTGGATTAACTGCATGGGGATTATCCATATAGCAAGTTATAACTAGCTTCCCTCTAGCACCCAGCACACTCCGGATACCTCCTCTTCTTGTCACTCACTGAACCTCTGAAGAATCCAGCTTTTTTGACCACAGGATACCGGATCTAGAGCTGAAAGAAACATCAGCAAAATATCTAGTCCAAACCAAGGGAGGTTAAGTTACTTGTCCAAAGTCATACACAGAAGCCCAAATCTAGAGGTGGAAGGGATTTCAGAAGCCATGTAATCCAACCCCATATTTTACATTTGAGGGAATCGAGGTCCTTCAAAGCTGACTTCCCAAACTGCTTTCTGAAGAAAACCTTTCCTGAGTTGCTTTAGCCATGGCATAATCACTCTTTCCTTCTCCACTGAAAAGAAATGAGCATGTAGGTCCTATAACTAGACCTGGAAGGACCCTCAGAGGAACTGTAGAATAGCCCCTCAGTCGTAAGAGGAGGAAAATTAGGCCCAGGGGGGATTGATTTACCTATAGAATCCCAGGTCTAGAGCTGAGAGGGACCTCTGAAGCCATTTAGTCTGACCCCTTCATTTTACAGAAGGGGAAACTGAGGCCTGGAGGGGAGGAAAGGGCTTGACCAGAACCATACTGTTTGTAAAGATAAGAGAGAGACTATGAACCCTGGTCTTCTTGACTCCCAGTTTAGCACTCTATCTACTATACCATGCTGCCTTAATGGAAGTGACCTGCTTAGAAAACAAAAACAAACAAAAACGTATTTTTGTTTTCTGACCCCATGGGTCTACGTCACCTTTTGTTGCTCAGAGAGAATAGACTTAGCTTGTGAAGTTCTGTCTATCTATGGATCTCTATCAGGCAGAGAGGCTCTTGGACATTTGAGCAGTTCCTTTCCAGTGATGGCGCTGCTGGTGCTCAATGGGCTCTTTCTAGCCCTGTGCCCACCATCTTATGTTTTGGAAACCCTACCTGGGTTCACCACCAGAGGGACAAGTTCCCAGGAGCCTCCTGTGGAACTTAGCTGCTTAGTGGTCATTCAGACCCATGCCAGCTACTAAGTGGGTAGAGATTGGGAATTGGTGGAAGGCAGAGAATGATGAAGTCACACCTAGAAATCCACTAGTAGAACCTCTTTGGGCTACAAGGTCCTTCTCAGAAAGCCTGGGACAGGATCTATGGTCTCTACCTGTGCTAAAGAAACCCTACAGAAAATTCAACACTTGTTTGGATAATCATGGCATGGTCTATCTGAGCTGAAATAAGAAAAGTATGCCCTAGAAATTATTTATATAACCAGTGTAGCATAGTAGAAAGAATGCTGGCCCTGAAGTCAAAGGACCTGAGTTCACGACCCAGCTCCAGAATTTACCAGGGCAAAGCCATTTAACACTGTGCCTCAGGTTCCTCATTTATAAAATAAGATGGATAATAATATTTGTATCACCAACATCACAGGCAGGAAGGAAACCAATCTACTACTACTTCTCTATGTGGCCTGACTTAAGACACTTCCCTTTTCTGAACCTATTTTTGTTTTTTCAATTAAAAAGCTCTTATTTTTTCTCTCTCACTTTTCCTGTTGTTCAATCATCTTCAGCCATGTCAGGTCTCTTCCTGGCCCCATTTAGGATTTTCATGGCAAAGATGCTAGAGTGGTTTGCCATTTCCTTCTCCATCTCATTTTACAGATGAGGAAACTGAGGCAAACAGGGTTAAGCGACTTGCCCAGAGTCACATAGCTAGCAAGTGTCTAAGGTCAGATTTTGGACTCGGGAAGATAAGTCTTCTGAACTTTAGGCCTGACACTCTATCCACTGCACCACCTATCACACCTTCCCTGACCCCCTGGAAAGAATATACGCACATACATATGCACACATATATATGCACACATATACATACATACACATATATATTCAAGTAAAACAAATTGCTATGTTAAGAAATATATGTATTCTGTATCGAGTCCGGCATCTCTTCACTAAGAGGGGATGGTATGGTGCATCACTGGACCTCTGGAATCATGGTTGATCACTGCATTGATCTGCACCGACTCCATTGATACTTAAGTCTTTCTGGAGGCCAAAAGAAGTGATACAAGGACACTGTCGAGGTATCTCTGAAGAACTTTGGAATCAATTGTGAAACATGGGAGACATTGGCACAGGACCACCCAGCATGGCATGCCCACATCAAAGAAGTTGCTGTGCTCTATAAGCAAAGCATAATTGTAGTAGCTCAAAGGGAACATACACTGTATCCAACTGGGGCTCTACTACACATCAGGCACAGTTTTTTTTGGGAGGGAAGTGGGTAGGCAGCAAGGGGCCCTTCTTTTATCTCGAGTGTTTAGCACATAAAAGGTTCTTGATTTATTCTTCTTAACTTGACTCTCTGAAAGCATTCCTTTCATCATTCTTTATGGAACATAGTTTTCCATTTCATTCACATACAATAATTTGTTCAGCCAGTTCTTTGCTACTACATAAAGAGCTGCTAAATATTTTGTACATATGGGCCCATTTTCCTCTTTCTTTGATGTTTTGGGGTCCAAGCACAGGATTATGTGCTGTTGGGGCAAAGGATATGCATGGTTTTTTATGGCTTTCCAAAATGTACTGGTGGAACTGTGAATTGTTCACTCATTCTAGAAAGCAATATGAAACCATGCTCAAAAAGTCCCTAACCTGTTTTTCCACAGCATCGCCAACAGTTTTCATTTTCTCCATCTCTTATGAGGTCTCCCTTTATCCATGGTTCTTCCTTCCTTTTCTAATTGGCTTATGATGTGATCTTTTATAACTCAGTCATGCATGTCTTTTGGAGCTTACTATTGCTATGTGGTATGAGATGTTGCTCTCAACCTAATTTGTGCCACATTGTTTCCCAGTTTCCCAGTTTCCCAGCAGTTTTTATCAAATTTTAGTGAGTTCTTATATAAGTAACTGGGGTAGAACACTAGGCTATTAGATTTATATTATTATTTATATTTTTTGTATGTTACATAACTAATTTATTCCATTGATCAGTTTCTTTATTTTTCTTATTAATACCAAATCATTTTGGTGATTACTGCTTTGTAGTACATTTTGAAATCTAAAATCTAAAAATACTAGGCCTCCTTCCTTCCCTCTTTTTTCATTACTTTCCTTAAGGTTCTTGACCATTTCTCCCTGTGACCATTTTTTCTAACTCTATAAAGTAATTCTTTAGTAGTTTATTTGGTATAACACTGAATAAGTAAATTAATTTTGGTAGTATTTTCACTTTTACTATATTGGCATTGCCAACATAAGTAATTAATATTTCTCTATGTTTCTATTTCTTTTTTCTTTTCTTTTTTGTCTATTTTCTTTTATTTCCTTTCTTTTATTATTATTTTTGCAGGGCAATGAGGGTTAAGTGACTTGCCCAGGGTCACACAGCTAGTATGTGTCAAGTGTCTGAGGCCAGATTTGAACTCAAGTCCTCCTGAATCCAGGGCCAGTGCTTTATCCACTGTGCCACCTAGCTGCCCCCTCTATTTCTTTAACAAGTATTTTGTCATTGAGTTGATATAGGTGCTGTATGTGTGTGTGTGTGTGTGTGTGTGTGTGTGTGTTATGGGAGTTAGACTCTCAAGTATTTTGTGCATTTTATAATTATTTTGAATGAAAAAATATATATTTCAGTTGGATTTTGTTGGTGTTATACAAAAATACTAATCATTTACATGGCTTTATTTTATATGATGCAACTTTTCTGATACTATTATTTCATTTAAATTTTTAGTTGACTCTCTAGAGTTCTCTAAGTATTCAATCATTGCATTATCAAAAAGCAATAACTTTTCTTATCTTTGCTTGTGCATATTCCATTAATTTCTCTTTCTTTTCTTATTCCTTATAGCCAATGCTGTCTGGCAGGTGGCACAGTGGATAGAGTACTGGTTCTGTAGTGAGGAAAACTTGAGTTCAAATCTCACTATATAACCCTGTGAAAGTCACTTAAACCTCTGTTTTACCTGTTTCCTGATCTGTAAAATGGGGATAGTAATGGTATCTACCTTACCGGATTTTTGGGAAGATCAAAGGTGATAAAATTTGTTTAGGGGTTTGCAAACCTAAAAAGTGCAATGTAAATGCTAGCTATTTCTATTAGTAGTACTAATAGTAGTAGTGATGATGGACATTCTTGTTTTACCTTTGATCTTATTGGAAAGGTTTTTAGTTAATAACCATTATATAAAATGTTGGTTCTTAGTTTCAGATAGATACTAATTACTATATTAACAAAAGGTTCATTCAATCTTATGTTTTCTAGCAAATTTTTCTTATGCAGAAATAAATTTGTATTTTGACAAAGGCCGTTCCTGTATCTATTATGATTTGTTATTTTTGCTATTAATGTGGTCAATGATATTTATAGTTTTCCTAATATTGAAATAACCGTGTACTCCTGGTATAGGTCCAAACTGGTCACAGTGAATGATTTTTTTTTTCAGCAACATACATTTATTTTATTTTCCAGTTACACAGTAAATGAGTTTTAAAAAAATATATCACTATCATCTATTTGTTCTTATTTTATTTTAATTTTTTTACAATGATATTCAATAGGGATATTAGTCTACATTCTTCCTTCTCCATTTTGACTCTTTCAGGTTTATCTATCAAGATCATATTTGAATAATATAAGGAATTTTATAGGATTGCATATTTTCCTATTTTTTTCAAATAGCTTATATAATAATAGAATTAATCTTTCTTTGAACCTTTGATAGAATTTGCTATAAATCCATCTGGTTCCAGGTTTTTTCCCCTTTGGGAATGCATTTATGGCTTGTTCAATATCTTTTTCTGAGATCGAATTATTTAAATTCTCTGTTTCTTGTTATGTAAATCTGGTTGTTTGCATTTTTAAAATATTCATCCATTAACGTAAATTGTAGGGTTTGGGGCATATAATTAGACAAAATAGTTTCTAATAATTTCTGTTATAATTTCTTCATTTGTATTGAATTTACCTTTTCAATTTTGATATAGATTATTTGGTTTTCCTCTTCCTTTTTAAAAAATCAAATTAGCCAATTCTTTACCTATTATATTGCTTTTAAAGAAGTCCTAGTTTTATTAATTTTTTATTTTTAAATCTATATTTTTAATCTCTCATTTGGTTTTCAGAATTTTTTTGGTGTTTCATTGGAATTTTAAAAATACAATGGTTTTCTAGGGTTTGTTTTTTAATCGCATGGCCATTAAATCAAATTATTAATTAAATTAAATTTAATTGCATGGCATTCATTGATCTATTCTTCTTCTCTTTCACTGATTAAAAAATGTTTAGATATAGAAATTTCTGCCTAAGGACTTCTTTGGTTGCATCTCCCAAATTTTGGTATGTTATCTCATTGTTTTGAATATCTTTAATGAAGTTATGTGGTGTTTATGTGATTTGTTCTTTGACCCATCTATTCTTTATGATTAGGTCATTTGTTCTCCCATTAATTTTTAATATTTTCTTCAATGGCCCTTTATTGAATATTTTTTCATCAAGTTCAATAATGGAGATATTCAATATTTCTGCTTTTCTGCATTTTGGGTGAGGTTTTTAATGCTTTAATATAGGGTAAGTTTTTGTAAAGATACTATGCGCAGCTTAGAAATATCTTTTCTCCATTCAATTCTCATTCAGTAATTGCCAGAGATCTATCATATCTAACTCCTCCAAAATTCTATCTAGGTCCCTAACTTCTTTCTTTCTTCTTCTTTTTAAAAATATTTGTCTAGATCTGAAAGTGGTTACATTGATGTCCCCAAGTTTCTGTGTAACTTGTTTAGCTTTTCATTTAAGTATTTAAATACTCTGTAATTAGGTAAACATATGTTAAGTATTTATATGAATTCATTATTAATGATACCCTTTAGCATAATGTAGTTTTGCTCTTTCTCACTTTTATTCAAGTTTATTTTTGTTTTTGCCATGTCCCTGATTGCTTAACCATGAGTGTTGAGGACCACGTGTGGCCTATGTGTTTAACACCTCTGATCTAGTCTAATCTTCTGATTTTATAGACCAGGAAATAGAGTCACATAGAGGTTAAGGGACTTGCCCAAGGTCATAAAGGTAGGAAATAGAAGATACAAGATTTGAACCAAGATTCTTGGACTCCCAACCCAGCACTCTTTCCACTCCATTGCACTACCTTCCAATGATGAAAATCAGGGCACAAAAACCTACCGAGTGTCTACTGCATGCAATCTCCTATGCAGGGTGGGGAGGGAGGAGCCAAGAAAAAATTGGCTAGGGTCTCTGCCCTCAAGGAGCTGACAAATCTGTGTTTATTATAGTTAGAAAAGCCTGAGTTTTGTATTACAATCCATGTTAGAATCATCAGGATTTGTTGTTGTTGTTGTTGTTGTTTTCCGAATGGGCTTCCAAGTGTTTGGGATTCAGTGAAGGAAGCACTTTTGGAGATGAATAGAAACCTTGCCTGTTTCGTCCTACAGTTTTAGCCATCCATCCTGGATGTCCCGGGAGCCATGGAAACGCCATGGCTCCAGACCCATCCAGCACACCAGCAACCATCTTCGGGACTCCCCAGGCTGTGCTTCCTTCCATTCCAAAAAACAAACACTGCATGTGAGAAGGCAGAGACCTATTTTAGCAGTTATTGTTAATCTTTTACATTCAAAGCTCACCCACACTTCTTGAATCCCACTGCAAATGAGCTGAAGCTCAAAAGCTGTCTTGAAAATTCTTTGCAAAGTACAGCAACATCCTCCCTCTCCTTCCATATACAGAAGGGACCTCTGCTTCCCAGTGAGGGAAAGCTGCCTGCCACCAGACTCTAGCAAGGTTGGAGGATGAAGGTCATTTGGTCCATCCTTCTTCCACTTCTTAGGTAATGAAACATTACCTACAAAATAGAATATAGAGAGGCAAAGGGTGACGCAATAACTCCTCCAGGTTTTATTGCACACAGGGCTGGATTAGTTAGCTTAGCTGGATAGAACACAGTACTAAAGGGGCTAAGGTGACAGATAAAATCTCTTCTGGGCTTGGATTCCTTTGCATGCATATGATCTTGTCTTCTCTGTTGCTAACACCAGAAGGAAGGCAGGACAGCTGAGCCGTGGGCCTGGGGAGGCAGCAGCAATGATTAGCAGCTCTGAGGAGGTCACCATCCCCTCTCATACTAGAGTTGACTGTAGCTGGTATATAAGGCAGGGTGTGTCAGGACTGTTGCTGCTGGTGTTTGTGGGAGGAATAGCCTTAATTACACTGCTTATATAGAATCTGAGGCCTTAGAGGAGGAAGAGATCATGATGGCTAGAGCCTTGTCATTGTGGAAGGCAGCTAGGTGGCACAGTGGATAGAGCACTGGTCCTGGAGTCAGGAGGGCATGAGTTCAAATCTGGCCTCAGACACTTGACACTTACTAGCTGTGTGACCCTGGGCAAGTCACTTAACCCTGATTGCCTCAAACATCGGCCATCTCCAGTTGTCCTGATGTATATCTTGCCTCTGGACCCAGATGGCTCTGGAGGAGATAGTGAGGATTGTAACTTTGCACAGCCCTTCCTCACTTTAATCCAATTCACTGCAAGTCATGACATCGCCTCTCTATGTCACAGACCTCTTCCAGAATGAAGGACAAACAACAACATTGTGGAACAGTGTAGTTGGGAGGGGTGAGACTATCTTTGTAACCAGTGGAAAAATCATAGTGAAAAGACTGTTGGATTTGAAGTCAAAATTCCCTGTGTTTCAGTCCCAGCTGCAGAATTTACTAGGGCAAGGCACTTAAAACTCTGATCTCAGTTAACCTATTTGTAAAATAAAGTGGCTAATAATCCATGTACTGCCCACTTCACAGTTAGGAAGGAGGATGCTTCTCCCCCCCCCCCTTTGTGTATGTGTGTTCATTCTCTTCTGTGCCTACTCCCCAGGGGGACCTTGCATGCCAGGCCATGCTGCTGAGCTGTCCAAGGTCTTGTTACTACCCAAGTCACAGTTAGGAGGGAGGATGTTTTTCCTTTGTGTCTGGGTGTTTGTTCACTCTGTTTTGTGGCTGTTCCCCAGGGGGACCTTGCATGCCAGGCCTTGCTGCTGAGCTGTCCAAGGTCTTGGGAAAAGAGAAGACCAGAAGGCTTGGGCTGTGACAAATCTTTGTCCCAAGGTCAGCAAATGCTCTATTGTTCTTTTTTCCCTCAGGGCATATTGGTTAGAGGACCTTGCCACCAGGCCACAGTCTGTACAAGGCTACTAATTCACCACTGGCTGGCATAGAAACATTTGCTGCTGGTTGTAAATCAGACTTACTAGGAGACATTAAAAGGCCAAATAAAGTTCTCTGGGAGATGACAAGGAGTGGAGCAAAACATTAGCTTTTATGGTTGTATTAGTGAATCATCTTGGGCTTTTAGTAGGATGGTCACATAACTTCTTGGCCCCCCATGTTGGGCAACCTATACCATGGAGAGGTTAGATACTAGAGATACTTGGCAGTGGTACCTAGTAAAGACCAAGCCAGTGATGCATGAACTGTCTAAGGAAGTGACTGCTTGGCAAGCAGTGCAAGCTCATTGTCTATCCTCCTGATTCATTCATTCATCCATCAAGCATTTATTGAGCACCTACTGTGTGCTAGCCATTGTGTAAAGCACTTAAAATACAAAGACAAAACCAAAATGCCGCCCTCCCTCAGGTAGCTTATACTCTACTGACTGGATATAACACTTGCACAGACAAATACAAAATACATTCAAAGTAATACAAAAGATTTTGGGGGAATGGAACAAATAATTTTAGCTAAAATTGTGGTCTTTTTCTCCTGTGGAAGTGATATGGCCTATTTGTAAGTCCCTGAAAAAGATGCCCTAGTGGGTGCTAATGGCAGAGGGTGGAATGTCAGATTTGGCAGTAGAATCCAACCCCCTCCTTCATTTTGCAGATGGAAAAACTGAGGCTCCCAGAGGTAAAGTGACTTGCTCAGGATCACACAGGACAAAGACAGATGAACCAGGAATCCAAACCATGTTTTCAGAGTGCAAAATCCAGCCCTGCTTCTGCTGTGCCACAGGACTAGCCCAGTCATGGCAAAGTATCCAGGCTGTCAAAGGAGGCAAGTGCCCCGGCCGCAAACCATGTTTTAGGGGAAACTGCTGGGCCCACCCCAGTCCCTTCATTGGCATTCACAGACAGATGACAAGCACACTTGGCAGATAAGGGGTAATGGACATCTGCAGACTCAGGCAGTGTTTTTCCTTTGTTTTCACCAGTTCAGAGGACCTGGTTTGCAAAGCTAGCAGCCTCAAATCATCAGACATCCCAGTTTCTCTTCACTTGGAATTCTATTGGGCATTCTTTGGAGATGATTGGCGAGGCCGTAGATGCCCTTAGAACACAGAAATAAACCAATGGCCCTTTTTTGTCTTGCAGAACAAAATTGCGATTTCCTTGGTGCAGTCAACATAAGCAGAGTCAAAGTAAATGGTCAGCTAGTGGGGAGGTAGAGATGCCCTTTGTCTGATCTTCAGGGTGCTTTAAGCCTTGGCTGCATTCATTGGTCTGGTCTTGCCTCACCCAGCCACCTCACACCTTCCAGGGAATGACCTTGGACTTCCACTGGCTGGGCTCCAGTTTTCCTTTTGGCCTCTGTTTGCCTCTGGCTCATCTGGTTTCCATTTCCTCATGAATGATGTGGCCCCTAAAAGACCTGGATTCTGGGTTATCCTCTGTGGACTTTAAGGATTAAACTGCTCGGAGCTGGGGGGTCCTGACAACCTGAATATTTGGGGTCTGGACTGGAGGAGCTCAGATCTTGGCATTCGATTTGAGTCAACAACATTGTATTAAGTTTCAACTTACATACAGATGTACTAGGCACTAGGGAGACAGAGATGAAAAACTAACAATGAATAACAGCTGCCCCTGCCCTTGGGAGCTTCCAGTCTATACACAAATAGATACAATATGTTAGAATGAGGTAAGTGATTGCTAGAGGTCACGCAGAGTTGAATGGGAGATTCAGGGAAAGAAAGAGGTACGACCCGTAGTCCAGGGAATCAGAGAAAGTTCTGTGAAGAAGGCGAAATTTGAGCTGGTTCTTGAAGGAGGGGAGGGTGCACAGAGGGAAGGATATGAAGAGGTCCAGATGTGAATAGGCCCCAGTGTGTCTCTTTCTGATGTGAGAGATTGCCAAAGAGCATACATAGGAGCTTGAGGGAATGGGGGGGCTAGAACCCAGAGCATGTGAAGGGCAGGAATGTCAAATAAGGCTAGAAAAGTCAGTTGGAGACAGACTACAGAGTACCGCAAAGGTTACATTAAAGAGTCTGTATTTTATCTGGTAGGTAATAGGGGGTCACTGCCCATTGTTGAGTAGAGGAGTGACATGGTTATACATGGAGGTCTGGAAGGGACCTCAGAGACCATCAAATCCAACCACATCAATTTGCAGAGGAAGAAACTGAGGCCAAGAGAGGTGAAGTGAGTTGCCCAGAGTCACATAGCTAATAAGTGTCAGAGGCAGGATTTGAAATCTTCTTGACTTGAAGTCCAGTGCTCTGTCCAGAAAGCTATGCTAGCCTCTGGGAAGGTTGTTTTTTTCTTTGGTGTGGAAGATCGACTAGGGAAAAAAGAAGCAGGAGGTAGTTTATAGTTGTGAGTCTTTGAAGATAGAGAAAAGAATATGAGGGAAACAGTGTGTGTGTGTGTGTGTGTGTGTGTGTGTGTGTGTGTGTGTGTGTGTGACAGAGACAGAGAGACAGAGAGAGGGAGAGAGGAGAAGGAGGAAGAGAAAGAGGAGGAGCTAGTATTAGCAGAATTTAAAAATCAACTTTGAGCCCATTCATATGTGTCTTTCCTGAAACTGTACTGTTCATCATTTCTTATGGTCCAGGAGTATTCCATTCCATCCTTATACTATCATTTATAATAACCACATTGTAGAGAGAAACATCTCTGAAAGACTTGGGAATTCTAATCAGTGCAGTGATCAGAATGATCAACAATGGCAAATGATGATTTCAAGGGAAAGATGACAGAGAGGTGGTAGCCTCAGGGTATAGAGTGAGACATATATTTTTGGATATGGCCAACGTGGGAATTTCCTTTACTTGACTATCTACCAATGGGGATGGGGAAGAAAGAGGGAGAGAAAATCGAAGCTTTTTTTAATTAAAAAAATGAAAATCATAAAAACAGAAGAACTAACACTGACAAGATGGTTGAGAGAAGGCAAGAGAGAGAGAAATGAATTAGAGATGACTCAGTTTTTAAGCTTGGGAGGATGGTGGTACCTTTGAGATATACATAAACACACATATGGAAGATCAGAGACAGGGAGAGTTATGGAGGGATGATAATGAATTAGAAGTGACAGTGGTATTTTTGTATTTTTTTCAGCCATAGTAGACTATAAGCTCTGTGATTGGAGGACCTAGGTGTTATTAACCCTAATATTATTGACAAGTGTAGAGTAGTAGATAGGGCACTAAAGAAGACCTGGATTCAAATTTTACCTCACGCATTTACTAGCTCCATGACCCTCAAGTGAGTCACTTCATTTCTATGCATCTCATTTCCTTTCCTTCCTTTCTTTTTTTCCTTTTCAAGTGGCAAATATTTATTTTATTCATCTGTCCTCACTCTGCCTTCCCCCAATTAAGAAAAAATATTAAAAAGAGCCTCTCAATACATGGTTGCATAGGCCAGTAAAACAAATTCCCACATTGATCATGTCTGAAAATGTGTCTTTTTTGCATTTTAAGTTCTTTACATCTCTGGCTAGAGGTGAATACTATGTTTCATCTTCATTTTTTGTACTCATGATCCATCATTGAATTGTTCAGAGTTCTTGTCTTTCAAAGTTGTTTTTCTCCATGATATTGTTACCATTGTATAAATTATTCTCCTAGTTCTATTCACTTCTCTGTGCATTAGTTCATAAAGGTTTTTCTAGTTTTCTCTGAAATCGTCCATTTCATAATTTCTTATGGCACACTATTATTCCATTAAATTCATATATCACGATTTGTTTAGGTATTCTCCAGTAGAAAGATACTCCCTTAGTTTCCAATTTTGGGTTACCAAAAAGAACTGCAATAAATATCTTTGTAAATATAGATTCTTTTCCTTTTCTCTTTGATTTCTTTGGGGGCACATGCCTATTAGTGGTATAGCTGGTTCAAAGGGTATGTACAGTTTGGTAACTTTCTGAGCATAATTCCAAATTGCTTTCCAGAGGGGCTGGACCAATACAGTATCACCAACAATGCATTAGTATACCTATTTTCCCCATGCCTCCCACATTTGTCATCTTCTTCTTTTGCTATCTTTGCCAGTCTAACAGGAGTGAGGTAGAACCTCAAAGTTAGATCAGTTTGCATTGCTCTAATTATTAGTGATTTAGAGCATTTTTATATGATTGTTGATAGCCTGCATTTCTTCCTTTGAATATCATTTGACTTTATCAGTTTCCTCATCTATAAAAAGGGGGTTGGATGTACAGGCATTTAAGCTCCTTTCCAGCTCTCTATCTAGATCTATGATCCTATGTGTGACGTTGGGCAAATAACTTCTCCTCCCTGGGCCTCAGTTTCCTCCTCTGTAAAAAGATGAAGTTGGACTTGATGGCTTTCAGGGTTCTTTCCAACTCTAAAATCTATGATCCTCTGATCCTAAATCTATCTGTGGCCCCTCATCACATAGTACTTGTTCAGTAAATATTTGTGGAATTGTTGTTGTTCTTGTTGCTGTTGTTGTTTGTGGTGGTGGTGGTGATGTACACGCTTTATATATTTCCCTCCAATAAGATCTCATTTTAGGTGTGCAGCTCGTATTGAGGGGAGATAGTTTGAGGTGGTTGAAAAAGACCTGGGCAGGGGCAGCTAGGTGGCACAGTGGATAGAGCACCGGCGCTGCAGTCAGGAGCACCTGAGTTCAAATCCGGCCTCAGACACTTAACACTTACTAGCTATGTGACCCTGGGCAAGTCATTTAACCCCAATTGCCTCACTAAAAAAAAAAAGAAAAAGAAAAAGAAAAAGACCTGGGCAATAGAAAACTTGGGTTTGGATTCTTACTCTGAAGCCCATGTAATTTTGATTGAGTCCCTCTCCCTCTATTGGCCTCAGTTTCTTCCCATGAAAATAAGTGGGTTAGATGCTCTATAAAGTCCCTTCCAGCTCAGAATCCTAGGATCCTACTGTTTCTAGCTGGCATTTCATTGGACTGACATATTGGAAACCTCAGGGTGCCATGCTCATCGCCTGCATGATAATTAGAATAAAGGGGTACAGAAATCTTATTTTTAAATGGAATTTAAGTGTTTTGCCACCCTCAAAATGTCAAACAGCAGTGTTCCATGGAATAAAACTGAGATGTCAATGAAGGCGGGGGTTTCTGCCCTGGTGTACTCATCCTGCTGGGAATGACCGAGGCTGCCCACACAGGTGGTGGGCACTGCTGTGTTTCTCTGTGCCCCACGTGGATGTGTTGATTTTCTCTTTGCTTTGGTATGTTCTCTGATCCAGTGATGCCCAAGCTTTTTCTACCCTTGACATGCTTCTGGACTTTTCTAGGGCCTTTGGGAAGCTGTTTCTTTGCCCTTCCATACTGCTCTGTTCTGGCTTTGCTGCTTCCATCTGCTACCTCCCCTCTCCCTCAAACCCGAACTACTTCTGGCCCTAAGTAAATCAGTGAAATAGTCAGGAAATGTGGATGTTCTAGAAACTGCCTTTGAGTTTAGTTCTTATTGTCAAAGCACTCCGATACACCAGGGATACTATAGGTAGTCCCTGGATTGATATAAGATGGTAGCCCATCAATGCCAGTGGTTTTGTTTATTGGTATAGCCTACAAAATTAATCACTTGGTGCCCGAGCTAGGGGTGAACCTCTCTGTCTTTAGCCAGACTGATCCTTAGACAATAGGTAAGCACACAGCCCATTGCTGGAAGCTGCTGGTCAAGACGGAGTCATAGACTTATTAGGTCTCAGAATTATTAGGACAATTAGGACAAGGCACCGATATTTTGGAGAAAGGTGAATACTTCTTCCCATGGTGCTGTCTTGACATCTCACAGTCCAGAGCATGCTAAAA
Source organism: Dromiciops gliroides (assembly GCF_019393635.1). NCBI lineage: Eukaryota > Metazoa > Chordata > Mammalia > Microbiotheria > Microbiotheriidae > Dromiciops > Dromiciops gliroides. The sequence goes on along the minus strand of NC_057867.1, from coordinate 40,571,502 downwards.
GCAACCAAACTCCCTTGCCTAGTCCTGAGCAGCCCCTACCCCCAGGGTCCTGTTGTTACCATATGTTCCTCTCCCACATTCCCTGCTGTTATACTCCAAACTTGCTATCTTTTTTCTTTTTAAGATTGGGGGAGGTCAGTTTTAGGGGGATCATTAGCCTCACCATGAGGGAGTAGGCTGGATGTTCTGGGTGATTGGACTCTTCCAATTGGGTTGTACCACTGATCCCAGGGACCTGTGCCATGCTTTTCATGGGGACAACCAGCAACATCACAGAATAACAGGATCATAGAAGTAAAAGGGGGCTCAGCGGCCTCTAGTCCAATCCATACCTGCTCAAGAAGCCCCTCTACAGTCTCTCTGACAAGTGGGCATCCAGTCCAACCTCCACACTTTATAAAGCAGGAAACTGAGGCCCAGGGAGGTGAAATGAGTTGCCCAAGGTGACACAGTCAATAAGGTGCAGAACAGAAAGTTGAACCCAGGTCCACTGACTGTAAATCCAACATTTCCTTGCCTGCAACACTCTGTCTTTTATATCACTTCCTGTTAATAAATTGGAAACTCTGGGAAAGCAAGGCCTGTGTCTGTGGGTCCTTGGTACCAAGTACTGGTGATTTGCACAAATTAGGCCTTCAGTAAATATTTCTTGGATTGGTGGCCATTGTGTGGCAAAATTCTGGTTCTGGGTCAGTCCCTTCCTGGGTCTTTGATTCCACCTGACTCCTGTCTCTCCTAACTGCCTTGACTCCCCAGAAAGCCTGAAATCTGCTCTATCAGCTTGAGGAAGGCTAATATAGTGGGGAGAAAGAAGGGGGGTTTCTCCCACTTGGGAGAAGTCTTTTACTCTGCTTCAAGGTTATCATTGAGGTGGACAGAGTTCCTTTCCATTCCCTGAGCACCTTGACCAAGCTTTCATCAGAGTCTGGTCCTGGTAGTTATATTAATCTCTTCACTGCTGTACAATCTCATAAGCTTGGCAAATCTGACATGAGAACAGAAGACACAATCATTCCATTTTGGAGAACGTCCTCGGGGACTGCTGTCCAGAATCTTGCAGGTGAATCCTAAACTGGCTATGCAGGCATTGGGAACTTTGGGTGTTTCTCCATCATGATCATTGGGAAAGGTGGGGATTCTTTTCCTGGGACAACACTGGTGGCTATGATTTTGGATTTGGATGTAACACTGACTAAGCCCCACGTCTTTATAGCACAGGCTCTTGATCTTTTTCTGTGTCATGAATCCTCTGCCATTCCCCTCCCACTCCTTCCCACATTTTGTAGTCTGATAAAGTCTAAAGACTCCTTCTCAGAACAATGGTTTTAAATGCATAAAAGAAAACGAAATACCTAGGATTACAAAAGGAATGAAATCTATTGAAATTAGAAAAATTCACAGGTCCCAAATTAAGACTCTTTGCTCAAAGTAGAACTTGGTCACGTGGATCCAGACAGAGCATGGCTGGCCTAACACACAGGTGTTGGACCCATCCTCCAGTGTCTAGATGTTAAAGGGGCTATGCTCTGGAGGCCAAACAACTTTCCTGGGGGCCATTTTGCCTGTTGCTTGTGGGCTTGATGTAGAAGATACAGGAATGATGTTGTCACAATGTTTTCTGAGGCTTGTGGGAGAAATTTGATCTGTGGTGAGGCAGACTTGGCACTCAGCGATGGGAGCCAAAATAACCCCAAGCCACCCACAGGACAACCAACTCATGTCGGCATGTCTGCCATGAAAGAAAAGATAGGAACAGCAGTGATGGTCTGCCAGCCTGCATGAGAGGGAGGGGTGAAAGGATGGAGGTAGCCCAGCTGTGGCTGACATTGGTATGAGATGGGCTTGGGTAGGGGCAAAACTAGCAAGGAAAGGAGAATTTATCCAACCCTTGAGGTGAATCAACCTAACTCAGATGGATTTGGAACCATCTCATTTCATATCAGCTTGGTAGAAGGCCTCCAGCAGAGTGACCCAGGGATCTGGGTTTGGCTTTGGTCTGTTTAGAATGAAAAAAACAGAGCAAAACCCCCAGTTATTTTGATGAAGGCTTAGATGGTCTGCCGAACCAATTTGTAGAGAAACATAAAGCCAGGAAGAAGGGCTTATGTGTTGGAAGACACCAACAAGATTTAAACATTTTTTACAGAGTCATCAGAGCCAGCCACCATTTGCTTTGTTGTACTTTGTAGGTCAGGTTTTTGGCCGCTGGGGTCTGCTCCCCTCCTCTGCTAGACCCAACTCACTTGGGCAGGTCTTTGTGCTTCAAAATGATCCCCCCCATACCTTTCTAAACAACCACAGCTGGAAATGTTCACTTATTACTTTGGAGGAAAATAGCTAACCCTACCTATTTCACAGTTCTAAGCGTGAAAGCACATTGTAAGAGTGAAGAGGCATTAACGTTAATAATTCACACTAAGGTGCTAATGACTGATAAAAGCCAAGGGCACCTGGACAGGAAGATGCCTAATCCAGAAGGAGTGATTTCTCCTGGTGGAATAAAATATTCTACTGGAAGAATAAATGCTTGTGGACCAACTGACTGATTGGAATTTTAGATGCTGCAGCAGGTGAAATGGGAGATAAATTTAATGTTGAAGGGGGCAGTTCTGGGCACCCCTAACATAACACTACTTTATAGGGCTGAGGAGTAAGGCCCATACTGATTACAGAATTGCTGTATTTCTCAAATCAATTTATGCCCATAATAAAAGGAAAGAAAATAGACCTAGTGCCTAGTAGAGCAATAATGGGCTCATTAACTATAAGTACATTATCCTATTTTCATTAGCCAGGTCAAGTTCAAGACTAGAACAATCCCAAGCCTAACCATATTTTACCCTGATGAATATTTGCCTTTTTACAGTTGCCATAAAGAAATGCCCATTGAAAAGTCACCAAAGATTATATACAGGAGACAGGAATGGGAAATATTTTCATCACAGGAAAAATTACCCCAAGCACCCTGTTCATGACTGGGACTGGGCATAAAATGGCAAAAGAGCTTCAATGCACACCAGTGTTAGGGGAAATAATGTTACAGGGGATAGTTAAGGACATAGAGACGATGCCATATATTGGAGGGTAAGCAACTGGATGATGATCTCCTGAACAAGCGGGATGAGATAGTCATGGATGGACAAGAAGTTCTGTTCTATTGAAGTATTCTGTGGTCCAGGCAGGGTAGTGACCATGTTGGAAGCCAATCATAGTTCCTCTTGAGGAATCTCCTAAGTGATGCAACTCAGATTGGGAGTGAGGATAGGCAGGGAATCCTATGCATTCAGAGTCAGGGATAGGCAGAAAGGCCGGCCTAGGGCTGGGGGATAGAACTGTCTAATGAGAGCTCTCTTGTCCTTTTCCCACCACCCTTTCGAGATCACTACAAAAGCTGAAAGGGCCATTTTTTTATTTTCACGTGTCATTTCCTATGTGTTGCTATGTGGAAACAAGATTAGAACAGCACTTCCTGCAAAGATGAGGATCATGCAGAGGGCAATGGAGGAGTTCGTGGTGGGTGAGTAGGGTGCTGCATACCCTGATGAAGGGTAGGAGTAAAGAGTATCATCGAGCAATAGTATTATAGGAAGAAGGAAGGCATGATCATGTGATAAGAGTAATGGGTGACAAGTGAACAGCCAATCATTTGGGGAGAAAGTGAGGAAGACCTCCAGGAAGTTGGATGTGGCCTTTATGGCAAATTTGTGGGAAGACTTGAACAAGAGTCACGTAGGATGGACAGACATGGATAGATTGCAATCTGCATCATTAAATGAAACTCACCTTGGTGAGATCATGGATCAATTAGAATGTGGAGTTATCTGCCATGGGTCTATTTTAATGGCAACCGGTCTTTAAATTACTGTTCAATTTTTGCTTTAGATCAGCTTTGCAATCTCTTTGTTGCTAATGTCCTGACTGACAGTTCTAATGCCTGCTTTCCAGATAAGTTTTTTTTTGGAAAAAAAAGGCCAAGGGAAGATGCTGGCTTAGAGTGGAAAAGGCACTTTATTAATACAAATTCACCTTTCTCAAGGACTCAAAAATTTGTTTTGGACCAGACATTAGGTTTCTTTTTAAATTTTCTTTTTCAGTTAACAAAAATCTATTTTCTAGAACTTCCACCTCACATTCCCATCTGTCAAAATAGTAAAAAAGAAAAAACAAACCAGACCCCTGTAATAAATATTCGGTCAAAGAAAACACATTTCCTCATTGGCCATGTTCAGAAAATGTTTGTCTCAATCTGAATCTTGAGTCCATCACTTCTCCATCAGAAGATGAACATGCTTGCTCATTAGTCCTTTAGAATCTTGGTTGGTTATTTCATTGATCAGCGTTGGGTCTTTCAAAATGGTTTTTCTTTCCAATGTGATTTGTTATTGCGTACATTATTGTCGTGGTTCTGTTCATTTCAGTCTGCATCAGTTCATACAAGTCAGCTGAGGTTTCTTTGTAATTGTCTCTGTCATTTTTTCCCCTACAGCAGAGGGAACTCTAAATGAGAAAAGTTCCTCTACTTATAAGTGGATCTAGATGGATCACCCAGAGGTGAAGTTATTTGCACAAGGTCACACAACCAGTATTTCCTTAGAGGTAGGATTTGATCCCATGTCTTCCTGACTCTCTGTCTACTACCCCATGATGCCTCTGAATGATTAAAGGTTTGCCTTTTGTGAACAAGAAGACACAGAGGCAAAGTGGGTGGGCCTCAAGAGGTCATACAATGAATAAATGCTAGAATCAGATTTCAAGCCCAGCTCTTCTAGTTGGGAGCCCATTGTTCTTTGCATTACATAATTCTTTCTTTCAGAGTACAGGACTGAGGGGCAGTGCTGGGCTAGCCAACCTTGGAGCCCACGACCCAAGTGAACAAGGGTCAAAGCCAACACTGTCCAATTGTCCATTGTCCAAGCCTGTTACTTTCCTCTCACCTTCCTACTAGCTACTAAATCCTGATGTAGGATGACTCCACATGTTGGAGGCCACTTCTGTCTTTTCCCTCCAGTTTCCCTAGACTGAATCACTTTTTCTGTGTAGTGGCCTCTCCTCTGCCCCCTTCAAGCGGTCACTGTCGTCATTCTTTCTATTCTGACCACTCCTTTCTCCCATGGTCTATGTTCCTTCGTTAAATTCTCAGGTGTCAGAGATGGAGGACATCTTAGAGCATAACCCTGCCCCAGGGCCTGCTCACTGAACACAATTGATGAAATGATGGTTGCTGTGGTGTATTCTCAGTCCCAGTAGGCCAATGCCAAGTTGAGTTTTTAGAACTGTGGTAGAAGGAAGCCAAGAGCCAAACTAGTATATAAGATCACACTATTCTAGATGTAGAAATTCAGGCTATCTAATCTAACCCTCTTATCTTTTTCTAGATAGGGAAACTAAGTCCCAAAGAAGTACAGTGACTTGCCCAAGATCACATACAGGCCTAGAAATCTACTTCCGAAATCATTTTACCAACCTCCCTCTCATTTTATAGATAGATAAACTGAGACCCAGGGAAATGAAATCCCTTCTTCAAGGTCACACGGGTAGTAAGTGGCAGCAGGATTTGAACCCAAGATTTGAAACCTAGCTCACTTTCTATTGTTTCTTCCTGGGACAGGGCAGAAGATCCAAGTTTGAGCTCTGGTTCTGTTCCTTAATACTTATGTGACTTTGGCACCTCTGGATCTCAGTTTCCTTATCTGTGAAATGGTGATATTAACCTCTGGCTAACCTTCACAGGGCTATGGTGAGGCTCAAATGAGAGAATATCTGTGAAAGGACTCAGTAACAGTTATTATTAATCATATTGTGGGCCTGGGATACCTCTTTTCTGACTGCCCTTTCACCCCCCCATTCCCAGCTAGCGAGTGGATTCTCTATTGCCCCCAAAGAAGGTTGTCCTTCCACCTTCCAACTTCCTCATGCCTTCAGGATGATGGCTTAGTGTTTGGCTCTTGACAGACCCAGTCCAGGATGATGCTGCGAGAGGTTTTTAGGCAAATAGTGCTCAGTGTGTCCGTGGCAGAACAAATATGAAATTCCCAGCAATGATATTTCTTTCTGTTCTAAGATTTGAACAAGCTGGAAGCTTACTCAGAAATGCCACAGGGACTGCTGACAAGAACATCTTCATTGAGTTTCTGACAGATGAAGATGTGGGTGCTCCCTGCTAGGCCCCTGATCCATCTCTCCTTTGGGGGCAGATTGTCTTGTCCAGTTTCCCAACTCTGGTATCTTAAAGAGGCAAGAGGGGACAAGGCTGGCACACCAAAACATCAAAAGTGGCCTGCTCTTGACATGTTCCGTTGGGTGGCAAGTTGTCCCAGTGCCCTGTGTACACTCACAATTCCAAAAGGTGCCTCTGCTTTGCTGTCCTACTTCCCAAATGTCTTGGATCTATATTGATGGATCTTTTACCTATTTTAAAAATTCATTTGTCCTTCAACTAAGTTTGTTGGGTGAGTAGATCCCTAAAGCTGAAGTTGAGACAATTTGGGTTCAAATCCTTCCTTCACTTACTAGCTATTTGACCTTAGATCTCCCCTCCCAGAGCCTCAGTTTCCTCATCAGTAAAATGGGTACATTTATGCTCCTTGCCTCATAGGATCATTGTGAAGAAAGCTCAGAAATGGTACAGGAATGGCAGGAGCTATTATTGCCACTCTCTAAGTGTGAGTGAATACACTTACTATATCACCTTAGCTTGACAGCCCTCTGGTCATGGATCTATCCTTGGTGGGAGCGTTCTGGATCTCTTTCTCTATCCAAAGATAACTTCATCTAACTATGGTTTCAGAGGATTTGGATTCAAAGTTTACCTCTGTTTCTTTTGAGGCAGTTGAAGTTAAGTGACTTGCACCTCTGTTTCTTGCCATCTATGTGACCTTTTGGTCAAGAGAATTTAAGGGCAAGATCATTCACTTCCCTGGGCCTCAGTGTTCCTCTCTGTAAAATGAGGTAGTTTGGCCTGATGGCCTCTAAGGTTGCTTCCAGCTCTCCATCTTTTATGTCTTCCCCTTTCCTGGACCTCAGTTTCTTCCTCTGTAAAATGAAGGGATTCTATTAGCTAGACTCTGAGGTCCTTTTCAATTACAGCTATACAACCCTTGATTTTTTTTTTGGTGGGGCTATTGGGGTTAAGTGACTTGCCCAGGGTCACACAGCTAGTAAGTGTCAAGTGTCTGAGCCTGGATTTGAACTCAGGTACTCCTGAATCCAGGGCCAATGCTTTATCCACTGCACCACCTAGCTGCCCCCCACAACCCTTGATTTTAATTGCCTGACCTTGGGACGTGAGGAGTCAAGGCTGAGACAACAGCCCCTGAAGCCACATCTAATCTTTGCCTTGAATCCCCTGCCTCTGGCCCACTCCCTCCCAGATTCTGAGTTTCCTTTGTTCACTGTCTGCCCATTTCACAGAGGTTTTAGAGGTTTCTTTTATACATGGGGAAGCTGAAGTCCAGAAAGTTTTAGTGATTTGCTCAGGGTCACACAGCTATAAAGTATTATAAGTTTGAATATCTCCCCCAAACCCCCCTTCCCCAACCTCCCCCCAACCCTCCCCTGTGCTCTCACAAGCCCTGAATCTTTCCTGAACTATAGCCCAAATGTTATTTTTTAAGCTATACTGGTGAAAGAAGGATTAAGGCTGCTTCTCATGTTGGATAGGAGGATGCTCACTGTCAAGGAAAATGATCTTTTTACTGAAAAGGTCAGAGTAGAAATGGCTAATAGGGAGTTGATAGGCAATCTAAGATAGGTGATAGTAAGAGAGCAGTTAGCTGCCCCGGGGTAGAGTTCCATGAACTATGTCTTAGGGATTCTGGGACTCTGCTCATCGACTATCTGCTCTGCTCTCTGATATTGGCCTTTTGATTTTTGGAGCCTCCTCTATCTTTGCCATCTCAGCTCCCTCTGCAGTGTTTCTGAACTCCCCTGACAACTGCCTGCTCCCGTGCCCTGCCTCCCTCCCTGGACTCCTGGACTCCCTAAGCATTCTGGGTAGTTCAGGGAGCCATTAACACTCTATTGCCCATTACCCTCCAGCAGGCTGGGACACCAATGGGGGTTTTAAGCATGGCAGCCCCCTGCTAAATCCCACCTTTCCCACTGGAAAGTGTTCAAAGGCCTTAGGGAAGGAGGGTCTCTGGCTATTGTTTCATGTGCCACAGGGGGAGAGGGAAGATCAAATGAGATAGGGTATGTATGAGGGTTTAAAGTCTTAAAGCACTGTGTGCATGTGTGTGTGTGAGTGAAAGAGAGAGAGATATTCTCTCTGTTTCTGTCTCTCTGTTTCTCTCTGTATCTCTCTCTGTCTCTGTCTCTCTCTATGTTTGATGAGAGCTCTAAGGGGGAAGGGGCCTTAGAGACCCTGTGCATTTTACAGAGGAAGAGGCTGAGACCCAGGCTGTTGGCGTGCCCAGCCAGTGGTCACACGGATGCTAAGCAGCAGAGCTGAGATTCTTCTTCAGGTGTGCTGACTCCAAATCCTGGGCTTTGTCACTCAATCTGTTTCTGTCATGATCAAAAGATATGGGTCCTGTAGAAAATGTCAGGGACCTCAACCACCTAGTTGGGGACCTTCAATGCACCCAGCATGTGTCAGACCAACATGGTCTAATGGCTGCAATGTTGGAGAATCCTGGAGTCAGGAAGAGCTGCCTTTAAATCCTGCCTCAGACACTTGCAATGTCACTCTGTGACTTCAGCTCACTGGGCCTTCCTGTGCCAGTCCCTTCCCTGGGACTCAGTTTCCTCCTCTGTAAAATGAAGGATTTGGCCCAATAACTTCCAAATCTATGATCCAGTGGTCTGATACTTATTAGCTATGTGGCTATGGGTAAGACAATTGACCTTTTAAAGCCTGTTTTTATTATCTGAATAGAAAGAATACCTCTAGTGCCTTTCACAAGGTGGCATTGAGAATTGCATACACCCACAAGGATGTGTTGTCTTATTATCATGATTTCTGTGGTCTGCCCTCTCTGAACTTCATTTTCTTCATTTGTAAAGTGAGCACACTTGCCCTCCTTACTACTTCGAGCCATGGTGAAGAAAGCCCAGAACTGCTTCAGAAAAGGGAGCAGCTACTATTGCCTTTCTATGGCTGTGAGCGGTTGGACTTTTAGTTGGGGAATTCTAATCCCTTTCCCCATCTCTGGAGCCTCCCACCTCTCATGACTTAAGGAATCTCCTGTGGGACCTGCTTCTCCAACCCCCTCTTTCTGCTGCTTGCTTCCTGCTGCCTCAGCCTTTGATTCCCCCACCTCTGATGCCCAAACCCTAAGTTTGTAGGACCCTCTGTCTAGAACTGGAAGACACCTCCGAGGCCATCTAGTTCAATGACCTCACTTTACAGAGGAGGAAACTGAGGCCCAAAGTGGGGGAAAGGAGCTTGTCCAAGGCTACAGTGAGGGTCATTGGTCTACAACTAAAAGGACCCTCAGGGGCATTTGGTCCAACCTCCTCATTTTAGAGGAGGAAACTGAGGCCCTGGGAAGGGAAGGGACTTGCCTGAAGTCCCACAAGTCTTTAGCTAAGCATCATAGGAAGGATTTGAACCCAGGACTTTTGACTCCAGAGCCAGTGTTCTTAGGGTCTCATAGGCTTCCACCTGTACCACTATTCCTGGGGAGATTCTTTAGCCCTGCTCTAAGGCTCTTTTGTGGAGAGCTAACTGGAACAGAGTGGGGGAAGGAGAGTGGAGATAGCATCACCATCATCAATTACCACCACCACCACCACCATCATCCTGGGCATAGCCCTGATACTTGGTGAATCTATTGTTTCATTTCACCTGTCCCCAAAGCTCCTCCCACCAAGGGCCCAGGAAGGCCCAAGGAGTTTCACTTTGGTCTCCAAAGTGTTCATCTTCTCTCTAACTGGGAGCTCCTCCGTCTCTCCGATTTGTTGGGATGGAATAACGCCAGCAGCTTCCTTGGGTTCCATATTCACCTTCCAAGAAATCAGTGAGGAGGCGGGATTTGGAAGTGATTGTAAAGAGCCCAAGCCCTTTCATTCTGCTCTTCTTCCTGACAGGCCATACCTATTCTACTTTGCCTTATTGTCCACTACTCCCAAACAAGTATCTTTTGGTCCATCTAGAGGTAGCTACATGTCATAGTGGAAAATGACTAGGCCTGGAGTCAGGAAGACCTGGCTTTTTGATCTATCCTCAGACACTAGCTGTGTAGCTTTGGGCAAGTCACTTAATAGCTGTCTGCCTCAACTTCCTCAACTGTGAAATGGGAGTGATGGTAGCATCTACCTCTCAGCATAGTTGTGAGGATCAAATGAGGTAATACTTTTGTAATGTTGTTGTTGTTATTGTTGTTTCTCCTTCATTCCCAAAGAGCACCATGACATCAGGAGGTGATGTCATGACTTGCAGTGAATTGTATTTAAGTGAGGGAGGGCCTGTGCAAGGTCACCAGACTCATTCTTTCCTCCAGAGTCATCTGGGTCCAGTGGCAAGATATACATCAGGATGACTAGAGATGGCCCTGGATGTTTTTGAGGCAATTATGGTTCAGTGACTTGCCCAGGGTCACACAGCTAGTAAGTGTCTGAGGTGAGATTTGAACTCAAGTCCCCTCTTGACTCCAGGGCCAGAGGTCTATCCACTGCACCACTTAGCTGCCCCTGTAACACAGTAGCTACTTCATCCATCCATCCATCCATCCATCCATCCATCCATCCATCCATCCATCCATCCATCCATCCATCCATCCATCCATCCATCCTTCCTTCCTTCCTTCCTTCCTTCCTTCCTTCCTTCCTTCCTTCCTTCCTTCCTTCCTTCCTTCCTTCCTTCCTTCCTTCCTTCCTTCCTTCCTTCTCCCCATTTCTCTCTCTCTCTCTGTATCTCTCTCGGTATCTCTCTCTCTCTTCCCCCCTCACTCTCCCTTCCTCGTTTGTTCATACCTGTCTGCTATACCTGGCCCTCCTGTACTCACTTCCTACCTCTATACCTTTGCTTGTGTTGTCCTATTTTCCAGGACTGCCCTCCCCACTGTTGCCAGTATGAAATCTTTTCAACTTTCAGAGCTTAGCTCATGTGTTGCCTCCTCCAGGAAGTCCTTCTGGCCTGGCCATATCCACAGTGATTTTTCTGCTATGTACCCTATACTCTGGTCATAGACTTGGGCATAGACTATTTACATTATTCTATAACCTATGTGTGTGTGTGTGTGTGTGTGTGTGTGTGTGTGTGTGTGTGTGTGTGTGAGTGAGAGAGAGAGAGAGAGACAGAGAGAGAGAGAGAGAAAGACAGAGAGACAGAGAGACAGAGAGAGACAGAGAGAGACAGAGAGACAGAGAGACAGAGAGAGAGAGAGAGAGAGAGAGAGAGAGAGAGAGAGAGAGAGAGAGAGATCTTCTGAATACTGGGCTGGATCTGTGGTATCATCAGTGTGGTGGAGAGCAGCTTCCTTATCCTGGGCGTCTTTTCGTATTTCAGAGACACTAGTATAGCACTCTGGCTAGCCATCTTTCATCACTGCCTCCATTATCTTCCTGATAAGATGATTATGATATTTTAGATTCATTTTTTGGCCTGAGTCTGTGATTGGATCTTTAAAGGGGCACTCCCTGATGCAGAACGTCCATTCATCAAGCAGATGAGCCACTCCTCTGTCACTTCATTGGATCCTAGATGCCGTGGAGGCCATCAAGTTCAACCCCTTCACTTTAGGCAGGACAAAACTGAGGCCCAGGGACTGAGAGTGACAAGGTCATATATTGGAGCACTGAGAGACCAAGTGACCTGCCCAGGGCCACACAGCCAGAATGTAACAGAAAGATCAATTGATCCCTGGTCTTCTTGACTCCAAGGCCTCTTTTTACATTAATATCATCCTGCATGACCCTGGCCAAGTGCCTTCTCGTCCCTGGGCCCAGTTTGCTCATTAGTAAAATGAGGGGATCTGACTAGATGGCCTCAGAAACCCCTTTCACCTCTAAATGCTATGTTTAGTTTGGTTTGGTTTGGGAGGGGCCCAATGAGGGCTAAGTGACTTTCCCAGGGTCATACAGCTACTAAGTGTCAAGTATTTGAGGCTGGATTTGAACTCAAGTCCTCCTGAATCCAGGGCCAGTGCTTTATCCACTGCGCCACCTAGCTGCCCCTATGTTTAGTTTTTGAACACATGCTCTCATTTCACAGGAAGCTGCCAATAGCCTAGTGAAAAAAATATTAGATTAGACCTGGCTTTGAACATTGCCTCTGCTATTTACCAGCTGGATGACCTTGGATAAGTCACTTAACCACTCTGGAATTCAAATTCTTCTTATGTCAAATGGAGATAATATTCCCGGCATTATTTCCCTCCCAGGGCTGTTGGGAAGTTCAGCAGAATCACATATGAACCCCTCTAGACTCCCCCACTCTTGGTAACTTCACCAGCTCCCTTGGGTTTGACTATGATCTCTATGCAGATGACTCCCACATTAAAGCATCCAGTGCCCTGTCTCTGCCCTAAGCTTCAGTCCAGTATCACCAAATGCCTCTTAGACATTTCCAAGGGATTGTCCTGGAGAAATCTCAAGTTCAACAGTCAAAAACACTTCCACTCCCACCCTGACCTGTGCCAAGTTTCCTCTTTCTCTTCAAAGCACCAGCGTCTTTCTGACCTCCCATGTTCTTGACCATGGTATTTTCCAGGCCAGCTCACTCTCCCTAGCCCAGTCAGGGGCTAAATCTTGCTGCTTTTAACTTTCACAATATCTCTGGCCTCTGATCTCTTCTCTGCACTCACACTGCTGCCACCTTCATTCAGCCCCTCATTACCTCTTGAATGGGCCATTACAATAGCCTTCTAATTGGTCTCCCTGCCTCAAGTCTCTCCCCTTTCCATTCTTTCCTTCCCCACACACTGTGCCAAAGTAATTTTTGGCAATTTTGACCATGTGACCTCCCTATTCAATCAACTTGAGTAGCTTCCTTGTTGCTTCTTTTGTTTAGGTTTTAAAGCCCTGGCTAACCTGGCCCTGACCTATATTTCCAGCCTCATTGTACATTACTCTTTCTCCTGTCCTCTGCAAATCCAACCAAACCAGTCTTGTTATCCAATCCTCACACAGATAGAAGATTCTGTATTCCCATGTCCCATTTCTGTGCCCTTGCTCTGGCCACCCCTCATGCCTAGAATGTCCTTTTTACTTACCTCCAGCTCAGAGCCCCTCTCTTTCTGTAAGATGCAGTTCAAGCACCATCTTCTCTATGAAGCCTTTCCTAAATCCTCCCAAATGCCAGTTTTTTTTTCTTTCCCAAACTACCTTGTATTTAACTACTTTCTATATAGTTGGATTTTTCATAACATATACTTGCTCTCTCCCCCACTGGAATGTAAGCTTCTTGCAGGTAAAGATGGATTTATCATTTGCCCTTGTATTGTATCTCTAGCACCCCAACACACAGTGGCTTCATTTTTTCTTTCTTTTCTTTTCTTTTCTTTCTTTTTCTTTTCAGGGCAATGAGGGTTAAGTGACTTGCCCAGGGTCACATAGCTAATAAGTGTCAAGTGTCTGAGGCTGTATTTGAACTCAGGTCCTCTTGAATCCAGGGCCGGTGCTTTATACATTGTCCCACCTAGCTGCTCCCAAGAGTTGTAATTCTTTAAAGGGGAATACCTAAGGACCCCCACCACCTATTTTCCCTGTAACAAAAGGACGTTCAGAAGTCTCCTAGGCTAACCCACAAGCCAGTGGGAATTCCCTCTACTATATCCCTAACAAGTGGTCATTCATGTTTTCATTAAAGACCACAACTGAAGGGCAAGCCATCACTTTCCAAGGCAGCCCACTTGGATAACTCCAGAGCTAGGAGATATTCCTTTCTATCTTGCCCAGATCAGCTTCTTTGCAAGCCTAATAGCCCTTTTCAGGGAGGTCTTGCTCTGTGGTGAGCCAGCCCAAGAAACAATCTGTGCTCCCCTCCCTATTGCACCAGAGTCCAATGTCTCTTTCCCTTACAGCCTCTCCTTACTCTCTTCCCAGAATGGACCACCTACCTTCTAAAAAAGTTTCTCTTTTCCCTGGTCTGGGAACTGCCCTAGGACCCATCCTGCCCTCCATGGAAGAGATGGTGCAAGTGAATTGGGACTGGCAGGTAGAGCTAAGGTCTCAGTGGCTGGCGAAGCTGGCTTTCTCACTTCCAGGCCAGGGCTCTTTCCTCCTCCCCAAAGGGCAGATCTTCTATTCTTACTACAGCTCTTCATGTATCAGTGGGTGGCCCAGAGCAGGGCCCTGAGCCATCCTTGTCATGACCTCGAATAGTTTTTCAGTGCTAATGTCTGGCAAAGACAAGACTCCAGGGGATTGTCTGCAGTATTGTTTTCCCAAAGCTTTAGATTGGGAAAGTATCTCAGAGACCACCTATTTGGACTCCTACCTACACTAGGGGAACCCCTCTGTGGTTCCCTATTTGGACTCCCACCTAGAATAGGGGGGCCCTTCACAGCTCCCTATTTAGACTCCCACCTAGACTAGGGAGGGCCCTCCTTGGCTTCCTATTTGGATTCCTACCTATACTAGGGGGTGCCTTCCACAGCTCCACATGAAGATATCCAATGATGATGGGATATCTACTTCTTGGGACAAGCCACTCCTCGTTTAGACAGCTCTGGAAGTTCCTCATTACTATGAAAAATCCTCAGCCAGCCATTTCAAGTCCTTTATATCCTGATCCCTCCTACCTTTCTAGTCTCTTCACACTTTCCTCCCCTCCACACACTCTGCATTCCAAGTATACAGGCTAATTCAACATTCTGCATATAAATCTCCTCTCTCCATGCCTTTGCATTGGCTGTACCCCACCCTGACCGGACTGTATTCCCTCGGCCTTCTTGAAACCTCGAATTTCCTTCAAGGCTCTGCTCAAGTGTCACCTTCTTCATAAAGGACTTTCCTGGTCCCCTCAGCTGTTGCTGTCCCCCCTCCCCAAATGATCTTGTATTCACAACACACACAGAAATATAAATAGATCTATATATTCCTTATACATTTCTATGTGTGCTTGTTGTCTGACCCATCAGAAGATAAGCTCCTTGAAAGTTTTGTTTTCATCTCTCTATCCTCAGTGCTTATCATAGCATTTCAAATACGGTAAACTAGTAAAGTTTTAATAATTAAAGTCATATGAAAGAACTTGGCAAATTACTAAGAAGAGAAATACAAATAAAAACAAACCAGGTTTCAGCTCACATGGAGCAAATTGGCAAAGATGACAAAAGATGTGAAGACTCAATGTTGGAGGGCTTGTGGAAAGACAGGCACATTAGTGCAGTATTATTGGAGCTAAGAAATAGGACAGCAACCAATTGGAATTATGTGAATGAAGTGACTCAAATGTCCATATCCTTTGCCCCAGAGATTCTGTTATTAGGTTTGTGCTCCAAAGAGGTCAAGGAAAAAAGAAGGGCTCCATATACATAAAAATATTTAAAGCAACACTTTGTGTGTTGTGTGTATGTGTGTACTTGCACAAAATTGTAAATGAGGGGGATGCCCATTGACGGGGAATGACCAAATGAATAGTGAATGTGATGGAATATGATTGCACTATAAATAAACAACAAAGGGGCAGCTGGGTGGCCCAGTGGATAGAGCACTGGCCCTGGATTCAGGAGGACCTGAGTTCAAATCTGGCCTCAGACACTTGACACTAGCTGTGTAACCCTGGGCAAGTCACTTAACCCCAACTGCCTCACCAAAAAAACCAACCAAACAACCAAACAACCAAATGAAACCCAATAAAGATGAATACAGAAAAGGATACACAAACAGATACAAAGTGAAATAGGTGGAGGCAAAAGAACAATATGCACGATGATGGAAACAATGTAAATGAGCATCATAATTCGATAAAAAAGAATGTTGTGAAGTTATGCAGAACAAGCTTGGCCCCAGGGAAGAGATATGGGATGATACCTTCTCTCAGTCCCTTGTAGGTGGTGGGGGGCAGGAGGGTGGGGTTGTCCGTGGATATGGACATAGAATGGCAGATTTTTTTTTTATTGACTAGTTTAGTTGATTTCCCCCCCTCCTCTTTTTTCCCTTCTCCTTCCCCTTCCCTCTTCTCTCCTCCCCTCTCTTGGAGAAAGAAGGGGAGGAATAAAAGGAGAAATCTAAGTGATATAAAGGCTAAAAATATCAATAAAAACTATTTTTAAAATAAGTGCTTGCTGATTGATTAAAACCAGCATCCATACCATTCTTCTCCATTGCTTTTTGGGGGGGGCAGGGCAATGAGGGTTAAATGACTTGCCCAGGGTCACACAACTAGTAAATATCAAGTGTCTAAGGCTGGATTTGAACTCAGGTCCTCCTGAATCCAGGGCCGGGGTTTTATCTACTGCTCCGTTGCCTTTTATCCAGTGGACCAAATCCTGTCCCCTGGGTCCAAGATGAATAAATCTGATCCCTTTGCCTTCTAAACCAATTCATTCATCTTGGACCATAGGATCATAGAGTTGGAGCTGGAAGGAATTTCAGAGGTTATGATACTGCAACTCCTTCATTTAGAGGGGAAACTGAGACCCAGAGAGGGAAAGTGAGGAATGCTGCTGATTTCTAGAGAGTCTGGGGGAGGGGTACCTCATGGGTGACAAGGAAATGGGCCATCCCTGCAGGGCAGTCTTCTTTACTTTCCTCCTAATCTTAAATAGTGTGAGCACTGCAGAGGGTTCATGACCTCTGGTTTATGAGTCAACTGTGCCATTCTAGTGGGCTTGGTTAGTGAGTGGGTCCAGGATGATCAGTTCTCAGAAGCCTAGAAGCAGAGGATTTCATATGGGAAGGGTCCTAAGGGATCAACTAGTACAAGCCAATATTACAAAGGAGGAGATGAACACTCGGAGAAGGGTGGACTTTTCTTCCTCATAGGCTTCAGTTATGTGTGGCCCCCACCCTCACTCCTCAACTCAGAGCCCCCTTTTCTGGTCACACATACCTTCAAGGATGCCTCTTTTCTTTCTTTTTTTCCCTTTTTTGGGAGGGGGGGTGGGGCAATGAGGGGCAATGACTTGCCCAGGGTCACACAGTTGGTAAGTGTCCAGTGTCTGAGGTCTGATTTGAACTCAGGTCCTCCTGAATCCAGGGCCGGTGCTTTATTCACTGCAGCACCACCTAGCTGCCTCCAAGGATGCCTCTTTTTAGCAGAAATCCTCCTTGGCAGCATGCTGCAGCCTCCTTCCACCCACTATCCAGCTGGCTCCATCACTGTACAAGATGGACAGCTTTCATTCAAAGTGTTTCATGAGATTTTTTTTCCCCCCAAAACTATTCACATTCAGCCCACTAATCAAATTAATTTGGAAGTGTCCCAGATTAATCATAGCTCATTCCTGTTTTAGTCTTTAGTCTCCAAGTCTTGGGAAGTGTTGTAGTAGAGAATTGATAGAATGCCTGACCTGAAGTCAGGTGCAAATCCTGTTAGAGATACTGTGTGATCCAAGGTAAGGCAGTTAACCTTTCTCAGTCTCAGTTTCTTCATCAGTAAAAATAAAGGGGCTAGGGGCAGCTAGGTGGCGCAGTGGATAGAGCACCAGCCATGGATTCAGGAGGACCTGAGTTCAAATCTTGCCTCAGACACTTATCACTTACTAGTGGTGTGACTCTGGGCAAGTCACTTAACCCCAACTGCCCTGCAAAAAAAAAAATAAAGGGGCTAGACTAGCTGGCCTCTGGGGTCCCCCCATTCCTCTAGATCTTGAATCTCGCGTGTGAGCTTGAGCAAGTCCTTTTACCTGTTTGGGTCTCAGTTTCCCCCTCTGTAAAAATGAATGGGTTGCGAGGGCAGCTAGATGGCACAGTGGATAAAGTACCGGCCCTGGATTCAGGAGTACCTGAGTTCAAGTCCGGCCTCAGACACTTGACACTTACTAGCTGTCTGACTCTGGGCAAGTCACTTAACCCTCAATGCCCTGAAAAAAAAAAAAGAAAAATGAATGGGTTGCACTAGCTGGCCTCTGGGGCCTGTTTCAGATTAAGATGTAATTACCTCATCTCTCTGGGCTTCAGTTTACTCAGTCATCAAGAATTTATTAATTTACTTACTATTTTCCAGTTTCTGAGTTGAGTTCTGGGGGAGCTCAAAAGGCAAAGGCAGGGGAAAAAGGCAAAACCAGTTCCTGCCCTCAAGGAGCTTACATTCTAATGGAGAAGAAAACATGGAAAAACTAAAAATATATAAGATATACAGAGCAATTGGAAGGGAATCTGAGGGGGAAGGCATTTGCACCTGTGGGAAGGGCAACTAAGGGAGGCCTCCTGCACAAGATGGGATTTAGGTTGATTCTTGAAGGAAGTTTGGGAATTCAAGCAGCAAAATTGAGGAAGCAGAACATTCCAGGCATGGGGTACAGCCAGTGCCAATGCTTGGAGGTGGGAAATGGAGTGTCATGTCTGAGGATTGGAAAGTAAGATTGGAAAGTTAGATTGGGAGTGGATTTAAATGGCAAATTGATGATTTTATATTTGATCTTGCAAACGAAAGCACCAGGGGTCTTTAAAATCACTGTGGCAGCTATGGAGAGAGCATGGATTGGGGTGGGGAAAGGTAAGGCAAGGACAGCAGCTAGAAGGTTGTTGTTGCAGTAATCCAGGGCCAAGGTGATGTGATCCTGAGCTAGCATGGCAGCTGGGTAAGTAGAGAGAAGGAGACACATGGAAGAGATTCTGGGAAGGGAAACAACAAGATATGTGGGGCGAGTGAGGGTGAGGCCTGGTAACTCAGAGCCGACTGGTGCTCTCAAAGAGTAATGGGGTAGTTGGGAAGAGAGGGTTTGTGGGAAAAGACCATAAGTTTGGCTTTGAACATGTTGAATTTCAGATGTCTTCAGTATCTATTTGGAGACATTCAAAAGGCAGTTGTTGATGTGGGACTAGAGGTCAGAAGAGAGGTTAGGACTGGATATATAGATCTGGAAATCATCTACTTAAATAATTGAAGCCATAGGAACTGATGAGAGCAGAGAGAGCGAGAGTGAAAGTTAGAGAGAGAGAGAGAGAGAGAGAGAGAGTGTGTGTGAATGAGTGAGTGTGTGTGTGTGTGTGTTTGTGTGTGTGTGTGTGTGTGTGTGTGTGTGTGTGTGAGAGAGAGAGAGAGAGAGAGAGAGAGAGAGAGAGAGAGAGAGAGAGAGAGAGAGAGAGAGAGAGAGAATGAGAATGAGAATATAGAGGGAAAAGAGAATAGGGCCTAGGATGGAGGCTTGGGGGATACTTGAGTTTTGAGAATGTGACCTGAATAAGGAATCCAGCACAGGAGACTGAGAAGAGCTGGTTGACCACATAGGAGGAAAACCTGAAGAACAATGTCACAAAAACCTAGCTAGAAGATCCAAGACAAGGTGATTACTGGTGTCAGAGGTTGCAGAGAAATTAAGAAGGATGAGGATCAGGGCAGCTAGGTGGTGCAGTGGATAGAACACTGGCCCTGGAGTCAGGAGTACCTGAGTTCAAATCCGGCCTCAGACACTTAACACTTACTAGCTGTGTGACCCTGGGCAAGTCACTTAACTCCAATTGCCTCACTAAAAAAAAAAAAAAAAGGATGAGGATCAAGAAAAGGCCACTCCATTTGGCAATCTAGAACATCTAGACCATCTAGAATATGATGGCTTCTGAGTTCCCTTCTAGTGCTAGATCTTTGGTCTTATGAAGAAGTGGTCGAATTCTGAGATAGAAAAGAACCCTTCTTCCTGGAGGTGTGTCATCATAGAAGGCTCCCTGGAGGAAGTGACATGTGAGCTGGGATTTGGAAGCTGAGCAGGATGTTGAAAGGCAGACATGCTGAGAAGCCAGACACTCCAGGGGGCAGGGAACTGTATTCCAAATGGAGAGGACAGATTTTTTTTTCAAATTGAATTTCCCACTTGGTAGCCAGTTATTTTGGTATCCTGGTGAGATAGCCCTAAATTACCTGATAATATGATAATGGTATCTAGAAGTAGATCATTACATCCTAAGGTCTCCTTGAAAAAGAAGAAAACTAAGACTCAGATTTGGAGAAAAGACTTGTCCAAGGTCACAGAGGCAGTAAGTATCAGAGCTAAGAGTGAGAAACAAACCCTCTGATTCTAGGGCTGAGGTTTTTCTCCTTTGCCACATTGCCATTTGCTTTTGGTCTCTTTCCCTGGTTGTGGGTGACTCTGGGTCTCTCATTCTCCCTTTTCTCCCTCTCTCCAAATCCCATGGCCATGCTGCACATCCATAACTCCCTGGGTATGGTGATGGTAGGCACTTACAGTAAGGAACCCTGTTTGTTTATCTGTTAGCTGAGAAAAACCTGTTGATAGCATGTGGGAAATTGAATGAAATCTATAGCTTTTGCCTTTGAAATGACAGGCCATATTGTCATTGTGGCTGGTGACAGAATGACAGCATTTGAAATCTTTAACAATTAAAAATGTCTTACACATTCTGTGTAACATCCAATAATTAAATGTCTGGCGAGTGTCATTAAGCATGATTTCCTTCCAAAGGTGTCGGTTTGTAAATAATCGCCAAAAAAGTGTGCAAACAATTGTGTTTTACTGCAGATGCAATGCTTTGGAAGGCCTTTAGAAAATGGAGCTCAGTCATTGTTAAATTTGAACCAAAGCTTCGAGTCCAGGGCTTTTCACATGAGCAGTGAAAGCAGGATCCAATCATTGGTTCCAATTTGGACACTCCCATCACAACACTGGTGCTGCCCCCAAAGTCTGAAGCTTTAATGTATGTGCCCCGCCCCCAACCCAGGTGACAACTCAACCCATGGCCTAATCCTTAAACTGAAGTTTCTTCCCAGCTCAGTTTAAGGGTGATCTCTTCCTGAGTGAAGCCTTACTGTGGCATCCCCAGCTGCCTGCCTGCCTGCCTGCCTGCCTGCCTGTCTGTCTGTCTCCTCTCCCTCACTCTCCGTTCCCCTCCTTCTCTCCCTCCCTCTCTCCCGCCTCTTTCCCTGTCCTCCTCCCTTCCCTCTCCCTTTCTCTGCCTCCAAATTACTATACATCGGTTGTTTTTCACTTGTATCCATAATCTCAGTAATCTGGCTCCTGAATTGGCAATCCCAAGGCTACAGCGAAATAACCAATTTGCCTAGAGATACAGTGGATACTTTGGTGATCAGTGTAGAAGATACTGAAAAAGAATACGGTCTTGGAATAATTACAGCATTTGAAACCTTTGATAATTGAAAAATAAAGCATGGTGGAAAGGAGATGGTATCCAGGTTTGGAGTCAAGGGACCACGTTTTGAACATAAGTTCTGTCCCTTTCTATCTGAGTGACCTTGGATGAGTCACTTCACCTTCTGGACCTCCGTTTCCTCTGTAAATTAAGGGGGTTAACCTAGATGGCCTCTGAGGTCTCTTCTAGCTCTAGATCTAGTATCCTATGATACAATGTGTAACCTTGGGCAAGTCACTCTCTTGCCCTGAGCCCTAGCTTCCTCTTTTGAAAATTAGGAGAATAGGGGGCAGCTAGGTGGCGCAGTGGATAGAGCACAGGCCCTGGATTCAGGAGGACCTGAGTTCAAATCCCGCCTCAGACATTTGACACTTACTAGCTGTGTGACCTTGGGCAAGTCACTTAACCCTCATTGTCCTTCAAAAAAAAGAATGCCCAAAGCATGTGCTTAGTAAAATGGACAGGTTAGACTATATGACCTCTGAGGTCCCTTCCAGCTTGAAATCTCTTATCCTATGATGATCTCATGATACTATCATCCTATATTGTTTCCCCTAATAGAATATAAACTCCATGAGACCAGAGACTATTCCCTGAGATTAGCACGGTGCCTGGCATACAGTAGGCATTTAATAAATGTTTGTTGATTTATTAACTGATACTTTTTTACATGCCCCAGCTCAGAGTTGGTCTCCTTTAGAAAACCTTCCCTAACTGCCCTACTCTGAGCCTGCACACCAGTACTCTCCATGAGATTTGAGCCCGTGTTCATTAGCAGTTACTTTGCAATTGTTTTTAGTTGTTTGAGGCAGCTAGCTAGTGCAGGAAGACCAGGGTCCAAATCATACTTAGCTGTGCCATTAAATCTCTTGCAACCTCAGTTTCCCTACCTGTAGAATGGAACTACTCCTAGCACCTACTTCCCAGCATCATGAGGATCAAATGAGATAACATATATAAAAAGCACTTTGAAAACCTTAAGAACAATAGAAATGCTCACCATGGTTATTTATATAATAATCTCTTTCCAACTCAGTAAATTCCCCAAAGGCAAATGGAAGGTGTTATATATCACCTGTATCTCCTCTTTTAGTGCAGGGCAGCTAGGTGGTACAGTGGATAGAGCACTGGCCTTGAAGTTGGGAGGACCTGAGTTCTAATGTCACCTCAGACACTTATTATCTGTGTGACCCTGGGTAAGTCACTTAACCCCAATTGCCTTAAACATCTGGGCCCATCTCTAGTCCTGATGTATATCTTGTGAATGAACCCAGAAGGCTCTGGAGGAGAGAGTGAGGTTGATGACCTTGTACAGCCCTCCCTCACTTAATTAAATCCAATTCAGTGTAAGTCATGACATCAGGGTGATGTCATGACTTGCATTGAATTGGATTTAAGTGAGGCACTCTTTGAGAACTAAGGACAAAACAGCTAACAATTAAGTGCAGTGTTCTGCATTCAAGATTGTAGAATCTGAGATCCAGAGCTGGAAGGGAACTTTACAAGTCAAGGAAACTGAACCGTGGAAGAGGGGGTTAGGGACTTGCCCGAGGTCGCACAAGCAGGAAATGTCTAAGATGGGGATTTGAGCCCAAAGCCGCGCCTCCGCCTCCTTCTCCAGAGCCAGGGCTCGCTCCACCCCTCCCCCTGCCGCCCCTCCCCCTGCTGCCTTATTGACATGGGCCTGTTATTTCAAACCACTTTCCAAAATTGTCAGAGGTATTTCAAATTCAAACTGGCAGAGGCTGTGGTGTTTGAAATGATGGTTAATAACAGTGATTGTGCCCTGGCAGGCTCGATCAAGCAGGAAAAGCTTTGCATGAAGATCCAGGGGTGGCTCAGGGGTTTTCTGGCATCAGGCCCATTGGTTTCAGGTCTGACTTCAGAATGGCTCCTCACCTGCTTGGTCCCAGAACAGGACACTCTTCAGGCTACTGAAACTTCTGAAGACTGGCTCCCAAGTTATAGAGGGGACACAATCTCTGGAGGCTGAGGAGAACCCTATCAGTGAAATCAGTCAGAAAACATAGAGCACCCAGTCTGTGTGAAGCAGTGTGGTCTACGTGCTAGGGAGCCTGCTTTGGGTTCAGGAAGACCCAGGTTAAAATACCTTCTCTGACCCATACTGGCTGTGTGACCCTGGGAAAGTCACTTCTGCTCTCCATGCAGCTCTCTGAGACTGGAAGTTCTGTAGCAAGTGTTGGTCTGCCCTGGTAGAGGGAGTTTCTACATCGAGAGGTTCTTGTACCATAAGATCACAGGTTTGGTCTTTTTAAAAATCTGGAGGGCGCTGTGCATATATAGATTGGATCACAGATCCTGAGCTGAAGGGGACCTCAGAGACCACCTAGTCTAATTCCCTCATTGTATAGAGGAGGAAACCAAGGCCCATAGAAAGGAAGTGATCTGTTCAAGGTCACACAGTAGCTCATAGCTGGAGAACTTCAAGGAATATCAAGTCATCTACCACTACCCCACCCCCACCTCCACTCCCACCCCTACCCCGCCCCCGCAATTTTACAGCTGAGAAAACGGTGTCCCAGGGGGAGGACGTACCTTGTAAGATAATAGGTCCAGGGTTGAAAAGGACCTCGGGTCATTAAATGCATCTCCCTATTCCCACCCCCTTTTAGCAAAGTGCCAGGCTCATCACAGACACAGCAGCAATGCTTGCCGATGGAGCGATTTGACAGATGGGAAACCGGAGGTTAGGGAGATGAGGTGATTTGTCCAAGGTCACAGAGGTAGTTAAGTATCCAAGGCAGGATTTGAACCTAGGGCTTCTGACTCCAAAGCCGCTGCCGTTTTCATGGTACCAGATTGTCTCCTAATAAACTAAAAGAGCTTATGTTTAACTGGGGGAGCAGGACACAACGTGGAAAGAGGTGAATACAAGGTAGTGTGAGGAGCAAAATGAAAATACTAACAGCTGGGGAGGTCAGGCGAGGCTTTGCCTATTAGGCGGCACCTGAAATGTTCCTTGAAGTTGAGGATTCCGTGGGGCAGAGGAGAGAGGCTCGGAGTGATCCCAACTTGGGTTTCAGAGAAACAAGAAGCAAGAGAAGCTAGCAGGCTAAATCAGCTGCAATGTTCACCGAGGGATGGAGAATAGGAAACAAGACTTGAAAGGTAGGTGGGAGACACTGTGGAGAGCTTTGACTGCCAGGCTGAGGAGTTTGTAGTTTTTCTTATGGGTAATTGGGAGCCATTGAAAGTTTTCTGAACAGAGGAGTGACATAGTGCTTCAAGATCTGTATCTTAAGAAAATTATTTTGGAGGCTACTTGGAGAGAAGTAGGGAGCCCAGTGGGGAGTCTGATGACCATGGTGTAGGCACAAGGTGATGAGAGCTGAACTAGATCGTGTCTGACTGTGAAACTGATCTAGGTGGGACTCATGGCAGTAAGGATTTAAGGTTCCTACCACATTAAGCTAATTTTCCCCTAAAAAGGCAATGAAACTTGCCTCAAGATTTAACCTTCCCATGTCTTACTTTCATCATCAGTAAAATGAAGACGTTGGAATAGATGGGCTTCTAATTTCCCTCTAAATTTATGATTCTTGGATATTTTATATTCATTTCTGAAGTCTATGTCTTGAACCACTGACATGGTACTTTGTTCCTTTAAGGTAGAGGTGGTAAATTCTTGGCCCACAGCCACAAGCTGCCCACAAAACTCCCCTTGCAGCCAGCATCTTATACAAAATGACCAATATGGAAATGTTTTACATGATTGCACTTGTATAACCTATATCTGATTGCTTACTGTCTCAGGGAGGGTTAGGGAAGGAAGAGATAGAATTTGGAACTCCAAACTTCAAAAAAAAAACAACCCGAAATGTTAACAAAAAATATCGTAACATGAAATTAGGGAAAGAATAAAATATATTTAAAATGTAATTAGGAAATGTCTAACAATAAATAAAATGTAATACAGTATAGATAATATTAATCTGTGATTTTTTAAAGTCAATATGCAGCCCACAGGGATCCATTTCTATTTGAGTTCAACACCTTTGCTCTAAGGTATAAAAACATAACATCCTACTAGTTGATACTTTTAGGGACTTGATGTGCTTGCTTGAACAGAAGTGGTAAGTCTGTCTTTCTGAGCACTGTGGCAAGTAAGGAGCTATCCCCAATGGAACCAATGCTTTTTTTTTTTTTTTTTGCTGTGGTTGAGTAAACTTCTTTTGTTAAAGTTTATATAGTTGAAGAGAATCTCATTTCATCAAAATTCTGAGGTTGAACCATAGAATTGTTTGGAATTAAGACTGGCCCAGAGCATTTAGTAAGTGAAAAGAAGGGAATGATGTAAGACATTTTGTGAAGGTAGATCCAACCAGACTTGGTGAATGATTGGGTATGACATGAGGGAGAGAAAAGACTTAAGGGTAACTCTGAAGTTAGAATGCTAGTTTAATGGGAGGATGGTGGTCCCCACCATAGAAAGAGGAAAGTGTTGAGGATGAGTACATGTGGGAAGAAGAGAGTGGATTCCATTTGCTCATGCAAAGAGAGAATAGCACAGGGCCCAGGATAGAACCTAGGGAGGAAGCCCACACTTAGGAGGCAGGAGGTGAATTAAAATCCAACAAAAGAGATTTAAAAAATAACCATAAAGGTTGCAGGAGAGTGAGGAGAAAGAGAGAAGTGTCATGGAGGCTGAGAGGAAAGTATTAAGGAGTGGGGTGTGAGGGATGGCAGATTGTGTCAAAAGCTGTAGAGAGGTTATGTGAAATGAAGGTTGAGAAAAAGCCATTGAATCGAATGGTTAAGAGATCATTGGTAACCTTGGAGAGAACGGTTTCCTTTGAGTGGGGAGGTCAGAAGCCAGACTGTAAAGAATTGAGTGGTGAGTGGGTGGTGAGGCAGTCATGAGTTTAGATGGCTTTTTTTTTCTAGGAGTTTAACTGTGAACGGGAGGAAAGATTTAGGATGAGCTGGGGGTTTAAATGGAGTGGTTGGATTTGTTTTTATTTTGTAATATTTGCAAGAAATTGGGAAGAAGCCCATAGATAATAGAATAGAATCAATTAATCAACAACAGGGGCTTGGGGGCAAAAAGGAAGGGGAAGTTAGAGGGGGATAGGGATTAGAGAAAGGAGGAGAGGAGGTGGAGAGGGATGAGAGAGAGCAAAGGGGTAGCAGCAAGGGAAGGTTTATACTCATATTCATAGAATCCTAGATATGAGCTAGAAGAAATCTTGGTGCCATCTAGTCCAACCTCATTTTACAGGGAAGGAAACTGAGACTCGGGGATGGGAAGTTATTTACTCAAGGCTACACAAAGGGACCTCAGAGGCCACCTATTCCAATATCTTCATCATATAGAGAAGGCAACTGAAGTGGCTTGCCCAGGTCACATAGGTAGTAAGTGTCAGAAGGGGGATTTGAACTCGGGTCCTCTGACTTCAGAACTAATGCTTCAGAACAAATAGTGTGAAGATGGAGGGCACTGTCAATCACTTCTCTCTCCAAAAAAAGGAGTAGGAGGTAGAGGCATCAGACGAATTGGGTCAAGTATTTGTATTGGTAAAAAACCTGGGGGCAGCTAGGTGGTACAGTGGATAGAGCACCGGCCCTGGAGTCAGGAGTACCTGAGTTCAAATCCGGCCTCAGACACTTAACACTTACTAGCCGTGTGACCCTGGGCAAGTCACTTAACCCCAATTGCCTCACCAAATAATAATAATAATAATAATAATAATAAAAACAAAAAAAAACCAAAAACATGGCCATTGATTCTTTTGGGGCTTGACTGAATTCATAGTAGGTCTAGTTTCTTTTCCTCCTTCCAGGATGCTACACACCCAGGAGATAGCTTACTCTTACACTTACTCTTGGAGTGAGCTCCTGGTTGGGCCTGGTATCTGAAGTTCTGGTCACAGATGGCATCTTGGTGTTGAAGGACCTTGTGCCTGAATGATCAAAGATTGGGACCAAGGTGGTATTTCTTTCATGGGATTGGATTAAACAGAATAGAGGCAGTTCTATTCCCCTCATGATCTCTCCTGTAAGAATAATGTCAGAATCGGTCCACACTGAGTAGGAATGTGAAGAGCAATTAAAAGGCATAGTGATGGATGGGGTTAAGAAGAGGATCAAAGAAGCAGTCAATAGGACTACCACTCATAGCAGATGGGATGAGGACATTACATGGTTTTTATTACTCAGCTTCCCTCTATGAATTAAAGTTAAAAGGTATGGATGAACTGCATATTGAATAATATATGTTGATATGAAAGCTAGCAGTTGTGATAGTTAAAGCAAAGGCACTGATCTCCAAAAGATCTTAAAAAACCAAAGAAGTACAACAGGTCCAGAAATGGGCAAATTAGCTTGATTTTTAAAATTGGACGAGGGGCAACTAGGTGGTGCAGTGGATAGAGCACCAGCCCTGAAGTCAGGAGGACCTGAGTTCAAATCTGGCCTCAGATACTTGACATATACTAGCTGTGTGACCCTGGGCAAGCCACTTAACCACAATTGCCTCACCAGAAAAAAATAAATAGAATTTTAAAAAAAAATGGATGAGAGTGGACTAGATTGGTGAGTGTGAATTTGATTCCTGGCAAAGTCCCAGAAAGTATCATTAAAAGAGTACCTCTGAGCATTTAGAAAGGGAAACGGTGATAACCAAGTCAGTATGGCTTCAACAAGCAGAGATTTTACCAAACTAACCTAACTTCCTTCTTTGATATACAGTTATCCCTTATACATTCAGGGGATTTGGGGCAAGGAACCCCCACAATCTGGAAAATCCAAGTAAATTTGTTTGGCCTTCCCTTCATACCAGAGGAGTCTGAATTATTATGGCATTAAAAGATAAAACATGTTGATATTATGCATTTCTGAGTTTCTATACTTTTCTTGTTTCATCTTCTGGCCTTTGCAAGAAAATTCCCCCAAATTCCCATTTAATTTCTTATGCTGACCCACAATATATCAAAACTGTCTTGGGGAAAGTCCCGATGTGGAAGGAATAACTGTAGTTAGTTACCAGAACTAGTAGATAAGGAGAATGCTGTAGCTATACTCTATCTAGATCTGGGAAAAACATTTGACCGAGTTTCTTATGCCAATTTTGTAGAAAAGATGGAGAGCTGTGGGCTAAATGATAGTACAGGCAGGTAGATTTTGATTGGTTGATTGGTTGGACCCAAAGAGTAATCATTAATGGCTTGAAGTTAGCTTTGAAATATGTCTCCAGTGGCATGCCCCAGAAATCTGTGCTTGGTTTTGGCATTGTTTAATATTTCTTCTGGGCCTTGGACAAAAGCATAGATGGCAAATTTGAAGATGACATGAAACTGTTAGATAATAGTGTTAGGGAAGAAGAGAAATGAAAATTTCAATAGACTAAAACGATGGGTCCAGTCTAAGAAGATGACATTTAGTAGAAATTTTAAAATACTCAGTTTGATGAGGTGACAAGTGGGGGCAGTGTGGCTAGATAAAAGTTGATGACATGGATGATCTGAGGGTTTTAGTGGACCTCAATCTCAACAGGCATGAATATTATGACTTGGTAGCCAATAATCTATCATAACCATAGTCCATATTAAGAGATGAATTATCAGTCAATCAATAAACATTTATTAAGCATCTCCTATGTATCAGGCACTGACTGTGCTAAGCGCTGGGGGTACAAAGAAAGGCAAAAGACCTCCCTTCAAGGAGCTTACAGTCTAATGGGGAGGGGAGACAACATGAACAACTACGTAAAAAAAAGCTATAGGGGCAGCTAGGTGGTTCAGTGGATCAAGCACTGGCCCTGGAGTCAGGAAGACCTGAGTTCAAATCCAGCCTCAGACACTTAACACTTACTAGCTGTGTGACCCTGGGCAAGTCACTTAACCCCAATTGCCTCACTAAAAAAAAAAAAGCTATATACATAATGAATAGGAAATAATCAAAAGAGGAAAGGCACTAAAATTATCCAGAATAAGTGAGTAGTAATCTTTGATTGTCCTTAAGAGCTATCCCAGAATCTTTGTTCTTGGGATACAGATTCATTTGCCTTCACAGCACAGAGAGAGCTCCCAGAAAGTGCTCTGTCCCTTGTGTTACCCTAAACCTTCCTGCACGCACAGTCTCCTAATTGTCTGGCTGTCTCTGACCACATGTAGAGTGTTTCCTTCAGTTCTGAGAGCCCAATTTTAGGAAGGGAATAGCAAGTTGAAGTGTATCTAGAAGAGGGTAATCAGGCAAGTGACGGCCTTGGTTTCCTCTTCTGTAAAATGATGTGAATAAGTGGAAATGGAACAAGTGAGGGATTGGACTTAGGAGTATCTTGAAAATTTTCTTTTTGGTCCATACCAGGGCTTTCATCAAGGTTGAGAACTCCTGGTGAGCAAACTCCCTCCATCAATGTAGATAAAACCCTGGCTCTGCAATTTATGATCTTAGAAAATTGTCTGGAACACAGAGAGGTTAAACAACTTGGCCAGGGTCACATAACCAGTTTGTTCCAGGTCTTGCTGACTCTGAGGCTGACTCTATTAACTGGGACACACTGATTCTCTTGAAATTTAAATCAGCCCCTAGTTCTGGTACAACTGTAAAATGAAGATAATAATGCCACCTATCTCCCCAGAGTTATTGTAAAGATTGAATAAGATAATATTTGTAAAGTGGTTTGTAAACCTTAAAGTGCTATTGAAATGTCAGCTATCCTGATCAGAGGAGATTAATAATTGCATGTTGATTGATAAATGGGGATCTGAGAGATCCCCCAGAGCCCCAGCTCCTCTAGAGCTTTGAAACTATGATCTAGTCTTCAGGGTGGTTTGGATGTAATGGGACTGGGGTCAAAATCAAGGGATCAGCCTGTGTAAAGGATGTAGGAGCTTCCTGTAAACACAAAGGAAAGCTAAATGAGCTCTTCAACTGCTTGGCTTGACCACAGGGTAGTAGAAAGACTTAGAATCAGAAAACCTCAACTCTAGTCCAGACTCTGCTCCTTGTGACCTTGGCCAAGTCTCCTTTCCCTTCAAAGCCTTCATTTCTCTTTCTGTAAAATGAATGGGTTGGCCCAGCAAATTTCAAAGGACCTTCCAATTGCCCCATTCTGTGATCCTAGCCTAGAAACCAATTTGGGCCATGATTTTGTAGTGCACTTCTTACTTTTTGGTGCTGTGTGGGATCTCTCAGGCTACAGGTGACTCAAAATGAGTTGCGTATGATGTCACGTCTATGATGGACCTCAGAGGCCATATGGTCCAATGCAGTTGAAATTCCCTTTCGAATGCTCCGGCTTTACTTTCTGCGATTCTAGTGAAGGGGAGCTCACTACCTTTTGAGGAAGTCCATTTCATTTCATCTGCCAAAAATGAGCTCCATGAGGTACTAAGGATGCTCATTGGTTCCTTCTCACTCTAGACTGCTTTTTCTTTTTTTATTTCTTTTTTGCCCAGACTGCTTTTTTTTCCTTCTTCTGTTACTTGTTTTTTTTTTTTTTTTTTTTTTTTGGTGAAAGCTCTAAACCTATAACCTCTGGTGTGCATTCCCAGAACAACATGTATTTAGTCCCAGGGAGGGCCTAGCAAGTATGAGAGTAACCCCATGGGCAAACCCATCTATAAATCTCTAAACAACTTGTAATGTGTCTTACAGCTGCTGGGTTGATCATTATACCCTTATGTGAAGAGAACTTGTTTGTCTATTTAACCATTTCTTCCTGCCTGCCTCTAGATACCTTTTGGTCCAATGGAAAATTTTCTGAATTAGAAATGAGGTCCTGGGTTCAAATTCCAACTCTGCCCCTTACTAGCTGTGTGACATTCAGCAAATCACTTCTCCTTCGCAAGCTTCAATTTCCTTCCCTGTAAAATTAGGGAAGGGAGGGGGCGGCTAGGTGGCACAGTGGATAAAGCACTAGCCCTGAATTCAGGAGTACCTGGGTTCAAATCCTGCCTCAGACACTTGACACTTACTAGCTGTGTGACCCTGGGCAAGTCACTTAACCACGATTGTCCTGCACCCCCCCCAAAAAAAAAACATTGCCCTGCAAAACAAACAAACAAACAAACAAAAATTAGGGAAGGGGGACTCTATGGCCTTTGAGTTCTCTTCCAGCTCAATCCTGCCTCAGACACTTGACACTTACTAGCTGTGTGACCCTGGGCAAGTCGCTTAACCCCCATTGCCCCGCAAAACAAACAAACAAACAAAAATTAGGGAAGGGGGACTCTATGGCCTTTGAGTTCTCTTCCAGCTCAATTTAGGATCCTGTGGATGACCTTGGGGGAGGCAAGAGTCTCAGTTTCCTGCAGTGTAATATGACGAGGTTGGATTAGATGGTCACCAAGGGTCCTTCTAGCTATACATTCATGAGTTTATGATTTGGGGGGTTGAAATCCCTTAATAAGAATGTGGAAGAAATGTTAGAATCAAGCGTTTCCATGAGAATATTTCCCAAATTAGGCTTCGGATCATGATTTTCTTCTCTTCTGCCAGAGAATTTTCACTCCAGACTCCAACGTTTATTTCTTAGTCCCCTTCTTTATGCTGTTCACATACACGATGTGCCTGTGGGAGGATGGGAACTAGATGAATCCAAGGTATGATTATTATTACTATATCTCACTTCTTTTCCTCCTTGGTCCTGGATTCATTCAGTGCTCTTAACTTGGCTTCGTCTGATTCCCTGTTTCATTCTCTTTTTAATTAAACCTCCCTAGAAATAATAATAATAACAACAGTAATAATCGTAATACTCATAATCAGAAGCTTTTCCCTCACCCCAAGCCTCAGTGGATTAAGAGAGTATCTGGCTGGGAGGCAGCATCTGAGTCTGGTTCTGTCCCAGTAGGGAGGAGGGGCAATGAAGAGAAAGCTAGTTTAAGTTCGTGGGGTCAAGCAATGTCAATAAAGGCTTTCCCTCCCGTAGCAGAGCTGAAGTAAGGTTACCATGGAGCCGCATAAGTACCAAGGATGAGAATTTCAAAGGAAAATGGAGTGTGAGTACAATGGATCATTGTGAATATAATCCCTTTCCCGAGCCCTGTCGGCCCCTAGGGACTCTAGAGGGACAGGACTGGCCAAAGTCTGGGAACATGGGCATTTGATGGCTTATTAACAGTGATAAATCATCTATATTTGCAGTTACAAGGTGCTCTTCCCCCAAAGGCTTATTAGATTCTCAATATGAAAGAGATAAGCTAAGCATCATAGAATGTTGGACCTGGAGTCAGGAAGACCTAAGTTCAAATCCTGACTCTGGCACTTCTTAGTTATGTAACCCTGGGCAAATAACTTGACCTCTGTTTGCCTCAGTTTCTCCATATGTAAAAAGCTAGGTAGTGCAATGGATAGAGCACTGGGCTTGGAATCAGGAAGCTGTTGTTCAGTCCTTTCCAACTCTTCATGACCCCATTTGGAGTTTTCTAGGCAAAGGTACTAGAGTGGTTTGTCATTTCCTTCTCCAGCTCATTTTACAGATGAGGAAACTGAGGCAAACAGGGTGAAGTGACTTGCCCAGTACTACACAGCTAGTGTCTGAGGCCGTATTTGAACTCAGGTGGCACAGTGGATAGAGTAGGAAGACTTATCTTCATGAGTTCGAATCTGGCCTCAGACACTTAATAGCTATATACCTTGGGCAAGTCACTTCACCCTGTTTGCATCAGTTTTCTCAAGTGAGCTGGAGAAGGAAATGGCCAACCACTCTAGTATCTTTGTCAAGAAAATCCCAAATAGGGTCATAAAGAATTAGGACTGAAATGACTGAGTTACAAAATGCGGATAATAATAGTAGCTACTTCTCAGGGTTGTTGGTGAGGTTAATATTTGTAATGAGATGATATTTGTAAAGCACTTCGCAAACTTTACAATCCTGCCATTATTTTTAAAAACATTTTTATTTTTTATTTCTCCAAGTTACACATAAAAACAAATTTTTACATTGATTTTTAAACTTTGTGTTCCAAATTCTCTTCCTCCCTCCCTCCCCACCCCCCTTAAGAACTCAAGCAATTCAACATAAGTTATACATGTGCAGCCATGCAGAACATAACAGACAAAACTTTAGAAAGAGGAACCAACAAAAACAAACAAAAAATTGAACTTCAGTCTGCATTCAGAGAACCATCAGTTCTTTCTCCGTAGAGGGATTGCATTTTTCCTAAGTCCTTCTGTTGGCATCCTCCTCATTTCTTACAGCACAATAGTGTTCCATCCTAATCTCTGCTTCACCTTTTTTCATAATTACTACGGCTAACTATATTATTTCCCTCTATCCTATTCCCTCCCCTTGATATTTACTCTATTTTCTATCTTCTTTCACCCTATCCCTCCTCAAAAGTGTTTTACTTCTGACTTCCCCCTCTTCCAATCTGCCCTCCCTTCCTTTACCCCTCCCCCTTATCCCCTTCCCCTCCCACTTTCCCCCAGGGCAAGATATATTACTATACCCAATTGAGTGTTTATGTTATTCCCTCTTTGAGCCAATTCTAATGAGAATAAGGCTGGCTCACTCACTCCCCAGCATATCCCCCATCTCCACCTCTCCCTTTCCCTTTCTCCCAGTACATTCTTCTTACCCCTTAATTTCTTTCTTTTTTTTTTAAGTGAGGCAACTGGGGTTAAGTGACTTGCCCAAGGTCACATAGCTAGTAAGTGTTAAGTGTCTGAGGCCAGATTTGAACTCAGGTACTCCTGATTCCAGGGCCGGTGCTCTATCCACTGTGCCACCTAGCTGCCCCTTAATTTCATTTTTTAAAAGATATCAACATGGGGAAGTTAGGTGGCATAGTGGACAAAGCACCAGCCCTGGACCCAGGAGGACCCAAACCCAAATCCACCTGCCATTATTTTGAAAAATGAGCACAATGATACTCAGAGACATAGGTGACTTAGATCTCTTGACCCCAAGTTTTAGGCTTTGCCCTCAACATGTCAAACTGCTAGTAGCTTGGGTTCCCCCTCCAATATAGCCTCCAAGCTTTCACCAAAGGAATGTCTCTAATGATGACTCTTCCGGGGCCCATGTGAATTAAAACACTGCTAAGCATTAATCTTAAATGTCAAATGAACTGCCCCTTTGCCCTCACCTATTTTTCTAGACTTGAGGAAGAAGATAAGAAGGGAGAGTGAGGAAGGATTTACCCAAGATAACACACAGATGAAATTGGAACCAAGGACCTCTGGCTCCAAGTCCACTTCTCCAATCCCTGCAGTGATCATGGGGCTTTGGCTAGGTCTTAGCTCATGTATGATACACACACACACACACACACACACACACACACACATACATATACATATACACACACATATATATATATATATGCACACACACACACACACACACACACACACACACACACACACATATATATATATATATATATATTTGTGGGGCAATGAGGATTAAGTGACTTGCCCAGGGTCACACAGCTAGTAAGTGTCAAGTGTTTGAGGCTGGATTGGAACTCAAGTCCTCCTTACTCCAGGGCTGGTGCTCTCTCCACTGTGCCACCTAACTTCCCCCCAGCTCATGCATGATATTGAAACTTCCTGTGATGTAGGTTGCTTTGTCCTAATCCAGAAATGAAATGCCCCATCTAAAAGCTATTCCATTTTAGCCCTGAGACAGGCTCCATTCTATCATTTGGTTCCTTTGGAGTTGTGAATGATAATTGAATACCTGTGATGGGCCACACCAGGAAAAGAATGGGGTAATCTCGGGGTCTAGATATAGTCACAGGGCCCAATTGAAAGAGGTATGAGTGGGCAATTCTCACATTAGCAGTGGGCTGGCAGTAGGTATTATGAATCCAGCTATGGGAATTGGGGCTCAGAAGTGAGTCTCCTTTCCTCAGAATTCTGGAAAGACTGAGTTACAAGCTGGAGGTAACTGTCATATGGGTCCTAGTTTCATGCGATGTTAAAATTACCATGACTCACCTATTATAGCAAAAACTTATGTTTTGTAGAAACTGGTCACTTTCAGAGTCAGCATCTGACTCTGGTTCCAAGTAGAGGAAGAAAGGGAGGGAAAGGGAAGGAGCTCTTTCATGTTTATGTGGTCACTAAGACTTCTGGCATAAAAGTAGTGCAGGACCAGAATCAAGGCTCACTCATTCGTCCACTCACTCATTCGTCCACTCACTCATTCGTCCATTCATTCATTTGTTCAATAAACCTTACCTACTATGGGGAGAACTCTGTGCTGGGTCAAAATTTAGGTAAGATCCAGTCTCTGCCCTCATGGAGACTGCAGTCTGGATGGGAATGGCACAGTGCAGTTGATCATAGTACGTGCCATTCTGGGATGAGTGCATGAAAGAGGTCCAAATCACTGAAGTCTGAGGGACAAGGAGGGCTCAGAGAGGAGATGACATTTGGCTTGGTCTTTAAAGGATAGATTCCAAGGCAATAGTGAGAGGTACCAGGGAACCTAAGCAAAAATGAAAATTGAAAACAAATCTCTGGCCTCAAGAAGCTTCTATTTGGCATATGCATATTCAATATGGCATGCATAGCCATCATGGGATCTTTGATTCCCAGCCAGAAGAGAACTTGATGACCTGCTATTGAAAATACCACAGTCATCTTGACAACAAGGGGTCTTAGATAGAATAGACTTGATGTGAGAGATAATGAGAGTCTATGATGGGGTGAGTGTAACAAGTATGCTTCTCAGAATTGTGCTAGTCTTTTCTGTATCCGCGCACGCACCCGCGCACCCACCCGCGCATCCACGTATCCATCTGTGCATCCATGTATCCACCCATGCATGCATGCATGCATGTATCCATGCAGCCTCTCATTTGACAAACATCTCTTGAGCACCCTTTTAGAAGTTCATGATCTGAAAGAGAAAGGGGAAGTATAAGAATAACTGTAATCCAAATTACAAAATCTAACATTTTACTTTTTTTTGGTTCCCTGAGGATGGAATGGTGGAGGATAATAACAATGATTTCCAACCCCCCTGACGTAATGCTTTGAGGATTATAGAGCATTTTCCCTCATAGCAACTAAGTAAAGCAGTCAAGTTATAGCCATTTTACAGATAGGAAAACCAAGGCTCAGTGAGATTACACAAGGGTAATGTCTGAGGCAGGATTCCAAACCAGGTGCCCTGGCTTCAGAGCAAATGCTCTATGCACTGTCCCATGTTGCCTCTGATGGGATCAGAAAAGTCTTCAAAGGGGAGGTGGTCCTTGACTTATGGCTTCCTGTCTAGGGTAGAGATCCGGGTTGGGCTGGGGTTGATCACAATGAGCATGCAGGTGGGGCCCTGAGCTGTTGGGGTTGGGGGAAGGAGCCAGAGTGCTCATTTCTATTCTAAACTGTTTTTTTCCTTTCCTTCAAATAGCACAAATGTACATGTTCTTCTTTCATGGTAAATGTGTCCATTAGCCATTAAGTTGTTTTTCCAGGTGAAATAATGACCTTTTCCATCCATTATGGCAGCAGTTCTTCTCGTTTCCATGTTTTCAGATGTTGGTGTGATTAGTGGTTATTTTGTTGATGAAAGCTCCTCTTTGGCAGCCCAGAGAACAACAAGGAAAGCCAAAAAGGCAGGTTGGTTCTTTCCTTGGTCTTTCTATGAGACAGCCTGGTGTACAGTATACAGGACCACTGTAAGGGAAGTTGGAAAACCTGCCTTCAGTCCTGCTTTTGTTAACTGTGGGAGCTTGAGCCAGTCCCTTCCTCCACCCTGGGACTCAGTTTCCCTTTCTATAAAATGAGGGGGTTGGACTAGGTCGGTTATAATTTCCCTTCCTGTTGTTAAGGGCTAAAATTCTAGCTAGTCTGTCTAAAATATCTAATGAGTGGTCGCCAATAAATTATAAGCTTTAGCAAGAGTTAGACTTTTAAGCATTTATTAAGGAGAATAAGAATTTGGTAGAGAGAAAGGCCTAGATTCCTATCTATTAAAGGGAGAACACATTTCTAGCTCTGCTCCTCACCAGAGTCCCAAGGAAAGAGCCCGAGTCTGAGCGCCAGTCTCTTCCTTCCTCCTCCCACTAGCCCGCGTCACTTCCTTTTCCAAAGAAAAGACTCCTGGTCTTGCCCTCAAAGACCTTCGCTTCATGGGTGGAACTCTTCTACAGTAAGTCTCCAGCAGGTGGCGTCATTCCAATTGTTACACTGTTCTAACACTAGGAGGTGACCAATTTGATTAGAAAAACCTGTATTAAACATTCTGTCCTCAAGAGGCTTACATTCTACAGGGGCCTATAACATGTAAACAAATCATTAAATTTGAGAGCTAGGGCTGGGAAGTTCTGAAATCCAAGGGGATTATAGGAAATTCTAGAAGCAAAGTTCAAAGGGCCTACTAGAGTCATTTAGTTGAACCCCCTCCCCATGTCATTTTATAAAAGAGGACTCTGGGCTCCAGTAAGTTCATAGGGATCAAAGATTTAGAAATGGAAGGGACTTCAGAGGATATCTAGTATAAATGTCTTATATTACAGATGAGGAAACTGAGGCACAGGATAAGTGACTTGTTCAAGGTGATATCTAGGATCATGGTGTCATTGATTTAGAGCTAGAAGGGACCTTAGAAGTCATTTAGTCCTTGGCTTCTTAAACTGTGACTCTTGACCCCATATGGGGTTGTATAACTGAATGGGGGGGGTCACAAAAAATTTGGCAACAGTTAAAGGGTACATATACCTGGTTTATATACCTGTATACCTAGGGTTATATAAAAATTTCTTGGGCAAAAAGGGGTTGCAAGTGGAAAAAATTTCAGGAGGCCTGATCTTGTCAAATTCCTTTATATAATAGAGAAGGAAACTGAGGCCAAGAGAGGTTCATGACCTGTCCAAGGTCAGGCTAAATAGATACAAGATAATTTAAAGAGAGAAGGCGAGCACTTATTACTAGGGGTAGGTTTGAGGTGTGGTGCTCAGGGACAGGTTCTTTTAAGAGGTGACTTGAGCTTCTTCGTGAAGCATGCTGAGGATTCTAAGACAGGCATAAGGAAGGAGTGCGTTACAGGCATGAAATCCTATGAAAAGACATGGGGGTGGGAGGGAGAATTCTGGGGTTGGGGTAATGGAGTAGGGTTAGTGTAGCTAGAACAGGAGAGAAGGTGAAGGGGAATAATAGGAAGTTTCCCACTATTGCAATAATTCCTAAGAGAAGTCATGAGTTCCTAGGGTGCTGGTTGTATGACTGAAGAGAAGGGGATCATGCTAGGTAGGAAGGTAGGAAGAAGAGAAATCAGCAACTGGTTAGATATTATCAAGGGAAATGTGGGGGAAGGCTCATAGAGTTGCCTGGAATGATTCAGAGATGATAGACCTAAGTGACTAGGACAGGAGCAGGGAAGCTGAGAGGAAGGGCAGTTAGAGATGGGGAGATGACAAGTTAAGTGTTGGACATATGGTCCCATTGGGACACTGAAGTAGAGATTCCCACTTTGCTGTTGGTGATGCAAGACTGGCCATCAGGAGAGAGATTAGGGCCAAATATATACATTTTTGGAGATCTTCTTGTGGAGATAAGTCAGTCCACAAGAACAAATGGGAAAGAATGTAGAGAGAGAGAGATGAGGTAAGAAAAGAGCCTTCGGGGATGCCTGTGCATCGAGGAGACCAAGAAGGAGTGGGCCAGTTGGTAGGAGGAGAACAAGGAGAGAAACTGTGGCCTAGAGGCCTTGAGAGCAAAGAAGTGATTCGATGGAAACAAATCTCAGAACTTAGAACTGGTGCCTTGTCATTAGCTGAGGGGGTGGAGGTGGTGGTGTGGATACCCACTGGCACCCAGCTCACTGCATCAACAAGAGGCAAGAGGCTGGCATTACCCACAGCTCCGACAGGCTATCATCATTTGCTTACCATCATTAATTCCCCCTTCAAGTGTAAAGCAACACCACCATCCTAATCACAGGGATAATAGCAGTTAGTCTCAGAAGCTGGTTGCCCATGTTACAGTAACACACCCAGAATATTCCACTTAGAGCCATCTTCCAAAGAGGGATGGAAATGGAAATATTCAGATAATAACAGTTTATCATAATAATAGTTTAGAGCTCTAGTGACAAGTTGGTTGAGTATGTCCCCTCCTCTTCAGATCCTAGATCTTGAGCTGCAAAGGACCTTGGAAAATATCTGATCCCACCCCCTTCATTTTATACCTGGAGAAACTGAGGCTCAGGAAGGTGAAGTGATTTGCCCATGGTCATACAAGGAGTGCGGGTCAAGGATGATATTGAATTCAATTTCTCCAATTCTCACACTCTTTCTGCACTGCATCTCTTCCTCCATTCATTACATTTTATTTTTTAATATAAAACTTAAACAGAAAATGGAAACAAAAGAGGATGGATAGGAAACCTTGGCCTACTGTTTATTTTTTAAAGTGTATATGAAATATGACAGGGGAGTGACAAAACTGCCCTGTTTCTGTCCCCTTTTTTTCTTTGCTGAATCTTTTTAATGTTTCATCAATGCTTTTTTCTTTCTTGATTTCACATCTATTTCAGTACCGGCTAACTCATCTTTTTTTTTCTTCCTCCTCTGGCTGGCCCTGCATCTTGAGTTGGAGGATTTGGGTTAAAATTTCAACCCATGATGTCTGTTACTTGATTGGTCTTTCATAAGTCACATTTTTTCTATCAAATAAAGGGGTTGGATTCACAGACCTTTGAGGTCTCTTCTAGCTTTTGATCTATGCTCCTGTGAGCCCATCAAGTAATGAAAGTCATAAGAAGACACCAGTTTGGGGTAAGATGTCCTGAGTTATCTTTGGAACATGCTTCTATTGGAACAGCCACTTGGAGATATAGGTCTGGAGCTCAGGCGAGAGGTCGGGCCTGGGGAGATAGATTGGGGAATCATCTAGATGGAAGTGAAATGCTATGGGAATGAATGAGATTGCAAAGGTGCAAGAGAGCCCAGGACTGACCCAAGCATTCGTGACAACAATAAATAAGTATGTATGGATTGTCTGATTTTCCTGGTCCCCGCTCTCCTCTCTCCTCCCCCCCATTTAGGCCCATCAAAAAGGGAGCAGCAGTTTAGTGGCAGTTTGGATTCAGCTTTATCTGAGGCCCCAGGGGGGTGACATCCCACAGTGTGATGATTGAACCCTTTACTCTCCTGACTCTGAGCCTGAAGCATTGGAGCCAGACTTGAGTCCCTTCCCCCTGCTCCTGGGCAGCTTCATCTTTCCTCTGCTTTGAGGGATGGACATATAGAACAATTATAGTAATTTCGAATTCTCTTGGCATGGAATAGAGAAGAATGGTATCCAGGCCCATTGCATTCTGGCTGCCTGAGTCATATCTAGTGGCTCACATGTGGATTCACCATATCTTTCCTTTCCAATGGCGATACCAATGCAGATTTCCTGTTAAGATGCACTTGCGTGCTAATGGTAGGTGGCATGATGTCATATGTTCTTTCCTGGTATTTGATACTGAGAGAGGAGCATGGACTTCCAGAAAGAAAGGATGTCACAACAGAAAGTGCCTTAGAGTCCAGAGACCTAGTTTTGAGTCTTGGATTTGCCTTCAACCTCCTTGATATTAGAGAAATTACTTTCCTTCTCTGAGTTTCTGATAAAGGAAGCAATCATATTGGTATAAGTGGTGGTTATTTGTTTTTCAAAGGGTGACAGAGCTAGGGGGGTCCTCAGACAGCATCCAGTCTAATCCCACCCTTTTATAGAGAAGGAAAATGAGGACCAGTGGAAGAAGGGGCCTTGGCCAAGATTGTACAGTGGCAGTGTTAGGATTTTAACTCTGGTCCTCTCGACTGAAAGTCTAGGGATTTTTATACCATATAGTCCTGCTGTTCTTCCCTTATTGTTTCTCATCTCTAGTTGGGAGGTGGTGGAGTTAGGGGTGGCCTTTTTTGGATACTCTGTAAATATGCATATAGTACCTTGTATATATAGTAGGTGATTAATAAATGCTTATTCAATTGAATTGTGCTCTTTTCACTCTACTATACAAGAGGCAGCTAGGTGGCTCAGTGAATAGAGTGCTGGGCCTACAGTCAAGGAAGATGGGAGTTCAAATCTGGCCTCAGATACTCACTAGCTATGTGACTGAGTAAGTCACTTAACTTCTTTTTGTCTTAATCACCTGGAAAAGGAAATGGCAAACCACTCCCGTATCTTTACCAAGAAAACCCCATATGGGGTCACAAGGGGTTGGGCACAACCAAACAACTAAAAAACAACAGTTCACTAAAAGAAAAGAAAAGAAAAAACAACAACTAGGATTAGTAGTATTCTAGGTAGCAGGTAGGCTTTACATGGCGTGATCTAAGAGATATTCCTTTCCTCACTGCTTCTCCACTACCCATCTACCCAGATATGACATAAATGTAACAGCTAAGATTTTTAGGTTTGCAAAACACTTTACAAATATCCTCTTTTGTCTCACAACAACCCTGGGAGGCAGGTGTTATCATCATCATTTTACATGTGAGGAAACTGAGGTAGGCAGAGGTTAACTGGCTTTTACCGAGTCACATAGCAAATTACTGTCTGATGCTAGATTTGAACTCAGATCTTCCTGACTCCAAGTCCAGCACTCTTTCCACTTTCTCTTCTAGGTGCCTCCATAAGTTGGGCACTGATGCACATGAAGGCATTGCCACTGGAGAAGGAAATGGCAACCAGTCTGGCATCCTTGCCAAGACCTCAAATGGATTGGGTGTGAGGAGAGAGTCTGGAGGCCCAAGCAAGCCCCTTGCACTTAGAATAGTCACGATTCCCTTATCTTATTGACTTCATCTGTTTAAACAAATTCTTCTGTATGTATTTTTGTGTTTTACTTGCCAAGGCAAGGCAGAAAGCCTTTATTAATTGCTTATTGTGTGGCAGGCACTGTGTTCATTGTTAGCGACACAAAGAAAGGGAAACCACCGTTCCCCCCCTCCCCCCTTTCAAAACTTACATTCTAATGTTGGAGACAACATGTAAAAAAGTAGATAGATGTGAAATACACACACACACACACACACACAAACACACACTAGATGGGAGATTATCTGAGAGCTCAAGGGGAAAACATCCAAGCAGCTGAAGAGACTGGCCTCTTGGAAAGACCTCTTAGACTGGGTATGATTTAAGCTGAGTCTTGAGGGAAGCTGGGAAATCAAAAGGCAGATGGGAGGGGAAGAACATCCCAGGAGTGGGGGACAGCACAGAGATGGAGTCCCATATTTGAGGAACTGCAAGTAGATTAGGATTGTTGGAATTTAGAGCATGTGTATGGAAGTAAGATGTAAAAAGACTAGAAAGGTAGGAAAGGGACATATTATAAAGAGCTTTAAATACTGACCAAAGAACTGATATTGAATTCTAGAGGTAATAGGGAACCACTGGAGATTTTTGAGCAGGGGAGTGACATGGCCACTTTGACAGCAGAGTGGAGGATGGATTGGATTATGGAGAGACTTGAGTAATGGAGTCTAGTTGGAAGACTATTGTAATAGTCTAAGACAAAGGTGATGATGGTCAAAAGTAGGGATGCGGTCATGTGAGTGGAGAGAATATGAGTTGTTTTGAAAGTAGAAACAACAAGATCTTGACCTGAGTGTCATCCTCCACATCAAGAAAATGGGGTGCCAGGATGACAGTGGTACTCTAGACAGTAATAGAGAAATTGGGAAGAGTGGAGGCTTGGGGAGAAACATAATGAGCTCTCTTTGGACTTGTTGGCTCAGTCAGACAACTAGCAATTTATCAAGT
Source organism: Dromiciops gliroides (assembly GCF_019393635.1). Taxonomy (NCBI): domain Eukaryota; kingdom Metazoa; phylum Chordata; class Mammalia; order Microbiotheria; family Microbiotheriidae; genus Dromiciops; species Dromiciops gliroides. The sequence continues at coordinate 40,528,671 of NC_057867.1, read as the reverse complement.
GGCTCCTATGAGCCAGACACTGTCCTTAGTGATGAGGATACATAGAAAGGCAAGAAGCTCACAGGCTAAGTGGGAAATAACACGCAAACAACTTTGTGCAAACAAGCCATAGAGTAAACTGGAGATGATCTCAATGGGAAAGCACTAAGATTAAGGATGATTGGGAAAAGTTTCTTACAGAAAGTGGGACTTCAGCTGAGACTTGGAAGAATGCCAATGGTAGGAACATCCAATTGGAGATGTCTAAAAGGCAGTTGGCGATGATGGAGGAAATCAGGAGGCTAGGGCTGGATATAGACATCTGGACCTCCTCTTCATAGAGGTGATAACTGAACCCGTGGCAGCTGATTACATCACCAAGTGAGAGAGTATAGAGCTTGAAGAGGAGAGAGCCCAGGACAGAGCCACAGTTAATAGGCATTGGATAAAGAATCAGCAAAGAATACTGAGGAGTGGCCAGGTAATCATTTATCTACCTGTGCAGTAGCTTGCAATACACTAAACATCTAATGAGAAATGAGGATGAGAAAAATAATGATACCAGTACTAATAAATGTGTTAGTCAAATCATTTTGAAAACCCCAACTTGTCTTATGGATGTACTAAGAGAAGGAAGGGGGTATCTAAATTGAGACTAGAATAATATGGGGGAAATAAGAGGCCATAGTGGTAGAGAGGCAGAAGAGGGCCATCAACCCTAGTAGCTGAGGGATGTTGGTCAATAGAGACAGATTGATGAATGGAGGATAGAAAAGGGTTTCTCATACCTAGAGTAACACAAAGTCAGATAAGGAAAGAATCTGGAGTAGGAAGAGAACTTCAAGGGGAGAACAAAAATTTAAGAAAAGAATATGGCTGCTTCATTAAAAGAAGATGGTTCAGCCCAAGCATTTGGGGAGGGAAATTGAGCTGTGTGTGTTTATCAGCCACTCGGCAACATTTCAAGGCCACGCCATTGCCAGGCGGAAGTGCACTGTCTCTGGAACCCATGTAGCTCCCATGAAGCACAGTGCCCTAAGGTAGGAGTCAAATATCTTGAGTGTCTCTGCCACTGGTTGACCTCATGACCTTCCTTTCACTTAGCCTTGGATTCCTCGCCTATCAAATGAAGAGGCTGGACAAATGAATTCCCAGCATTGAACCAACATAATTTTTCATCAAGGCCCTGAGGACAGTGATGGCTTCTTCCAGTTAATAAAGGAACACTTATTAAATGCCTACTATGTGTCAATGAAGAAACTTTGGGAAGAAGAGAAACCTCATATTGTTGCTTAGTTCTAGGGAAATTTGCCTTTCAGTTGATTCATGGGCCTGTGGAAATTCACTGGGAAGAGAGATTGGGGTAATGTGGACAAGGCATTCAATAAGCAATTTGCAAAATTGTTCTTGCCTAATTGGTTTCCATCAAGTATGGCACCTCACACAAAGGACTGCTAGATTCCTGAGGGAAAAACGAAGCCACCCTGGTAGAGGTAAACATTAAATTAGAGCCTGGCCTCTTTGGAAGATTAATGAATGAATACATTAATTATATAATTGGAAAAGCCAGATTTTCATTTCTTGGGGTCCAGCTGTTTGCCTATTTCTTTCTCAGGGTAGCTTTCATGAATCTGGAAAGAGTTCAATGTTCTTGGCTTAGAGAAGGGCACACTTCCAGGCAAAAGGCAAGAACAATAAAATGAAAAGGTTGGACTGGATTGGTCTCTAAGGCCCTTTCCAGTTCTAATTCTTCTGATCCCATGATCAACATCTCTCACCCATCAAATTCGTTGTGTTTATGAAGTGCTTTACCTATATTATCTCATGGGATCCTCACAAGAGCATTGTGACATAGGGAGGTAAAATCTTTGCTCCTGTTTTCCAGAGGGAGAAAACTGAGGTTTCAAGAAGGATGATATGACTCCCCGAGGTCACACAGTTAGAAAATTATATAAACCAATGTCTTGTGATGGGAAAAAAAATTGTGTTCGACGCCCCATTCTCGGGATTTGGGATGTGGTCATGCAAAGACAGTTCTAACAGTGTTTACATACTGCTTTGGGGATATTGATCACTGTGGTTGACTTCCCCTCAAGTTTCCATCCAATATCAGTCATTGAGCAGAATTAGCTCCAGATGAGCCACTTTCTGTCAAAAGAAGGCACTTGGGCAGGGATATGGCCTCAATTAATATCTAAATTACTTTTCAAACCCTCTATATGAAATTGGACTTGGTTAATGTTTTGGTTCATTTTACTGAACTGTCTTTAAAATTTTTTTAAATTCCTCATTGTAAGGGATGGCTCTTTGGGAGGAGAAGGCGTCATAGCTTCATAGTTTTCAAGTTGGAAGGGACCTTTGGGCACATCTAGTGTGTCCTTATTTTAGAGAAAAGGGAATTCCAAGCCAAGGAAGAGGAAGTGATGTGCCAAGGCTCAAACAGTTAGTAAATGCCAGAGCTATGGTTCAGTAGAAAGAGAGCTGAATGTGGAGTCACAGAGCCTGAGTTCAAATCTTGGCTCTGCCTGTGTGACCTTAGACAGGTCAATTCTTTCTTCTGGGCCTCAGTTTCCAGTTGGCTTCTGGGATTCCTTTCAGCTCTAAAGTAATGATCCTGTGAGCACCCAGATCTGCTACCTTTCATGCTCTCATACTACCTTGCCTCTTCAAAGGCTTCTATGCTAATAGTGGAGTTGGGAGAGGGACACAAAGAAAGCAAATGCAAATTGGAACATGAGAAATAGACATGAAGTACAAAGTGCTCTGTGCTCAGTGGATGGAAGGAAGCCTTTGTGCTGTGTGGATTCTTGGAGGGCTTAGTGGTGGAGAAAGCATGTCACTGACTTCTTGAAGGATGCGTAGATTGTCCCCAGGCAAAGATGGAAGGAGTTTATTCAGCTATGCTAGCTCCCAGCTTTGAGTACTTCAGCAAACCTTGATTGGAGAGGTGTGGGCAGCCGATTCACTTCTCAGTGGGCATCCTACCTAAGAGTTCTTTTAAGAAGAATATTTCCAGCAGTTTTTATGTGCAGGGGAACTATTCCAGCCTGAATTTCGGGGGCCAAGTGAGTCACCTTATCATCAGAGCTTGTGCCAGCCCTATCAGCTTGGAAGCACTTAATGGTCCCTGCATTCATTCATTCGGTCAGCGTGACGTTGGTCCCCCCAGATAAAAATAAGAATTGTAAGAAAACATCATTGTAACTTTTACCCACAAGCAAAATTCCTTTAAAAAGCCATACATTCATCTCTAACATCTAGCATCTAATAGCAATAATCAAGAAAGCAAGTCTGGAGATAAAAGTAAGGGCCACATCCAATGAGATGTCAATAAGAGCAAGCACCTGTAATTATAAAAGAAGAAAAATGAAAAGCATTAGTGTGCTTTAGAGATGCCTGAAATCTACAGATGAAAAAGACATAAAAATGCAATCAAGCACAGCTTTGGAGAGACTCTGGTTTGGGGTGTTGCAATCCTGACTCTCATTCTTACTAGCTGGATGCCTTAGGTGAGTTACTTCCCCTCTCTAAGCATCAGTTTCTCCTTCTGTAAAATGAAGAGAAATCATAGTGGCAGCACACCTCCCTCCCTCTCTCCCTCCCTCCCTCTCTCCCTCCCTCCCTCTCTCCCTCCCTCCCTCTCTCCCTCCCTCTCTCCCTTCCTCCCTCTCTCCCTTCCTCTCTCCCTCCCTCTCTCCCTCTCCCCCTCTCCTGGGAATGGACTCTGTAAGTCTAAAAGTGCTGTGGTAATGGTGGATCTCCTAAATACACTATTTTGCTTGAGGAGGGAGAACAGATGAAGGAAGTATGGATAGGGGGAACTGAGGTGTTTTATCATTAAATACAAGGTATTCATAAATTCTGGCACAGGGATAGATTTGTGGTATCCTCGCAGTTATTTTCTCTCTCATTTTCTTATGAGAGAGATCATTGAATTGCTGAATTCACAGAAGATAGCAAAATCTTTGAAATAAGCAGTTCTTAGGGAGGGCTTGGCAGGTACAATTTCCTAATTCCATTTCAAAATTTCTCCTTTTTAAAAATTGTGAGGGGTCAGCTAGGTGGTGCAGTGGATAGAGCACTGGCCCTGGATTCAGGAGGACCTGATTTCAAATCCGGCCTCAGACACTTAACAATTACTAGCTGTGTGACCCTAGGCAAGTCACTTAACCCCAATCGCCTCACCAAAAAAAACAAAAAAAAATTGTGAGTATATAGAATGTTCAAGTTTGTAGAGTAGCCACAGAACACCACAGAATGTCCAAACTGGAGAGTTTAGAGTTGATCTAGTCCAAGGCATTCATTCGTTTGCTTGTTTGTTTTCCTGGGGCAATGAGGGTTAAGTGACTTGCCCAGGGTCACACAGCTAGTAAGTGTCAAGTGTCTGAGATCGGATTTGAACTCAGGTCCTCCTGAATCCAGGGCCGGTGCTTTATCCACTGCAGCATCTAGCTGCCTCCCAAGGCATTCATTTGACAGGCCACCAAGAGAAGAAGTTACTTCTTCAAGGTGACATGATGACTTTGGCTTGGGTCTGGCTTAAGGCTCTGATGTTTAAAGTCCATGAAGTCACTGTCATTCAAATATCTCCATGAATTGGCCAACCAATCATTTAAAATCATTTCAACTAGATGTGACAGAAATAAATTCTGTCCGGATTGGTTGAGGGGATTTGATCACACCCCTGTGGTCCTTGTATAAAACCATCAAGATAGTTTGAAATCACAGATTCAAATGAGTGTGAGCCAAGAGAGAATACTTTTAGCTAAACCCCTGAGAAGGAATTGCTGGGAGGGGACGATAGGGTTGCTGAAGAGAAGAAGTTTAGCCTTTCCATAGGTTGTGAAGTGGATAAAACACTGGATGTAGGAGGGAGGAAAACTGAGTTCAATACCAGCCTCAGACAATTACTACCATTATGACCCATGGCAAATCATTTAACTTCTATCTATGAATGGGCACCAACCTCGCAGGGTTCTCATAAGGATAAAATAACATAACATTTTCAAAGTGTTTTGCAAACCAAGTGATAGATAAATGTTGTTCTAGTTGTTGTTAGGGTTAGACTGGGGGAAGTTTAACACACTGAGGAAAGAAGCTCCAAGATTGTGCAGGGAGACCAGTGGAAAAGCCATGCTTAAGGGAAACTTCCAAGTAGTCACAGAAGGGTAGGGGAAGACTTCTTGCAACTACTAGCTGTGAGTTAGTCCTTTGCCACATATGCTTTTAAGGTTTGAGCTCACTGATGGGAGAGTGTCACACTTTGGGGGAGATGTTTTTGTACCAACTGTTCTTAGCTTAATAAATAAATACTCCTTTCTAAAAAGGACAGCTAGGTGGTGCTGCAGGGGATGGAACACTGGGCTTGGAATCAGGAAGACTTAACTTTGTGAGTTCAAATCCAGGTTCAGACATTTACTAGCTGTATGACCCTGGGACAGCCACTTAACCCCATTTGCCTCTGTTTCCTTATCTGTAAAATGAGCTGGAGAAGTAAATGGTAAACTACTCCTATATCTTTGCCAAGAAAACTCCCCAAAGATGTCACAGAATTGGACAGGACTGAAATGACTGAACAACAACAACAAAAGGTAATTAAGTCTGGCCAACTAATTGACATCAACTAATAATCATGAAAAGAGGCAAAGTAGTGGGAGCTTGTGAGCCAAAGCATTACAAATACACTCCCCTACCTCAAGGCTTCTTCTAGAACTCCTAAAACATTAAGATCCAGCCTTGACATTGAGTGTCTAGTTTGCCAATATGGTGGTAAATTGGCTGCTGTGGGTAGAGGGAGAAGGGTGAAAACATGAGAGGTGGGGTAAAAACAGCAAGATCTGGCAACTGATTGGCTATGTAGGGTGAGGAATAAAGGATGGTAACAAAGTGATGAACCCAGGAAACCAGAAGTGCCTTTGACAGAAATAGGGAAGTTTGGAAGGGGATGTGTGTGTGTGTGTGTGTGTGTGTGTGTGTATGTAAGATAATGAGTTCAAGTTTGGGATAAGTTAAGTTTGAGATCTCCTGGACAAAGTATCCTCTGGCTACTTTATAGAGGTGGGGGACTATGGGTGTGGAACATTGCATATAATGACAGAATTTTGGACATGTTGCTTAATTTGGCTGAACTCCCAAATCCCTCTTTTTTTCTCCTTAATGACTAAGGAAGTCTCTTTGGAAAGGGGAGCAGGGAAGAATACACTGGGAGATGTAGGTTTTGTGAAAACAAAAGCTGTCAATACAAAGGCCTTGAAGTGCCTCAGCTTGGAAAAGCTCACTACCTGAAGCTTGGGAAGCAAAAAAAGCATTCTTTTCCTTAGCTCCAGTGAGGTCATCATCTGCCTCAGAGGAGGGACCACCCATCGAGGGAGCCTTGAAAGCTTTTACCCCTCATTGTTATTCTTTTTGATTTCCATGAAGACTTTCCCCTCTGTTCCCTTGCAGTGGATCAGAGGGTGGGGGGGAAGGGCAAGGAAAGTATGGTTTCAAGTTCACAGTCTGGTCCTGCCATTTGTTAGCTGTGTGACTCTAGTAAATTTCTTGACTGCTCACTGAACCTCAGTTTCCTCTCTTGTGAAATGGGAATAATACTTGTATGACTCAGCTCAAGGAGTCACTGTGAGGCTCTGAAGGAGGGGGTCCCATTTTGGAACTATAAGCACTCTCTATGTTATGAGCTTCTGTGGGGGGTTGCTATTGTCATCATTATTTTAACCCATCCATGAAAGGTAACCTTGATTGGATGAGGGAGGGCCTGGTAGTTTTGGATTGATCATGATGATGGTTTTCAGGGCACGTCCTCGTTGGGACCGGGTGGGGGGAGGTGAATGATGGGACTCTTAGCAGGGCCTTGATCTTGGGCCCCAGTTTTCCAGGGTTGGCCCATCTTGGAGGCCCATGACTTTGCACCTCAGTGACATGATGGATTGCCAAGAGCCTGGGTTAGGAGGGCTCAGGTTACATAACTGGCCTGCCTGCAAAGGGGAGGGGGGGGGACCTTATAAACCTGGGAGTGGAAAATTGTGCTGGGTGATTGCATAAGAATCTGAAGGAAAACAAAACGCCGCTCTCATTTTAATAAAAGCATTGAAAAAAATGATGAGTCTTCACTCTGTCTAATCAATTGCAGGGTTTCACAAGAAAAGCAGAGCTGGGTTTGCCCACTAATAAGCACAAAAATCAATCTTCAAAAGTCCCATATTTCATTGGACCTATTTCTGGGACTCTAATGCCAAAATTCACAAGCAGACTTTTTTCTCTAAATAGTAAGGGGGAAAGTAGAATGGGCTGGAGAGGTTGTGTGGTGCACGAGAAAGAACCCGAGCTAGGAGCTGTGACACCCAAGTTCTAGTCCCAGATTAGCAATGACTTTCTTGGGCAACCTTCAGTTGATCCCTTCCTGGATCTCTGTTTCCTCCTTTGTCAAATAAAGGGGTTGGACTAGGTCGCTTTTAAGTTTCTTCCCAGCTTTCATATCCTTTCTCCTAAGGGCAGTGGCTGACAGAAGAACAGATGGTCCCTGAACCCCATTAAGTAAAATAATTATATACGGAGAGGGAGGGACAGACGGACAGATGGACGGAGGGAGAGCGAGAGAAAGAGTGGGGAGAGAGAGAGAGAGACAAATGAGACAAGGAGAGAGAAAATGAGGGAGAGAGATGGGGTGGGGAAGGGGAGGGGAGAGAGAGAGAGAGAGAGAGAGAGAGAGAGAGAGAGAGAGAGAGAGAGAGAGAGAGAGAGAGATTTTCAAATTCCATGGGGAAAATATGGACAATAAGGGAAATTCTTGGCTCAACAAATGAATATACAAACCCAGTAGCAGTTGAGAATGTGACTCAACCATAATCCTAGAGATAAGAGACATATGAAGATTCCTGAAAAGAGGATGGCAATGAGTTCCCAATCGGTATGTGTTTTAGGAACCTTGAAAAAGTTGATAGTGACCATCAGTAGGAAGATGAGCAAGATTTTTTTCTATTTCTCTACCCGACTTGCAGGAGGCAGACTGAGAGAAAACAAGTAGAGATGGCTACTTCCTCATTAGTGGATAGAGGACTGGACTTGGAGCCAGGAAGACCTGGGTTCAAATCCCACCTCTGAGACTTACTAGCTGTGTCACCCTGGGCAAGTCCTTTTTCCCTCCCTGAGCCTCAGTTTCCTCCTCTGTAAAATAAACAAGTTGGGGGCAGCTAGATGGCACAGTGGATAGAGCACCGGCCCTGGATTCAGGAGTACCTGAGTTCAAATCCGGCCTCAGACACTTAACACTTACTAGCTGTGTGACCCTGGGCAAGTCACTTAACCCCAATTGCCCCACAAAAAAAAAAATAAATAAATAAAATAAACAAGTTGGCTTCTGATGATGGCTTCTGAGATCTCTCCCAGCTCTGTATGTGGGATCCCATGAGCACAACTTGTTGGCATCCACTTTGCTGACAGGTGCTAAATGAGGGAAGGGTGAGGAATCATACTCTCTCTCCCAACAGCTGGAAAGTGAATGGAACTGCTTGTCAGCTGTTAATTAGGATATTGCCAAGAATGGCTAAGTGTACAGGCCCTCTGTCATGTGCAGGGACAGTTGCAGCTGTTTTGGTCACTCAGGAAGTCCGTGTAGGAGAGTCAGACCAGGCAGTCATGCTAAAAGCAAGAAGCCTTTATGGCAGATACATTTTAAACTTATGTAACGGAGGCATAAGGACTAATTTGAGATCCTCAGAGTGGACATACCAGGGTAGTGGGGACAGGAAGAAAGAGGAGTTCCAGGCAAAGGATCCACCTGAATTCACTGTATGATGACTTTCAGGCTATGGCAGGGAAGATAAGAGAGTCTTTGACCAGAAGACCTGCTGAGGTTTTTGTGGTCGCCTTATATCTCCTTGTTTAGGAGAGGAATGCTTGGGTCTAGTCCCACTCAGGGCTGTGGGAAATGGTGAAGGACCACTCAATCAGTCATTTCTGATTGGATTTCTACCTCCCAGTCAGGAGGCTCCCCAAATGGTTGGCAAGTCCTGCCTCCCACAGTGTATGGAAATTTCTAGAAAGAGTGAGGTCTGAAAAAAGGATAGGGTGGTGGCTCCAGATGAGAACAGGATACTTCTAGAGTCCACTGGATGGGATTAGCAAGAGTCAAGTACTTATTGAGACATACTTTATCATCTTTGCCTCTTTTTTCCCATGATGTTTTTATTATATTTGGAGGGGTTAATGAAGGAACTGACTCTCAGTTCATGTCTATTTGCAACAATAGATTGGGGTAGCACCGGAAAAAATGCTGTGGATTTGGAATTAGAGGACCTGCTTCAAATCCTGGCTTTGCCACTTCCTAACTGTAAGACCTTGGACAAGTCCTACAGCAAAATGAGGGGAATAGATTCGATGACTTCTAAGGTTCCTTCTCCCTATAAGGTGTAAGTTCCTTGAATGACAGGAATATTTAACTTTTGTCTTTGCAGCTCCAACACCTAACATGGTACCTGACACATGATAGGCACTTAATAGATGCTTGATTGCTCTAGGCCTATGATTCTTTGATACGACACAGCAAGAGCTAAGGCTGACCTTATACATGAAGCAAGTTGTCATTCAAATGTGGAGCTATGGCCAGAGTGCCAGACTGGCCAACCACCCCCAGGTATCCTTTTCTCCATGACTGGGCGAGTCTTTGTTATTATCATAACAGGGAACAAGGCTTTTCTTTACAATAATCAAAGCCCTTAAAAGCCTGCCCCTACTTGAACTCTTAATAGCAGGCTGGGTCCTTAGAGGGGCAATTGCTTCCTCACGTACTAGGGGAAAACTTATGGGTGACTACTTGTATCACTATATGTCATGAGCTCCCATCAGTGTACTTTCCCCTTATCAATCAACCAGTAGACCCAGTTAACTTTTAGAAAAGAAATGTACTCAAGTAGCATAGATTGAATGGTAGTTACAAATAATTCCTTGCAAAAACCAGTGTTATACTCTCACAAATTCACATGGAGGGTTTGGGTAGTAGAGCGATCACAAACTCATAATACAATGGCAGTGAGGTACACATGAGGGAACATATGTGGCATAGACAACTTACAACTCTGGAATAGCAAGACTTTGATGTCCTTTCTTTCCATGAAGTTTGCTGCAGAATATGGCATTAATGATGGATGACTCACTGCAATGCTAGCGTGGGTTGGGTCCTCACAGGGCTGCTGAATTTTTCACAAGACTCTGATTTTCCTGGTCTTCATCTTCAGTGGTCAACTCTTGTCCCCACCACTTCCAGCCCCTCAATCAGCTGGGTATTACTATATTTTTTCAAATAGAGTGTTAGAGTGTCTTTTTAGCAAGGACAATAACCTTTAGCCTAGGATGGGTAAAAGCAGAGATGTGCTGGAGCCAATGGCTAAAATTTCAGAGCATTAAACCTCAGAAACCAGTGCACTCTTGATATGAGTACACCCATGAGTAGAAGCCTCCCCTCTTCAACTCTTTGTGACTTCTAGGTAAGAGGTTGAAGTCTAGCCTCTCCTGTTCAACAATTCTTCCTTATTTAGAGTATGGTTCTCTCTCTGTGAGGGACAGCATCTTTATTTATGGTGACTAGCCAGTTAGATTTCCCAAATTTATGTAGGGGGATTATGTAGATGAGTGGGGGGAACATAGTTTTGGAGACAGTCTGCTCTGGGCCAAGTCTTTGCTGCCCTTTACATAGGTAGTCAAACGTTTTAAGTCTCAACTCCTTTGAAAGTTTGTAATATTTCTTTCATATCTGAAAGGACTTCCCCATTTCATTTCGATGTCTCTGTTAGGCCTTCAGCTTTGCTGTAGTCCAAATGGATATCCCCTTACACTTATATTAAGCCTTCACCTGTTCCTTTGCAATTTATACCGCTCGCTTCTATTTCTGCTCTCTGAGGCCAAGGGTAAGTCTAATCCCCCTTCTCTATAACAGATGTACAAATACTTGAAGACAACTCTCTTGTCTTGTGGCCTTTAACTTTTCACCACATGTGAAGAATTCTATATGCAATAAATCCCCCCTTTATTTTAATTTAATCTCCCTCACCCATTTACTTTAATGACTAGGATTTCATTTCTCACACACAGAAGGAAATATCACATTATATCCTGAAAACAGAACCCTGCTTTCAGGAACAGGAAGATATGGGTTGAAGTCTTTTTTCAAACATCTATGACCCTGGCCAAAGTCACTTGACTTCTCAGTCCTTTAGGCCAGTCATGTGTGATGTTTAAAATCTATATTGTGTGTGTGGTCGCCTTAAATTAGAAGTTTCAGCACCAGTCTTTGGGCATTAAACATTTATTAAAGCATACAGGTATTAACATGGAGTTCAGAAAGTTAAGAAAAGGTCTCTATCTCACATAGAGTTCCAGCCTGGTTGGGTTCTTCCTCAAGTCCTCCTCCACGAGCCTTCTTTAATTGGGAACTCCCCAGCAAGATGATTGTGGAAGCTTTTTATAGGTCTGGAACAGAGGTGGTCCTTACACACTGCTTCAAGCTGATTGGTTGGTGTCATCCAAATCCATTGGTTTTGAAGGTGTTCTCAAGCTGAGTTCACAGTCTAGCTTCTGAGAACAATACCTTCTTAAGGGCTAGCCAGGTGTGATTACAATCCAATTAACTTGAAGTAGGCTAATCAGCAGTCAATCGCTCTCACTTGATTCAATCAGTCTAAATTAATCTCCAGGTGGGTCTTTGAGTATCTGCGAAATCCCATTATTTCATCACACATGTCAGACTCGGGCAGAAGCTGATCTCCATGTGACTTATTGACTTAGAAAACAACAAATTAACATTATCTATGTTGTGGTGTATTTTTATTTATTTAGTTAAACATTTACCAAATTCATTTTAATCTGGCTCAGACCACGCTTAGGAATTTTGTGGGCCACTTGATGGCCTATGGGCCACACATTTGACACCTCTGTTCTAGGCAGCTCTCTAAAACTAAATTGTAGGAAAGGTACAGGGGTAGTTTCCCATATACCAATGAAATTACAGATCCCATCCTTAGCCTTATTTATAGAAGATTGAAAAAACACATTTGTTTAAAAATTATGTCCAGTTCCTAGGACAACAGCAGGGCATTTTTGTGGGCAAATCAATCCCCGTATCTTGCTGTGGTAGGACACTCTGCAAATTTGCTAAGCTGGAGTGATGCCTTTCAGGACTGAATGCAATTGAATTCTGTTGAATGGAAAGCAGATGGATCACATTACTAACAGGGGCAGGTGCCAGCCAGTTAGTCAGCTCACACCAACCTCAGCTGCTGTTGGAGGAGGTGGTCATATTTCCTTAAAGGTTCCAGTAAAACTATCCAACTTTTATGCTGCCTCTTGCAAATCCAGTCTCCTCTCTGGGACTCAATTTTCCTCTCTGTAAAAATGAAGAGGTTAGATGGCATAGTTGGTCAGTTCTCTTCCTGTTTTAAATATAATGATCCTATTACACAGTGAGAGCATGTGAGTACCTGAGGGGAAGACTAGAAAAACACTGCAGGAAACTTGATTCTTGTCTAGGTCAGTGATTTGGAGAGAATGGTGTAAGGACTATTTATTGTCAGAGAGTGCAAAGAAAGAGTTTAGTGACCTCCCCCCAACTCGCCCCCATACATACACATAGTGACCTTATAGAGTGGGTCATGGAACCTGAACTTCTATGATTTGTGAGGACTTTTTATTATGTTAATCATTCATAATTGAAAATAGCCCTACCAATGTGTTATTTGGAGGCTGCTGTTGAATCATCTTTACCAAGGAGAGCATAGATCTCCTTTCTAGTCATAGACTATAACCATTGTTCTTACCATCCCTTGGTCGGAAGCACTGAGTGAGGCCATGTAGATGAATCAAGACAAGCTGATCACCACCACAGCAAAATCTTTTCTGTTCAACTCATTTGGTATTTCTCGAGTGACATCCCTGATGGCCAATCAACCAGAATTTGTTAAGTCCCCACTATGTGCCTGACACTGTGCTAAATACTAGGGATAGAAAGAGAAGGAGCTCATATTCTAACATCACCACAAACAAGTGAATGTGAGATAGATTAAAAAATCCTTGGGGCAGCTAGGTGGCACAGTGGATAGAGCACCAGTCCTGGAGTCAGGAGGACCTGAGTTTAAATCTGGCCCCCAGACACTTATTAGCTGTGTGACCCTGGGCAAATCACTTAACCCCAATTGCCTCACCTCCCCCCCCCAAAAAAAATCCTCTTCAACCCTCCTCCTCCTCCCCTTCAAACTCTCATCTTTTCTCACAAAAGGTAGCAGTAGTGTCTGAACCTGGACAGTGTTGTCCTTTACATTTTCATCAAATTCTCCCAAATTTCTCCTCCCAAGAGTCAATCTCTGGCGCTCTTCACAGGTCCAAACCACCTATACCATTTCTTTCAATTAGCTGCCAAAAGGTTCTTGTCACTCTCAGCTCAAACAGAAATCAATGACCAATCAGAAATGCAAATTTCTGATCATTGAAAAGCCACACATTTTCTTTTTGCTTCCTCAATTTCCAGATATCTCCTGGTCCTTTTCCTTGCCACTTGACTCTCTATGTATTGCTCTAACCAGATCCCTTCCTAGGTAAAAAACATAAGGCAACCCAGGCTACCTTTTAAAGGGAGTACTGTTTCCCCAACTCATCCCTTGGGTGACTCTGGGTACTTTTTTCATCTATTAAACAAGGGCTTTGGATGAGCCCATCTCCAAGGTTCCATCCAACTCTAATTCTTATGGTCCTATCCACTCCACAAAGGCAAGGACTGTGCCTCATTCACCTTGCGTTCCCAGACCTCAAAAGAAACCTGACTTTCCCAGCTTCTGTTTATCTCAACATGCCAGACCCTTATTCCAGTGATTCAAGGATCCTCAGGTATCTCAGTGTTAATGCTCCCACCACTAATGCAGATGGTATTTTCTTTAGGCCTTAGTAGGTGATTTCTTTTCTTCACACTTCCTGGTCCTGGTTAGCTTTTTTTTTTGCTGCTGGGCAATAAGGGTTAAGTGACTTGCCCAGGGTCACACAGCTAGTAAGTGTCAAGTGTCTGAAGCTGGATTTGAACTTGGGTCCTCTTGAATCCAGGGCTGGTGCTTTATCCACTGTGCCACCTAGCTGCCCCCTGGTTAACTTTACTGTTGTACCCTCACTGCTTTGAGCCCTTTTCACTTGCCCTACTTCTGAATTCTGAAAGTATTTACTTGGTTATTCATCCATCCATCTCTCCATCCATCCATGCATCTACCCATCCATCCATGCATGCATCCATCCATTCATTTTTGATTCATTTATAAATACTTAGATCAGTTGGACCTTGGATGACAGATATATACACATGTCTGTATATGATGCCATATATAATATATATGTCTATAATATATATAGTCTCAACCTATACTTCCACATGATCCCATTAATGTGGGTGCTTCTCCTACTAGTACAACTTTCAACCTCACCATACCTTCTTAACCTGTATGATTCATATCCATGCCCTTCCATAAATCCTTCATTGACCATACTCCCAATATGTATGAGGCCTTACTTTGCGACCTTCAATATCCTATGGATGCCAAATACAACAATCAGGGTGGCCATTTATTATCTCTTGATCTTTCTGTGTAACTCACGTTTTTCCTGGTCACATGTACCCTCATACAGCTGGAGCTGGAAAGGTTTGCAGAGGCCATCAAGTCCAATGCCCCTCATTTTACAGAGGAGGAAAGTGAGGCCCAGGGAGGTTCAGTAACTCAACCAAGTTTATACAGGTAGCAACCATCAGAAGCAGGATTTGCTCCCAGGTCCCAGTGCCCTTTCCACTGTACCATACTACTCTGTATATTTGATGATGTGTACACACACACACACACACACACACACACACACACACACTCTGTGTGTGTATATACATATATATATATATATAGAGAGAGAGAGAGAGAGAGAGAGAGAGTGTGTGTGTGTGTGTGTGTGTCCCTACTTCTCCTTAATAAGTCTTCCTGGTTAGAGAGCTATAACTAGCTTAGTTCCATCATACAATGAATGCATCTTTCTTGCCCTTTGCAAAACTTGCATTCTTGGTTCCTCAGGAATTTTGAGATTCTTTTGATTGATATCTACTCCTGGAAAACTCAAACACTATAAAAAACCCCATCTCTAAAGGAAGGTGTGAAGGAGACTTCCTTAGGCCTTTCATGTGTCAGTATTCCTCTTTGCTTTTCTTTTTTGAAAGGATTGCATTTAGGACTTCAAATAAGAGCAGAAGGAGCTACAAACCCTCAATTGTTTCCTAGGCTGATTTTGTTGTGACTTGCAGTGACATCCATGTGGCTTGGGTTCCTTGGGAGGGATTGGGAGCACTTGGCAAGGAGAAATAGGAAGTAGACCTTTGGGGGTCCAGACCGATGGCCTTGGCTAGCTGTATTTTGCAGGCTGAAGTGTTCGCCTTTCCCTTCCCCCACCATAAGCAAATTCCCACCTGGGCCCCAGCTCTGTCTGCTTGTGTTGGATATCTTCATTTCCTTCTGGAGGGCATGTGTCCCACTGATCTGCAAGCCTGGAGGTGGTGAGTTTCTCACCCTGCTTTCTAGGCTGAGTTCTTTGAAATCTTTGTTCCCAGTCTTTCTGGTCTTTGGAGGACAATTCCTAGGTGTTACCTCCTCTAAAATGGCCTGATTTAAAGAAGCCTAAGAAGGGAGGAAATCAAAACTTAATTAAAAAAAACTCAAATGATATGGGGAAATTTGCATTTTCCAATGATTCCTGGAACAGTCCAGAGATTTTAGTTTGCTCTGGTGTTTAAAACAATCTGAGGGCAGCTAGGTGGTGCAGTGGATAGAACACTGGCCCTGGAGTCAGGAGGACCTGAGTTCAGATCCGGCCTCAGACACTTAACACTTACTGGCTGTGTGACCCTGGGCAGGTCACTTGACCCCAATTGCCTCACTTAAAAAAACCAATCTGAGCCCACCTCAGGCATGTGAGAGTTCAAATCATCCAAAATTAAACCATAGACTTTACCAGCAGTGTGCAGAAGATGGCCAAAGTGCTTCCTCAAAGCTGGAAATGGGAACCAGAGCCCAGACCCTCCCCAAGAAGCTTTTCATTTTGACCTGGATACCCAGGGACCCGTGAGGAATCAGTGTTTGGCCCTGGAGATTGACTCACTTCTCCTTGGCTTATCTGGTCTGCCCCCCCCCTTCTCTGAATCAAAAAGACTCAACCCTAGAGCTAGCTATGTGCTTACCACATCTGGAAACTAGGAAGCTGGAATAGAAGTCAGGAGGCCTGGGTTCCAATATTCTGTCACCAGCTCACTGGGTGACATTGATCAGTCACTTCCCTTTTTTAGGTTTCAGTTTCTTCTTCTTCGTTTTTTGTTTTTCTTTTTGTTTTGTGGGGCAATGAGGGTTAAGTGACTTGCCCAGGGTCACACAGCTAGTGTCAGGTGTCTGATGCTGGATTCGAACTCAGGTCCTCCTGAATCCAAGGCCAGTGCTTTATCCACTGCGCCACCTAGCTGCCCCTAGTTTCTTCTTATGTAACATGGGGATAGTGGCTCAAATTTCTATAAATCTTTAAGGTATTTTCCATGCATTACCCTCTTTAAGCTTCTCAGGAGGGGCAGTGATTATCTCCATTTTACAGATGAGGAAACTGAGTCTCAGTGAGGCTCTGGTACTTGTTATTGGTATACATCTAGTGTCAGAGGTGGGATTTGAATCCAGTTCCGTTTTCTCTATCTTAGATGAGATGATAAATACAACACCATTTAATAAATGTTTACATACCCAATCAATGCAATGGATTATCATGAGCCATATTTGGAATACACTGGATTGCATAGCTTCACTCTGACAGATCCCTGGGATACTTTTCTCCCTTACACTTCCTTCAAGGCCTAGGTCAAAATTTGCTTCCTCCATGAAGCTTTAGATGAATGGCCCTATCCCTCACTGCCCTTCCCTCGGGATAAGTGAATGTAGCCTTATCCGTCCAGCCATCCCATGCCATTTCCCAACTGTCCTGCTCCTTCTCCCCTCTCTCTACCTAAAATAACACCCACTGTACCAGACTTGCAGAGACCGTGGCTGGGGGAGTTACTTCACTACTCACTTTTGGTACTACACTCTGGACCTAAGCTGTAAGCTCACCTGGGCCAGTATATAATCACTTTCCCAGGAATACAAATTCAACATGCATCAGAGACAGGATTTGAACTCAAGGAGCTATGACCTTCTCGAACCTTTTTTTCTTCCTGGTCTCCTTTAACGCTAGTGCTTTCCCTCTGAGATTACCTCCAAACTGTCATGGAACTATCGTATTTGTCCAGAGTCATTTGTATATTATCTCTCCCATTAATTAGAGTCTGAGTTTCTTGGGGGCGGAGCGTCTTTCTGCTCTTTTCTGTGCCACCAGTGCTAAACACAATTCTAGGCATGTGGTAGACCCTTCATAACTGCTTTGTCCACTCATTAATTAACTGATTCATTCATTAATTTGTTAAATATTTGTTGAAGGGTTTGAGATTTCTATGTAATTGTTTCCTGACTGCCTTCTTTTTTCATTATTTGTCTGTTCCTAAGGACAAAGACCATGTTGCCTTCTTGTCTTATATGCCCTATAGCGCTAAGTCCAGAAAACACTCACTGATCAGAACCCCTAGGTAATCTCAATTATGAGTGTACATCAAAATTTGTGGAGAAAGAGGTGAAACATGAATAAACAAGTTGCTATCTAGGACCTACTTTAAAAAGTAACTTTCAGGGCAGCTAGATGGCGCAGTGGATAGAGCACCGGCCCTGGAGTCAGGAGGACCTGAGTTCAAATCCGGCCTCAGACACTTAATACTTACTAGCTGTGTGACCCTGGGCAGGTCACTTAACCCCAATTGCCTCACTAAAAAAAAAAAAAGTAACTTTCGAGGCATAATCTAGCCTCTATTCACATTGAGCTCATTTTCCTTCACCTTTTCCATCTCCACCCTCATATTAAGGCAGGGATCACTTGATGGTCAGAACAATGGACCTAAGGCCCCAGAGCATCCTCCGTTGGCAAAGATTCTGGCATGGTCACTAGAATTTGCTTACTGAGGCAGGGAAGGTAGACATTTTGGAAAGACTGATCATAAGAGGTGAATCATCAATGACCAGTGGATTATGTCCCTGTCAACTCTTATTGCCTAATAGTTTGATGATCATATAGGGATATGTCTTCAGACTGGGGTGGGGGAATAGAACAAAGTGTATGGGGCTAAAATTCTAGCTAGACTGCCTAAAAATCTAATGAGTGATCACCATAAATTATAAGCTTTAGCAGGAGTTAAGACTTTTAAGTATTTATTAAGGAGCATAAGAATTTGGTGAGGAGAGAGAAAGAAGCTAAGATTCCTTCATCTATCTATCTCAGGGAGCCAGCATATCAGCTCTACTCAGAACGAGGTCCCAGGCAAAAGAGCTCGCTCACTCCTTCTTCCTCCCAGAAACCTCCTCTCCAACAGGAAACAGGGCCATCCACACACACACACACACACACACACACACACACACACACACACAGAGCTCTAAGCTAATTGGCTGGTAGCTCTGATTGACAAGTCCCACAGGTGGTTCTGTAGATGTGACTTCTGGATGCTAAAGTCACATCCTTTCTCATGGCAGAGCTTCCCTACAATATCACTCCAGTAGGGGGTGCAATTCCAATTCTCACACAACCTAGGTATGACTTATTTGATGGTTAGACTCATAAACTCATTAGTCTTTGTGCTTTATCCACCTGGTCCAAGGGGCCAGATTACTTCTGAAGCCTTCAATCAGGGCATGAGTACCTGATGCAGACATGGGTCTGTGCTCTCTTATTTTGAAAGTAAATCTGTGATCATGAACATTGAGAGGCTTACTGTCTTCTGCCATATCACACCTGATGCTGTTCATTGTTGCCATGAAAACCTGATTTATAGGGGCAGTTAGTTCCATGGGAGCAATGTTTATGTACACATAGGAAGCAAGAGGATGCTACTCACGGGGTTAATCCATCAGTTATTAGACAAGCAGTTGACAAGGCACTGTGATCAGCACTGAGGCTGCAAAAAACCCCAAAGAAACAGTCCCTGTCATCAAGAAAGTTATATTCTATCAAAAGAGACAACATGTCAACATATAAATATATCCAAAAAGCTACAGAAGAAATCCAAGGCCATTTCAGGGAGGGTGCTGCATTGGCAGCTGAAGGGATCAGGACAGGCTTAATGTAGGTGGGGGCGCTTGAAGTCAGCCTTAAAGGAAGTGAGAGTTTCTAGGATATAGATGTGAGGAAAGAAGACATTCCCGAAATCAGGGACAACCTGTGAGGTAGCACAGACATGGAAACAGCAAGAAGACAAGTACACTTGGACTGAGGAGTACATGAAGAGAAGTGATAGGTCATTGGCCTGGAGGCCACATTGTGAAGGGTTTTGAGGACAAACTGGAAGGAAGGAAGGAAGGAAGGAAGGAAGGAAGGAAGGAAGGAAGGAAGGGAGGGAAAAGAGCATTTATTAAGTGCCTACTATGTTTCAGGCACTGTGCTAAGTAGTTTACACATATTATTTCACTTGCTCTTCACAACTCTGTGAGGAAGGTACTATTATTATACCCATTTTTACACTTGAGGAAACTGAGGAGTTCTTATTTGATCCTAGAGAGAATAGGAAGCCACTGGAGCTTATTGAGCAGCAAAGTGAGATGGTCAGAGCTGTACTTTAGGAATATTCCTTTGGAAGCAAGGTAGAGATTAAATTAGGGAGAGGAAAGATATGAGGCAGGAAGACCAATTAGGTGACTATTGCACCAGTCTAGGTGGCACCTAATTCACATGCTTGTCAGCAATCCAACCAAATTGTGTCTTAGGCGATGGGCCTAGTAACATTGCTGTAGGAGGTTCTTGGCACTATCCAAGGCTTGGTCATCGTGCATTGATGATGTTATTGCCAGAAACCATTAAGCAGGGGAACATTGTACTGGCTTCACCTATTCAGTGTCTTGAGTAAATAACACCTCTGTATATCAATTCTGGGCCTCAAAAATACCTGCTTTGCCTTTGATTCCAAAGATCAGGGTCAGGCAAATTCTACTTGGGTGCTAGATATTTTTATCTGATTTCTATTCAAGAGAAGGGGCAATGGGGGCAGCTAGGTGGTGTAGTAGATAAAGCACTGGCCTTGGATTCAGGAGGACCTGAGTTCAAATCCAGCCTCAGACACTTGACACTTACTAGCTGTGTGACCCTGGACAAGTCACTTAACCCCCATTGCCCCATGAAAAGAGAAAGAGAGAGAGAGAGAGAGAGAGAGAGAGAGAGAGAGAGAGAGAGAGAGAGAGAAGGGACAATGGCAAGCTTTTCACAAATTATAGAATCAGTAAGCTGGCAGTGCCTTTAAAATGTACAGCACAGGGGTAGCTAGGTGGCACTGCAGTGGATAGTCCACTGGCCCTGGATTCAGGAGGACCTGAGTTCAAATGTGACCTTAGACACTTGACACTTACTAGCTGTGTGTCCCTGGGCAAGTCACTTAACCTCAATTGCTTCACCAAAAAAATAAAATGTAGAGCACTATATTAAAGCTAGAAGAGAGCATAGAAAAGTAAATGTTAGAGCCAGGAGTTACTATGGAACAGAGAATGTCAGAACTGGGAGATTCCTTAGAGAATAGAAGATGGAATACCTAGTTAAGAACCTGTTTCAATAATCTAGGCAAAAAGTGATGATGGCCCCACACTGGCCATGTGAGTAGACAAAGGGATAGATATGACATGTAGATATAGAATAAACAGATCTTGGTGACTGAATACATATAGGAGGTGAACAGGGAGGGAGAAGAGTCAAGGGTGATGCCAAAGTTGCAAATTTGAATGACTAGAAGTACTGAGGTACCCCCAACATGGATGGGAATGTGTGGAGGAGAAGTAGGTTTAGGAGGAAGATAGAGTTCTGATTTAGACAAGTTGACTTTGAGATGCCGATGGGATATCTAGTGGGAGATATACAACAAGTAGTTGCTGGTATGATACTGAAGCTAGGTAGGGAAATTAGGACTGGATAGATAGACCTGAGAAGTATCTGTGATTATCATCTCCAGATAATAATTGAATTCATGAGATCAGATGAGATTACTGAGAGAGGGTATAGAGAGAAGAGAAGGCCAAGGACACAGAGTCATACACACAACCATGGATATGACTATTATGATGATTCAATGAAGAAAACAGAGGAGAAGCAGGGTCACAAAAACCAAAGGAGAGAATATTAAGGAGGGGGATAGGCAATGGTGTCAGACACTGAAAAAAGGCTCAGCAAGATGAGAACTGAGAAAAGATTGAGGATGACAAGAGAATGAGAATGATCTAAGGTGCAATCACTGGTAGGACATAGGAGGGAATGGGATAAAGTGCACAAGTAGAGAAGTTGGCCTTGGCAAGGAGAAAAATTATTTCTGTGTCAGAGACTGGAGCCAAGGGAGAGAGAAGAAAAGATGCTCTTGAGGGGTTTGTAGGTATGGAACAGGAAAGGAAGGGGACCCATGGTATAAATGACATTTTCTTGTGAAAGGTAGGAGGCAAAATCCTATGGTAAGAGAAAAGCATGTGGGGGCGTTCAGGAGACTTAAGAAAAGGAGTTTTGGAAAAAAAAACTGATGTAGGGGTTATTGACTCGCTTTTGAGAGTCAATTAAAAATAAAGAAATTGCTATGAAGCAGTAAGCAGCTAGGTGGTACTGCAGTAGATTGATCATTGGGCTGGACTCATCTTCCTGAGTTCAAATCTGGCCTCAGACACTTATTATCTGTGTGACCCTGGGCAAGTCATTTCATCCTGTTTACCTCATCTGAAAAATGAACTGGAAAAGTAAATGGCAAAATACTCCAGTATCTTTACCAAGAAAATATCCACAAAGGGTTCATGAACAGTTGGACATGAGTGAAAAACAAATGAACAACAGTGAGGTCCCAGTTGAGATTAGATACTGTTAATCTGTAAAGCACTGATTTGACTGTTTTTATGACTTTTCCTAATGGGTTTTTGTTGCAGAACAGGAAAATGGATGGGGCGGGGGATAACCACAGTTGAGATTAGGAAGGCAGGAGCAGTAATAAGAAAATGGGCCAAGAGATTTGAGAACAAGGGACAGTGTATTGTTGGGGAAAGAAAACCTACTCGTTACAATTTAGAATACAAAGAAGTAATAGGTTTTATTTTGATCCATAGTTACAAGCCAAGGCAGGAAGGCTTCATCTCCTTTAATCCTGCAAAATATTTTGGGAAGGACAAGGAGAACATAAATTGTGCAGGTGATTGAAGGGCGTTTTAAAAATTATGAAACTAAGCTAACCTGGGTTCTTGACCTGACAATGCAAGAAAAACGACAAAAACAATAGCTATGTGGACTTGGATTTGTCTTTTATCCTCTCTATGACCAAGTTGTTTTTCCCCTTGTAGAGATAGCCAAAAATACTATCCAGAGAAAGAGCACTGGAGTGAGCTTAGGAAGACCTAGGTTCAAGCCTAGGTTCAAGCCTATGTAAGGTCTTTGTGATTGTTAGCAAGTTAATTCATTTCTAGACTTAGTTTCCTTATCTATAAAATGGATACAATAATTCATATACTGAGTGTCTCAGAGGGCTGTTGTGAGAATCAAATGAGATGAAATTTGGAAAATGCTTGGTGTGGAATAGCTAATTGGCTGTTTAAATTCCTCCTCAATTATTAGGCATATGACCCCGGGTAAATCATTTAATCTCTCTAAGACTCAGTTTCCTCATCAGTAAAATGAGGATAATAATAGCACCTACTTCTCAGGAGTGTTGTAAGGATCAAATGAGATAATATTTGTAAAGCACTTAGCATCGAGTCTGGCACATCCAAGATGGTTAATAAATGCGTGTTTCCTTCCTTCTTAATATGGAGTCTTAACTTGTTCTTTTAAAAATTATTTTTGATCACTGCATTTCAATTTAATTGGTTTCTTTTTAATCCTATGCATTTTATTTTATGCGTTTAAAATAGAACTCTGAGATGGCATCCATAGGTGTTGCCAGACATGGCCCAAGGGGTCCATGAATAAAAAGATAGTGCATAGGGCACTTGGAGATAGGAAGATCTGGGTTCAAATCACACTTTGGACACTTGGAGCCTATGCGACTCTATGAATCTCACCATGGACACTTACTAGCTGTGTGACCCTGGGCAAGTCACTTAACCCTAATTGCCTTAAAAAACATCCAGGGCCATCTTCAGTCATCCTGACGTATATCTTACCACTAGACTCAGATTGCTCTGGAGGAGAGAGTGAGGTTGGTGACCTTGCACAGCCCTCCCTCACTTAAATACAATTCAGTGCAAGTCATGACATCACTCCAGGGTCATGATCATCTTTGGGAATGAAGGACAAATAACAACAATGTGACTCTATGACCCTTCTGGGTCATTTAACATCTTTGTGCCTGAGTTTCTTCATCTATTAAAGAAGAAGGTTGGGGCAGCTAGGTGGCACAGTGGATAGAGCACCGGCCCTGGAGTCAGGAGTACCTGAGTTCAGATCTGGCCTCAGACACTTGACACTTACTAGCTGTGTGACCCTGGGCAAGTCACTTGGCCCCAATTGCCTCACTAAAAAAAAAAAAAAAAAAAAAAAAAAAAAAAAAAAAGAAGAGGGTTGGACTTTATCTCTGTAGTTCCTTCCAGCTCTAAGTCTTTGATCCATAATAGTTACAAAATAACACCTATTCCTCTTGCCATAACTTCATAGAATATCCTGAGAATAAATGAAATAGGGGGAGCTATGAACTTCCTGAACATTCCCCCCTTATATTCATCATAATTTAATTTGCTTCCAGGCACTGTTTTTTAAGGCACCTATAAGTATCTTTGTTTTTATTTTACTGTTCAAGAACAAATGACATTACAAAATCTCTTGAGAAAGCTGTTATGCAGTAATAATAAAATATCTCTGAAATCCTGGGATATCAGTCCTTCCTTGGCAGGCTCATCTGCAAAGTGCCAAGGAAGGCACAAGGCTTGTGGGTCATGCAGGGCGTTCTCACCATCCTGGGGACCTGCTCCTTGGGACAGAGACTGTTACCAAACAAACACACACACACACACACACACACACACACACACACACACACACACCCAACACTTTTTTCTTTTTTTGCCAAGCAATGAGGGTTAAGTGACTTGCCCAGGGTCACACAGCTAGTAAATGTCAAGTGTTTGAGGGTGGATTTGAACTCCGGTCCTCCTGAATCCAGAGCTGGTGCTTTATCCACTGCCCTACCTAGCTGCCCTTCAAATTAGTTTTTAATCTAAATTTCCATGTCTCTTTGCTGGATGTAATTGTTATTGCACTATAATCTGAAAAGGGTGCATTTAATATTTCTGCTTTTCTGTATTTGTGAAGTCCTGAGTAGCAGAGAAAAAGGTATATTCCTTTCTATTCCCATTCAGTTTTCTCCAGTCTATTATATCTAACTTTTCTAAAATTCTATTCATCTCCTTAGTTTCTTATATATTTTATGATTAAATTTAACTAGCTCTGAGAGGGGAAAGTTGAGGTCCCCTACTAGTATAGTTTTAGTATCTTTTCCCTCCTATAACACACTTAACTTTTCCTTTTTTCCTTTTTTATTTATTTAGAATTTTGTTTTTCTCAAATTAGATGTATCATCATCAATTTTTAGAAAACTTTGTGTTCCAAATTCTCTTCCTCCTTCCCTCCCCCCAAGAACTCAAGCAATTCAATATAAGCTATACATGAGCAGTCATGCAAAACATTTCCACATTAGCCAGGTTGTAAAAGAAAACAGACAAAAACAAAACTTCAGATAAAGGAACTAACAAAAAATATGCTTCAATCTGTATTCAGACACCATAAGTTCTTTCTCTGTAGGTGGACTGCATTTTTCGTAAGACCTTCAGAGTTGTCTTGGATCATTGCATTGCTGAAAATAACCAAGTCATTCACAACAGATTATCTTGCAGTAATGCTGTTATTTTCGATACAGTACATTTCATGTTGCATCAGCTCATACAGGTCTTTTCACGTCTTTCTGGTGGCATCCTGCTCATCATTTTTTATAGTAAACTACATTTATATAGTACTTTAAAGAGAGATTTCCTTACAATAAACCCATGAGGTTGATTATTGCAACAATAATAGTAGCCAACATTTGGAGTATGTGTGTGTGGATGCATGCGTGCATGCATGCCTGCCTCTTTTACCAAGCTGTTAATTGTCTTCATAATTTTCTTACATTACTCTCATTTATTTCCCCAATTTTTCCTCTACCACTCTTATTTGATTTTTAAATTCATTTTTAGCTCTTCTAGAAATTCCTGTTAGACTTGTGTCAAATTCACTTTTTTTCTTTGAAGCCTTGCTTGTAGATATTTTGACATGATTGTCTTCTGAGTTTATGTCTTGAGCTTTCCTGTCATAACAGTAGCTTGCTTGCTCATTTTTTCCACCCTATTTTTTGACTTTGAAGTTTTGTTAAAGTTGGGCTCTTCCTGGGGTGGAGGTGGAGGCATTGTCCCAAGCTTCAGACATTTTTCACTACTGTTTTCAGAGTTAGTTCTGGGGGTTTGGATGTTTTCAGTGCTTTCAAGGTGGTGTGATTTAGGAAGATGTGTGGTCACTGTGGTGCTGCTCTTTAGGCCCTCTGTTCCCTTGGGACAGCAAGTATTTCTCTCTACTCTGGAACTGTGACCCAGAAGTGTGTATAGGAAATGCAGTAGCCAAACAGCATCCAAAACCTACACCCATCCCTACATCCCTGCTAGCATAAGGATTCCCTGTAGTCTTTTTCTGTCCAGTTGCCCAATCTTCTGGTTTGAGTGCTTCTGAAGCTGCTGCTGTTGTCACTTCCAAGGCCCACCATTGGTGTTGCTGCCATGTGGGCACTGGGCCAGCCCCAGCTCCAGTGTCATAGACCTCTTCTTTCAGCCTAAGTTGTTTTGGTCTGGAAAAGTGGCCCTGCCACCCCAGAATTCGGTTTGAGGCATTATTTTAAAGTTGTATTGGGGCCATAGTGTTGGGAGAGCCTGGCTGTTTCCTTTATTCCATCATTTTGGCTCCGGCTTCCCCCTCCCCCTGCCTCCCCTGCCCAGGATAGAGACTTTAAAGAGATTTGTGTTGACCAAGAAATCAGGGCAGGCTGGCCTCAGTAATGTGAGGCAACTTCCTCATTTATAAAATGAGGACAATACTCTGGGTACCATTTTCCTGCTTTGTAAGACTACAGAAGTTTAAGTTGCTTTTCTGCAATAGGTAGAATCAGGAAACAACCAGGAGTTGTGTCAAGCCTCAGATAAGTCTCCCTACTCCTAAATATTAGTTTCACCTTGGCCTAATGCTGGAAATACCTCTGTCCAGGGTATGGGGGGTTCATTCTATCTATATGACAACAGATCAAAACCAACCAACCACAAAACAATGATGCTCCTAGCACCACCACCAAAAACAACTAAACCACCAAAAAATGTTAGCCAATCACTACCACAAAATAAGTACCACCACCACTCCTCCAGCACTACTACCACAGAACAACCATCCTCAACAACAAAGAAGCCACTGCCACCATCACCACCAATACCTCAAATCAACATTAGTACTCCCTTCAATCACTAAAAACCTAACAATCATCACCATTACTGCTACTACCACCACCAACTAAACAACAATTATCACTACCAGCTACCAAGATGCCATGTAGTCTAGTGAATAGAGAGATGGCTTTGATGTCAAGAAGATTTTGAAATCTCTGCCTCCGGCATATGCTGGCTGTGTGACTTTGACCTTGCTGAGCCTGTGGGGTGAATTCAATGGCCTCTGAGGTCATTTCCATCTTTAGACCTGTAACTCTATGGTCCTATGACTGATAGGTGCAGTAGATTAGCAGTGAGGAAGAGAAAAAGGCCTGGGGATAGGGGGCAAGTAGGGAAATCATGATCCAAGCTGAGATCCTAGGGTAGAACCAGAATGTCCACTAAGGTAATCACTCCAGAGAACTAAGCAGGGAGTGAACTGAATTTGAGATAAATAGCTCCAAAGCCTGGGGAAGCTCAGCGTAGAGTAAAGGCAGGGAAACACCATGGAGGGGAAAGAACAAAGTGCTGGCTAGGGATAGTTTGTCTCCCACCAGGTAGAAGCCTGAGAAGGCAGCCTTTGATGACAGACTCTCAGCATATGGAGTTGGAAGTGGAAAGCATCCTAACCCACCTCCTCATGCCACAGAGAGAGAAATTGGAACCCAGCAGGAAGGTGATTTGTCACATAATCAGTAAGTGGCAGAGAGTCTTAGAACCCTGAGTTGCTCACTCTTCTGTTTCCCCTCTCCCTTTGGTCCACCTGTTATTTCCTGCCACATTTCTACCTGTCCTTCATCTCTGCCCATGAAATTCTGCCCATCTTTTATTTTCTTATTTTTTAATTATAAAAGTATTTTATTATTTTCCAGTTACATGTAGAGATTGTTTTCAACATTTGTTTTTTTATAAGATTTCTAGTTTCAAATTTTTCTCTCCCCCTCCCCAAGACAGCAAGTAATCTGGTATAGGTTATATATGTACAATCACATTAAACATATTTCTGCATTAGTCATGTTATAAGAGAAGAATCAGAGCAAAGAGGAAAAACCTCAAAAAAGAAAAACAGCACCAAAAACAAAAGAAATCGTTTGGTTCAATCTGCATCCATATTCCACAGTTCTTTTTTTTTCTGGATTTGGAGAGACTTTTCCATCATGAGTCCTTTGGAACTATCTTGTACCGTTGTATTGCTGAGAAGAATCAAGTCTATCACAGTTGATCAACACAAAATGTTGTTGATACTATGTACAATGTTCTCCTGGTTCTGCTCATCTCACTCATCATCAGTTCATGCAAGTCCTTCCAGGTTGCTCTGAAATCTGCCTGCTCATGATTTCTTACAGCACAATAGAATTCCATTACATTCATATACCACAACTTCTTCAGCCATTGCCCAGTTGATGGGCAGCCCCTCAATTTCCAATTTCTTGCC
The DNA here is from genome assembly GCF_019393635.1 of Dromiciops gliroides. NCBI lineage: Eukaryota > Metazoa > Chordata > Mammalia > Microbiotheria > Microbiotheriidae > Dromiciops > Dromiciops gliroides. The sequence continues at coordinate 40,500,645 of NC_057867.1, read as the reverse complement.
ACCACAAAAAGAGCAGCTAGAAATATTTTTGTATATGTGGGCCCTTTTCCCTTTTTTATTGTCTCTGTGAGAAAAAGACCCAGTAGGGGTATTGCTGAGTCAAAGGGTATGCACAGCTTTATAGCCCTTTGTCTGCCCATCTTTTAAATCCAATCTAAATGTTCCCATCTCCTTGAAGCCTCTCCTGACTCCTGACTGGATGTGAGCTCCTCCTATAACTCTTCCTCACTATCAGAGAAGCTACATTGGATCTCTCCTAGGTACTGATACTCTATCTTGTATCACAGGGATTTGAATTCTTTCCCCCATAGCCTACTAGACTGGAAGATCCTTTAGAATGGGACCAGGTCTCACTCATCTTTGTATACCTCTATTCCTAACACAGAGCTCTACACATAGTAGGTGGTGGATAAATAAGAGATACGATGTGTGTGAATGGGGGGAGAGGAGGGCTGTGACACATTTGTCAGGAGTCAGAAGAAGTGGCTTCCAATCTTGGCTTCAGTGTTTATCTGCGTGACCCTGGAAAAGTAGTTTTACTTTAGTGAGCTTCTTTATCTGTAAAATGGGAAAGGATTGATACATTCATAGTCCTAGAACAGGAAGGGTCATCAGAGGCCATCTAGTCCAAGTTCCTCATTTTCCAGTTAAGATATTTGAATTGGGGCAGCTAGGTGGTACAGTGGTTAAAGCACCGGCCCTGGATTCAGGAAGACCTGAGTTCAAATCTGGCCTCAGACCCTTAACACTTACTAGCTGTGTGACCCTGGGCAAGTCACTTAACCCTCATTGCCCCACCAAAAAACAAACAACAAAAAAAGATATCTGAATCCCAGAGAAGTTAAGGGGCTCATTAAAGACATGTGCGCGCGTGTGCACACACACACACACACACACACACACACACACCTATTAAGTAGCAGAACTGAGATTCAAACCCAAGTAGTTCCTCTGACCACAAATCCAACATACTCTATTGCCTTGGTGTGCATGCCCCATGGGATGGTGGTGGACAGTTATCTACCTTGTCCTTGCTCCACTGCATCCATGTAGCTACAGCCAAGGTGGGAAGGAATATTATGGAGCAAAGTCCATTGTTCTCCCCACTCTGCCATCCTATTAGAGGCTGTCTTTCAGGGTTATGCTATGAGCCATTTGGGATCCTAGCTTCTCTCAGAGATGACTCACAGGTTTTTCTAGAGGGAAGAACTGAGACAAGAAGGCCAGCAATTATAGGGAGAGTGAGTTCAGAAGGGAGGGGGGAACCTAATTAAGGTTAATTCAATTACTGCATCAAAAGAACTACAGTGAAAAGGCCCTGGGGTTGGGCCCATTGTCACTGAATGATTCTGAAAGGACTCTGAGGACAGAGAAGCTGTGCTTTGGCCCTGGGGGAATGGTCATACTCTGGCCCAAACACCTGGTAAATGGGCCATTGTCTTCTGGAGGACTAGGGGGAAAATAGGTGCTTCCCAGCATATGGATTCCCTGAAGTGTCAACCGCTTTGCCAGCTGTACTTTGGCGTGGTCAGCAGGGATTTTTTTGTTTCATTAAATAGTGCCTTGAGGGGGGGTACATTTCTAGGAATGACCCCCAGTAGTATAGGATCTGGAGCTGGAAGGGGCCTTATAGATCATCTAGGACCTTCTCCTGCTTCTTACAGAGGAGGAAACTGAGGCCCAGAGAGGGGAAGGGATTTGCTCAAGCCCCCCCAAGATGCTAAGAGGCAGAGGCAGCATTTGAACCTCTGGCTCCAGACCCAGGGCCCTTTCCCCTCTACCATGCTGCTGGACAGCACATTCCTGAAAGGGACAGACAAACTTGTCAGGTGCCTCCCTGATTAGGGAGAGAAGAAGAGGATTGTAAAGGGCAGTCATTAGGAGGGGAAGGTAAAGACTCACCTTTATGTGACAGACACTGACTTTTAGCGATTTGATTCTTGGCTAAGGAAGGCTTCCGATGGGAATGGCCTGTCATGAGATGTCTCAGTAGCAGAATTTGCAATGGAGGAGAAAATGTGCCAGTGGGAGAAAAGTTCTCTTTATTGCTCTATTGTCACGCCAGCAGGGCTGTGGAGCTGGGACACACAGTTGCGTAGGCCCAGTCTGTGATTAAATCCTGGATTTAGTCATTCAGCCAGAGAATGTCAGAGCTGGAAGGGACCTTAGAACAATTAGTCTCACTACAGATTGTTTGTGGTTGGTTGGTTGGTTCCGTAGTTGAAGAAGGATGCTCCTATACCCATGAAACTTGAATCCTGGAAGAGATCTTAGAGCAGAGGATGTAGAAGGTCAGATCTAGGTGGAAGAAAAAGAACTGGGAGGGACTTTGGCCAGAGGGGGTGCCAGAAAATAGAATGGAGAATGTCAGATTCAATGATAATTGCCAGACTATTTTTTTTTTATAAAGGTGGGGAGGAAAATTGAGAAATGGTGAAAAGATTTATTACAAGAAAATGAAATAAGGGCTTCTCCCCCACACCTTGACCACTTCCCACTCACAATATTCTGGCTGATTATATTGTCTTAGTATGTAACACTTGGATTTCCCTTCATACATGGGCCAACAGAAAAGCATAGCTCCTGGGCCCCCATCGGGTTTCATTTTGATCCATCAAAGTTTGACTAAAGAGAACATATTATTTCAAAGCAAAAGACATTTCATAGTGTAAGAAATCAAGAAACAAGAAAATATCTACCCTTCCATGTCCACATAGAGTATACTCTCAGATTAGACACTATCAGTGACAGAAGACGCCCTTGTGACCAGGGAAACTCTGTTAAGGAATAAATATCAGGACAGACATGTGGCTTAGGCACACCTACATGGTCAGAGCTGCTGATCTTTTGTGGGGATGTTAATGTGCATAAAGCAACATTGTTGGCATAATCAAGAAACATTTCCACAACCAGTATGATCTTTGGCGTGAGGTATAAAAACTTCAAGAATTTGTAATGATTCTATTAATATTTTTTTCCTGATGGTTACTGAGGTCTTCCATATCCAAGAGGCCAGTCTTTTGGGATCACACTTGGAAAGGTTGGGAGGTATGGAGATAGATTGTGGATTGCTCCTTGGGAACACTCCATTTCTTGTTCTACAATGCAAATTTACCAGTCCTGGAGGCTGTTTTGTCTTTAATGTATTTTTCAATTTCATTTTTTTTTTTTTTTGGTGAGGCAATTGGGGTTAAGTGACTTGCCCAGGGTCACACAGCTAGTAAGTGTCAAGTGTCTGAGGCTGGATTTGAACTCAGGTCCTCCTGAATCTAGGCCCGGTGCTCTATCACTGCAGCACCTAGCTGCCCCTAATTTTCCGTTTCTTGGCCACACAGAATTAGAAAGTTGGTAGATCTCTAGATCCACCATTGAGGAGAATGAGACAGTGCTCCTTTGAGATCCTTTGTCATTTGGCTTCTATCTCCCTGCAAACTTCTGCCTGGGAGGTGTGCTTTATCAGGATGTCCGGATAAGGAATCCAGTTTGCTGCATGTATTATTACATTTTCAGCAGACTGGAATTGGTCCCAATCAATGATGACAAAGCAGTGCTGTTTGCTGAATTTGACACAACCTAATCTTTGGTGCCAACTTTTATATTGCCACCTACAACCTCCTCAGGAAGCTTCCAGATCATCCTGAGGTAGTCCAAACATGGGGAGTCCTCATTGCATAAACCAGAGACCTAGCACCTGCATAGGCTGAAGAGGAATCTTTGGCAAATTTCTCCTACTGAGTAAGTGGAGTGTATTTATAATAATAACTATCATCATCATTGTTGTTGACGTTGATGAATAGCTAGCAGTTATATAACGTTTTAAAGTTTGCAAAGCTCTTTACATTTATTATGTCTTCTGATCCTCACAACAACAATTCTGGGAGGGAGGTAACATCATTTCCCCTATTTTACAGATGGGGAAACTGAGGCAAACAAGTTTAAGTTTACTTGCCCAGGGTCACAAAGCTAGTGTGTATCTGAGGCTGGATTTGAATCTAGGTCTTTCTGACTCTAAAGTAAGCCCAACACTATCCCCTGTACCCCATTGCCTATGTGTAAACTTAGCTTGGAACCCCGTACTGAACACAGCAGGATGCTCTAACTCTTTAGTCTTCACAATGACTACTATATGAGTCTAGGTGGAAAGAACCAAGTAACATTGCTGGGCATAGCTTAGTGTCTTTGAGGTCTGGGGTCTTCTTCCTCCTAATACAAACTCTATCATTGCTTCCTGCTCCTGTTATTGTAATGTGTGATTCTCTTCTTGACTGCAGTCATATGTATGATCATCCAGGCTGCCTTTTTTTTTTTTTTTGCGCGGGGCCATGGGGGTTAATAACTTGCCCAGGGTCACACAGCTATTAAGTGTAAAGTGTCTGAGGCTGGATTTGAACTCAGGTACTCCTGAATCCAGGGCTGGTGCTTTATCCACTGTGCCACCTAGCTGCCCCTTTATCCAGGCTACTTTTGATACAAAAGGCTGTCTACTTTCTTCAGATACCCTTTGCTGGAACTAGTCTTAGATGAAGTTATCATGAATTCTGGTCCCAAGCCCCTTTCTTATTCCTGAATAGTTGGTGACTGCCATTGATTGGCAAAGTGGATAAAGTTCTGGGCCTAAAGTCAGGAAGATCTGACATAAAATTCAATCTCAGACACTTATTATCTGTGTGATCCTAAGCAAGTCACCTGATCTCTCTGTGCCTCAGTTTCCTCATCTATAAAATGAGGATAACAATAACATCTACCTCCCAGGGTTGTTGTTAAGGATCAAATGAGATTATATTTATAGAACACTTAACACAGTGTCTGCCACATAGTAGGTACTTAATAGATCCTTGGTTGCTTACTTTCTTCCTTCCATCCTGCCTTGATCACTTGCAATGAAGTCAAGATGATCCAGTTTGACCTCTATGGTCTATGTGTAGGAACCCTGCAAGGCCATTTTGTTATTATTATTAATTTTTTGTGGGGCAATGGGGGTTAAGTGACTTGTCCAGGGTCACACAGCTAGTAAGTATCAAGTGTCTGAGGCTGGATTTGAACTCAGGTCCTCCTGAATTAAGGGCTGGTGCTTTATCTACTGCACCACCTAGCTGCCCCCATGGAAGGCCATTTTATGTTGCCTCAGCATGTTATCCTTGTTCTCACACCCTTTCTCTAGCTGCTGAATAGATTGTATCACTTCTAAGTAGCTGGGGTGCCATTCCTTTTGCTCCTACAGCTTTATCTGTTTCAATAGCAGGATGTCACGGCCCATTCCTCTGAGAACTTGAGGCAGCCTAGCATGAGCCTGTGGTCCATGGGCCCTGTAGCCCTGATCACAGTCCTCTGCAGTAGCTCTGACAACCTCAGTGCAAAAAAGAGACCTTCTCTCACTCATTCTGGGTGGGTGGGTGGAGGGAGCTAAGGATTTCATAAAGGTGTCACTAGCATTCTCTCACTACCAAACTGATTATCCGGCACCAGTAGATATCTCAACACCTCAGAGCATGGCATTTTCAATGTACTTAGAAAATCAGAAGCATCATAGCCAAAAGCATTCCTATAACTAAAAGTCCCTGGAGCATCTAGTCAATTATCATGAAGAGCATGAAGATTCCAATACTTGGAAAGAGCTACTAAACCTGGTGCCCAATCACAATATACCCCAACAGATCAACAATGTGAATAAACAAAACCATGTACTTTTTGTGCAATAGTACAATTTATTTTCAACAAGCCTGTAATCTAATCACATCATTGTAGAAAATAAAAACAATATCCTCTCCAACACCTTACCTTTCCTGCTATTGGATTACTGGAGTAAAGACTAGGAATGGATATTATTGATATCCCCCACTGATGTGTTTAATTTTACTGGCTGTCCCAGAGTATAGAATTAGTTCAAAGCAAAGGCTTTTAAGGAAGTCACATAATGAGAAAAGTAGCCATGGAAGATTTCCTCCTTTAACTTGGATCACACCTTCTCACAAATACATATATTGTAAACTGAAAGAGTGAGCATGCATAAGGATCACCATGCTGGGGGAGAGGGGGCAAACAAGTAGTGAACACATATAGCAGAGCCACTTGTGTGGAGAGGCAGCTTATCCCTATGAAAATGCAGGGCTATTAACATTGTCTGATAATGTCCTAACATTGCTTTCTCTGGATCTATTCCCTGCTAGGAGGTAAGATCCCTTTCGCTCCCTTACTGGTTATATCTCTGCTGCTCCTCTACTGAGTATTGCAAATGTTCTCCCATATTCCTCATGCTTCTGCAATTATTTTGTTCTCTGATGGGTGTGTCACCCATTAAATTCACTTGAGATTGCTGCTAGGTATTACTTCCTGTAAGTTTCTGGGCTTCATCTCTTCAGAGAAACCTGCCAACTATATCTGTAGTCTGGTAGGATGTAGTAACTAGAAAAGCCTCTCCCTGGTAAGGACAGACTGACAGTTTCTTAGTTATAGCCAGAGTCTTCATAGCCATTCTATATATCTAAACTGGTCTATGAATTAGCAAAAGCAAAAGCTACCCAGGCTAAGACTGAGTCTTTTCTTTTAACCATTGCAACTGGAGCTGAAATCATAGTCCTTTCCCCAGACAATGGATCTAGCTTAGGGTTAGAAAGTTCCAAGATCTATTGGTATACAAATAAATTTGATCCAGAATGAGAAAGAAGTGATGTAAGAAAGGTCTTTGTTCTTTATCTGGCTCAAGTTCTTGACTTTATTACCCATATAAGTCATTAGCAAAATTCCCTTTGGACTGCATTTTGGTCAGTATAAAACCTTGTCTTAATAGATGTATTTTGGGATTATCAATTTGGAAGATCATGGGAAGGATGGATTAGAGAAGGGAGAGATTAGAGATTTGTTGTTATTGTTGTTTAGTTGTTTCAGTCATGTCAGATTCTTCCTTGGAGTTTTCTTGGTAAAGATACTGATGTGGTTTGTCATTTCCTTCTCTAGCTCATTTTATAGATGAGGAAATTGAGACAGAATTAAGGTACTTGTCCAGGGTCACACACTACTAAGTGTTTGCAACCATATTTTAACTCAGGAAGATGAGTCTTTCTGACTTCAGGACCAGCTCTTTATCTACTGCAGAACCACCTAGGTGCCCTTTGGCTATTGTAATAGTCTAGGCCCCAAGTTATGAGGACTTGAAGTAGGGTATAGGTTGTATGAATGGAAAGAAGGGGATAGATATCAAAGCTATTGTGGAGGCAGAATCATCAAAACTTGGCAACTGATTGGTTATGGGCGATGATGAATAAGGGCGAGTCAGCTGAGGTATCACTTTACACCCATCAAAGTGGCAAATATAACAAAAAAGAAAAATAATATATGTTGGAGGGGATGTGGGAAAACTGGGATGCTAATCCACTGTTGGTGGAGTTGTAAATGGATCCAACCATTTTGGAGAGCAATTTGGAATTATGCCCAAATGGCTATAAAACTGTGCATACCCTTTTGATATGGTGGGAAATGGGGTACGGGTATGGTTAGGGGATGGGGTTCTTAGGAATTCCTCTTTAAAGAATTACACCCTCTTGCACACAAAAGTAGTTAGAATAAGGTGGTAGTTTATTTAGGAGCAAGGGAAGGGAAGGGTGGGGGGGGAGGGAAACCATGAAAGAAATCCTTGGACTTTTCATGGGGAGATTGGCATAAAGCACATGGCTCAGAGGTACCAAATCTCCTCGAACAGGAGAATGGAAGGTACTTTTATAGTGGACTGATGGGGGTGGACCATCTGCCCGTGGAAAGTTCCTTTAGTGAGAGAGGACCATCCCCCACTGGTGGTAGCTGGGGGAATTGGGTGAGGAGTGGAGGACCATCCCCCACTGGTAGTGACTAGAGGAATTGGGTGAGGGGTGGCTACGGATCCCTCTTCAGAACACAAAAGCCGCAGCCACATGCAAATTTATCTCCCCAGGGTAAGGGAGACCAGAATGAAGGGTAGGAATCCCAAACTAGCTCAGTCCGATTTGGTTCAGCTTATCTCTCTAGGCGTTATCTGTCCTCTGGTTTAGTTTCTCAAGGAGAAGGTTCCTTGATGTGCCCCAGAGAACTTCTGGAGTGCTCTGTGTCCCATGACACTTTGATCCAGCAATACCACTACTAGGTTTATATATCAAAGACATCCTCAAAAAGAGAAAAAGACCTATTGGTACAAAAATATTTATAGCAGCTCTTTCTGTGGTGGCTAAGAATTGGAAATAAAAGGAATGCCCACCAGTTGGGGAATAGCTAAATAAACTGTGGTATATGATTGTGATGGAATATTATTGTGCTATAAGAAATGACAAGCAGGATGATTTCATAAAGGCCTGGAAAGACTTATATGAACTGATGCAGAGTGAAGTGAGCAGAACTAGGAAAATGCTGTGCATAGAGACAGCAATATTGTTTGATGAAGAACTGTGAAGGACTTGACTATTCTCAGAAGTACAGTGATCTAAGACAATCCCAAAGGACTAATGATAAAGCATACTATCCACCTTCAGAGAAAGAACTGATTGATTGAATACAGACTGAAGCATGCTATTTTTCACCTTCTTTAATTTTTTTCATTGATTCAAATTTTCTTGTACAAAATGACTAATATGGTAATGTTTTACATAATTGCACAAAAAATAAGGAAGAGTCAGACAAGACCACAAGTTGTGAACTTGGGTGACTAGAAAATTGTCTCTGCTCACCAGCAGGTCATCTCTCCTGGTTTCATGGTCTCCAAGCTGCTACCATCTGTTAGACATTAGCTATTTAGACTCTTCTGGGTCATTTACCCTTGTTAGGCCATCTGATTCCATCTACTGAGGTGATTCAGTAACTAAAAAGCTTCTACCTGGCACAAAGAGGTTATAACTCTCTTTGTATAAAGCCAAGGACCACAGTCTGCCAGAAAAGACAGTCAAATATCTTAGGTTAAGATTGTTGTTGTTGTCTATCCTTCATACTTGAACAAGACCAATGACATCATGATTTTGGGGTGTGTTCTACTATGACAGATCAGTCCCATACAAACTCAGAAGACTACTGCAGGTCAGGTGCAGATACTCCAGTTGGAACATTTGGTTTGGAGATGTCTCTAGATTTTCATGTCTCATATTTCCTTTGTCCTGATGAGATTTTGCTTTGCTCATGGAGCACAACACCTTCCTTGTTGTGGGCACGTCATACTTGGTGCTCTGTGCTAAGCATCTCCTGTGGCCCAGAATTGGAACCAAAGTTTTTCAGAGAGACCTTGAGAGTATCCTTCTACCACTTCATCTGACTTCTGTGTGAACACATGCCTTGTGCAAGTCCTCTGTAAATTTGTGTTTTAGGTAAATATACACTCGGCATTTGGGCTACCTAGCCAGCCCATTGGAGTTGTGCTCTCTGCAGTAGAGTTTGAATGCTTGCCAGTTCAGTTGAAGAGAAGACCTCATTCTCTGGTACTTATCTTGCCATGTAATCTTCAGAATCTTCCCAAGACAATTCAAATGGGAGTAGTTCAAGCAAGTATCAGCATGGAGCTGGTAAACTGTCCCGGTTTCATGGCATACAACAATGAAGTCAGAACAACAGCTCCGTAAACCAATGAGGTCAGGCTAAGATTACCTCTTTATTGACCAGCTTTCTCTTAGTGAGGACTTAAGATCTTTGTTTTCAGATCACTATCTGACTTGGGGTTAGAAAATTTCTTTTAACTTCTGTAATATCCCAATTTGTGATTCTATATGGGAAATTTCTCCATCAAAAAAACTCATGGGAGCTGTGTGTAGGTACTGAAGTGTGATAAGGCTTCCAATCTCTTCGGAGATTCCCCCAATCAACATTTGAGTGAAGCTAGGTGAAATAATTGCAGCCATCAACATAGTTTTTCTGCTCCTGCCTTTATTGTGCATACTTGCCATTGACTTTTGTGCTGTATTTTGGCACAAACACACAGGGATGTTTCAAAATCCTTATTAATGCCCAATGCCATTAATAAGAATTTCCCTTAGGCTGTAAGCTCAATTCAAGTTTGTAAATATTCTGAAAAATGCCATTTTCCTTTTTTTTCCTCTCACTTCCTCTTTTTGTCATATGGGAATCCTTATCAAGGGAAGCACTCCCTGTGGAGAAAGGGTTCCCACTACCTTCCCCACTAACACCAATGACCAACTCAACTTATCAGTCAGTAAGCATTTTTAAGCACCTACTATGTTTCAGGCACTGTGATAAACACTGGGGTTACAAAAAAAAATGGAAAAACTCTCAAAAATCTGATGAAAGAGACAATATACAAACACCTGGGTAAAAACAAGATACATGCAAAATCAATTGGAGATCATTAATGGAGAGTAGGCTCTAGCATTAAAGGGTAATGGGGAAGGTTTCCTGTTGAAGGTGAGACTTGAAGGAAGCCAGGGAACTGGGAGGCAGAGATGAGGAGAGAGAGCATTCTAGGCATGGGGGAGGCAGCCAGTGAAAGTTCAGGGAGTTGGAACGTGGAATGTTTCCTTCAAAGAACAGAAAGCGTCACTGGATTGCAGAATATCTGCTGAGGAGTAAAATGTGGAAATCAGGAGGCAGCTAGGTTCTGTAGGACTTTGTTTGCCAAAAACAGAGTCTTTGATATTAGAGGTGATAGGGAAGCACAGCAGTTTACAGAGTAAGAGCAGGGATGACATGGTCAGACCTGCACTTTAGGAATATCACTTAGAGAGCTATTATTATTATAGCTATATTATTAAAGGATAGACTGGAGTGGGGAGAGACTTCAGGCAGAGAGACCAACCAATAGATATTGCAATAATCCAGGCATGAGGTGCCTATGGCAGAGAACATTTAGGAGGGATGTTATGAAGGTAAAATCTACAAGATTTGGCAACACATTGGATATGTGTATGGGTGAGGAAGAGTGAGGAGTTCAGTGTGACATCCAGAAGGATGGTGGCATTTTTCACAGTAATAGGGACATTAGGAAAAGTGGGGGTTGGGGGGAAATAACGAGTTCAGTATTGGATATGCTGAATTTAAGATGTCGACATGAAATCTTACAACCAATGACTAGTTGTAACCAATGGGACAGGCAAGTCAGCCTAGCTGAAGCAACAAAGCACCCTGAAGTCCAGATAGAAGGTGGCATGTATCAGGCAGGTCAAACCACCAGCAGCAGAACTTTGCCTGCAACCTAAGTGGAAACAGTCTGGGATCCCATGCTGACATGCCTCAGAAAGATCAGGGATTTTTTCCCCATTCCCCAGAATACACACATACCTGTCCTGTTTCTAGTCTATCCCCTACAGTCATCATCCAGAGGAGCAACCTGTATGAAGAAGGGGTTTTCTATCCGTGGTGCCACTAACACTAACTGCCACCTGCATTCAGGAAGTGACTATTATGTGCCAGGGACTGTGCTAATCACTGGGGAAACAACCCCCCCAAACAGCTCATAGTTCAATAGAGGAGAGAACATGCAAATATCTGTGTACAAACAAGAGAGCGACAGGACAAATCAGGCACTTGGCACTGTGCCCGAGTCCTGGGAATAGCAGCATCACCCTCTCGACCAGAGGCCCTGTTCCTAACCTGCCCTCCCTCAGCCATCACCCAGGGGAGATGCAACCTGTCAGCTGCCTCTGTGGGTGCTGCAGCTCCTGTCTCTTCAGCTCCCACAGCTATTGAAGAAGCAGAAAACCAAGTTCTTACCACCAAAGTCCCTGGTTCAGTAGATGTGATTTTATCAATAGAAATGACTCTAAAGAAGATGTATCACTATCTGCTTTGCTGCTGTGCCCTAAGGACCAATGGGACTTTCCATCTGACTTACAGCTGAAAACTCCTTTATGTGTTGGCTCCCCCTGTTAGAATATAAGCTTCTTTAAGAACAGAAATGGTGGGGCCAGCTAGGTGGTACTGCAGTGGATAAAGCACTGGCCCTAGATTCAGGAGGACCTGAGTTCAAATCCAGCTTCAGATACTTGACATTTACTAGCTGTGTGACCCTGGGCAAGTCACTTAACCCTCATTGCCCTGCTCCCCCCAAAAGAACAGAAATGGTTTTGCTTTTGCCGTTTACATCCAGCTCTTTGCACAGCATTTTGTACACAGTAAGTGCTTAATAAATGCTTTTTCATTCATTCATTCATTTATTCATGTGCCAGCTCTTGGTGGTGATATCATTTTCTTCCTTAATTCCTTGAGATTGGAAGCAGTGAAGTATTGTGGGAAGAAGACTGGAACAGAAGTCAAGGGGTGTAGGTTCAAGGTGCAGCTCTACTGTGGACTCATCGTATGACATTTGATGAGTCCCTCATTCTCTCTGAGCCTTGGTTTCCCCCATCTGTAAATTGAGGGGGTTGGACTGGCAGATTTCCAAGATTCCTTCTAGCTCTAGAATTCCAACTCCACTAATTATCCTCTTTGCTGGGAGACAGAAGGCATGTGCATGGTGAAAAACAGACTCTTCCACATGGACCCATGAATTGTTGTGTCAGTAGTGAGATGTCACTAAATGGATCCTGAGCATTGTTTTCCTTAAGCCAAGGATAGCTGATGGTACAGGTTTGGGAGTTTAAAGCCAACTGTCTTATCCAAAAGAGACATCTGGCAGAGAAACTTATCACCCCATCTTTAGGCACCAACGAATATGCTTCTGGATAATTGTAACTCTTGAGTAAGGTCCCAGATGTTGGTAGAATGGCATCCCCTGGACTTAATACAGATCTGCTACATTCAATAACTACTGAATGGGAAATACAAAGGAAGAAAAGAATATGGAAAAGACAACAACAGTGACTTTTTGTGGCTTAGAAAACTGTGGTCTTCTATCTTCTCATGGTCAATTTACATGTAAATGAAGAGACCCCTGGAAACTGATGGAGGTGATGGGGAAAATGGTATCTGCATTGTGAATAATAAACATGGGGGAAATGTCGGTATTTCAGCCTACGAGAAAATTTTGTTGCCATGACAACAGAATGCTCAGTGTTCTCTTAAAGGGAAACATGAAGGTTTGTTGGGGGGGGGAGCTAACCTTACCTAACATGATGCGTTTAAATATAATTTTATATTCATAAAAGCCAGGCATCTGCTGAAAGGGAACCCAAATCTGGCTTTGAGGCTGACATAAGTTCGAAAAGCTTTCTCTTGGGTGGAGAGGGAAAACTTAGGGTGAAACTTTCCTGCCCTTCCAATTCCAATCCGAGCCTCCAGAACCAGAGCCCATCTGGTGTGGAGCCAGAACTTGGCACCAAGCGGAGGTAGAGCCCCTGAGCTCTCAGACATTTAAACAGGCTGTTTTTCACATTCTCACTGCATATATAATTTCTTAAATTCAGCCCAACTGATTTTTTTAAACCATTGAATGTGACTCGAACTCAACTAAACCTAAAATTAAAATTTTCCATTTGACAAAGAGGGCCCTACCTACCCCTAAAAGGAGTCAGTGCCAAGAGACAATCTTGGTGATTTCCTGTTGGGTACTCTGTGTGTGTGTGGGGTAACTCGGGATTTCTTGAAGGGAAGTGTGATGGGGGTGGGGAGGAGGAGAACAGCACATCTCATACTAATGATTATAGTTCCCATTTCTCGAGTGCTTTAGGGTTCACCAAGTCCTTTTCCTCACGACAACCCAAAGATTACCATTCCTATTTTCTCTCGGCGTTGGGACATATGATTTCATTAGCATTGAGAACTCCCACTGTGGAAACTCTGTAACAGGGTTGCAGATCAGCAACTCGCCTGGAATTTAAAGTCTTAGAGAGATGGATGGGGACACTGAGAGGGGAACTGAGTCACCTGTACAACTTATGTCTGAGATAGGACTGGAACTCAGTCCTTACTGATTTAAAACTGGATCTGGGGGGGGGCAGCTAGGTGGCACAGTGGATAAAGCACCAGCCCTGGATTCAGGAGGACCTGAGTTCAAATCTGGCCTCAGACACTTGATACTTACTAGCTGTGTGACCATGGGCAAGTCACTTAACCCCTATTGCCCTGCCAAAAAAACAAAAGCCCAAAAAACAAACAAAAAACCCTGGATCTCCCTACACTAGGCTATGATGCCTTTCCATGTTCTGTTTTATTGATGGAGAAAAAAATGAAGAAGGGGCAGGTAGGTGGCACAGTGGATAAAGCAATGCCACTGGAGTCAGGAGGACTTGAGTTTAAATCTGAGCTCAGACACTTAGTAGCTGTGTGAATCTGGGCAAGTCACTTAACCCCAATTGCCTTAAAAAAACATCCGGGATTATCTCCAGTCATCCTGATGTATATCTTGCCCCTAGACCCAGACTGCTCTGGAGGAGAGAGTGAGGCTGGTGACTTTGCATAGTCCTCCCTTACTTAAATCCAATTCAGTGCAAGTCATGACATCACCCTGATGTCATGGTCCTCTTCAAGAACGAAGGACAATGGACAACAACTACTATTGATAAACTGAGAATCAGAGTTGTGGAGTTTGAGCCTTTAAAGGTTGAGCATGCTGCTTTTAAGAAAAATCTGCTTTGTTTTTTCTTGAGAGAGTCTTACAACCACAAATGAGGACAGTTGTTAGTACTTTCGGAGTGAGAAAACTGCCCCGTGAGTTAATTATTGCACATGCCAAGTGTTCCGGGTAGATCTGGTGTGTTTGGGGTCACACAGCTGATAAGTGTCAAACCTGGGATTCAGATGGAGGCTTCTTTACTCCTGGCCCTCCGCTCTCATCCTGATGACATGCTGTCTTTGGAAATAATGATATCCCAGAGTTCTTTATAGTTCCCACAATGCTTTCACATCTATTATTGCATTCAGCCCTCATAGCAGGTTTGTGAAGGAGGTAGAGTGGAAATGATCAGCCCCTTTTTACAGGAAACTGAAGAGAGAGGCATATGCCTGGGAGACCCCATCCCAAGAGGCATCCTTCCCTCTGCCTGAGTCCCTTGAATGTGATTACCATTGGCCCTGCCTTGCCTAGCTCTGTAGCAAACCACTGTGGCTCCCCACCGTGAAGATGGGGGTGGTCATTGCAGAGGAACCATCTCACTACTAGCAGAGGCCTAATTAAAGACCCTGGTGCTCATTTCACTTTGGAGATCCCCTGCTCCTTGGGTTGGGAAAGTTCTTTCCTCTTCCACTTATTTCTGGCATTCTGAAGTACTGTCACCCCAGGCAAAGGTCCCCATCCCCAGATGCTACTTCCTGCTCTCTCATTACTACCCAGTTTAGCCTTCCACTTCCCCAAGGCCTACCCTCCTCCTCAGCCCTCCTGCTGTGCCTTCTGGAGCCTGGTGTTATCATTAACGAACTCCCCTTCATCCTCAGTCCCTTCTGCTTGAACTCCTTCCAGCTTTGGATATTAAAGCAATGGTTTCCCACCTGTGTTATTGCAGGGGGTCTGCAAATGCATATGCAAAGGCATAAAAAACCAAACATACCTTTTGTAGACAGAATAAACAATGTCTGGCACTTATATGCATTACTATTTTCAAATGCATGTAGATTCTGTTATGATTAACCCAATAGAGGTTAAGTAAGGTAAAAGTATTGATATATAGTAAGAGTTTAATCATTTTTCTTCATTCATTCGTATTTTCTCAAACAATACATACTTTTAAAATTTATTTATAGTTTTTTTTTTTTGGTGGGGAAATGAGGGTTAAGTGACTTGCCCAGGGTCACACAGCTAGTAAGTGTCAAGTGTCTGAAGTTGGATTTGAACTCAGGTCCTCCTTAACCCAGGGCTGGTGCTTTATCCACTGTGCCACCTAACTGCCCCCTCAAACAGTACATACTGATAGGACCACTTACTATTATGGGTGAGGGAAAAGGTGGTAAGAAGTTTTTCACATTAAAAACAGCTTCCACACTTAAAAAAGTTGGTAAATATTGGAAACCTGGTCTTCTCCTGAAGGTACCTTTACTCTGATCATTCTCGCTGGGGTTAACTGACACATTTCTGAAATATAGAACCAAGGATCACAAAATCTAAGAATCTTAAACAAAGTTGGTAGCAGGTGTGTATGCTGGAGCCAGCTCTAACCTGCTCAGAGCTGATCATTACATTTTCAGTGTTAGCATTTACACATCAGAAATTGGCAAATACCACAAATTGGAGTTGGAGTTCTTGTTCTGGTGATTACCTAGACTTAAGAAAAAGTTGGAGAAAATGTTAATAGGGCATATTTAACTAAAAATGTGTTGAGGGTATGTTTTATTTTTCTGGAGAGCTAGTTATTAAAAATTTACCAGCACACTGCTAATTGGCAGAAACCTTAGGAGCCACTCTCTACATGCAAGTAGTCCAACTTGATTCCCTCTATAACATGCCAATTAAGTGGAAGAAGAGTCGGCATACACTTCCTGATCTGCCTTCTACCACCATGATTCTTCTCCTTTGAGGTTCACTCCATATGATAAGAACACACTGCTCAGATCCTTGTAGTTGTCTTCTAGTGTTTCCCAAGTCATTCCCTGCCCTTCCTCAAAGAGTTTGTTACCTGGCTCCTAACTCTTCTCACTCCCACTCCAGGCCCTGTACTTATGCTTGGTGAGTTCAGTGTTCACATTGATAAATCTTTGAACATTGGAGATTCCCTGCTCATCAACCTCCTCTATTCCTGGTATTTTTGGCATTTTTCACTCCTTTAGCTACACACAGAAAGACTTACCCTGTAAGTTTTATCATGACCAGACTCTCCCATTTCTTGAACTCTGAAATTCCTTCTTCTACAGGCTGCACTCTAGACTTTTTCTACAGAAACCACTTCATCCTGGAAGCTCACTCTCGCCCTGGAAATCACACATTGGAAGTACCCTCTGACCCTATCACTTCTCCTTTTGATGGGATGGCTCTTCTTAGAACCTCTATCTACTTAAGGAGGGTACCAGGCTAAGCATGTCTCTTTCTTTCTTTCTTTCTTTCTTTCTTTCTTTCTTTCTTTCTTTCTTTCTTTCTTTCTTTCTTTCTTTCTTTCTGTCTTTCTGTCTTTCTGTCTTTCTGTCTTTCTGTCTTTCTGTCTTTCTGTCTTTCTGTCTTTCTGTCTTTCTGTCTTTCTGTCTTTCTGTCTTTCTGTCTTTCTGTCTTTCTGTCTGTCTTTCTGTCTTTCTGTCTTTCTGTCTTTCTCTCTCTCTTTCTTTCTTTCTTTCCTTCCTTCCTTCCTTCCTCCCTCCCTCCCTCCCTCCCTTCCTTCCTCCCTTCTTTCTTCCCTTCTTTCTTCCCTTCCTCCCTTCTTTCTTCCCTTCCTCCCTTCCTCCTTTCCTCCCTTCCTCCTTCCAATGGGGAAATGAGTGTTAAGTGACTTGCCCAAGTGCCCTATCCACTGTGTCACCTAGATGCCCCCTATCCTCTGGACTTTTTCTATAAGTCCTCCCTCCTACCTTATACTGGATCCCTTTGTTTCTCCCCTCCCCTTTTCACCTTCCTTTTAGGTCTTCCATTTCTCCCTTTAGAATGTAAATGTCTTGAAGGCTAGGGCTGTCTTTCTCTCCTCATATTTATATTCAGAGCAAGCAGCACAATGTTTAGTACATAGCGTGCACTTGATAAAGGCTTATTGATTTGACTTCTGCCCTTCCATCACTCCCACTACCTAACTAATAAAACTACTGTTTATCCTTACCCAGGTCCGTGGTTGTTCAGTTCCTCCCTCTTCTCCCCATGTGTTTATTTCCCTCTGATCTTTCTTACCTTCTGTCAGCATTCCTCAGTTGAATCAGTCACTGATTTTCCACAGATGGATTTCTTGCCACCTTGTCCTTCCACTGCTGGTTCTGAATCATGGGTCACTGACATTATCTACCTCCACTCCTAATGATGAGCAGTTGACCACTGATGGAAGAAGTCATAAAACTTCATAGACTGGATCCTTTATGAATTCATGTTATTTGTTCTTAGCAGGACCCTCACAATTGCATAGCCATTCTTTTGTCCATCTATGATTTATTTCCCCATCAATGGTTCCAAAGCTGGACATAGACCTAGATGCACCCTAGAATTTGGGAAAGCAGACTCCAAAGGGTTAATAGTATAGGTAGGATCTTGTGGTCTAAAACAAAGCTTCTTAAACTGCGGATCATGACCCCATATGGGGTCACATAACTGAATGGGGGGGCATGAAAAATTTGGCAACAGCAAAAGATTATGTCAACCTATTTTATATGCCTATATACCTGGGGTAACATAAAAATTTCTCGTGTGAAAAGGGGTAGCAAGTGGGAAAAGTTGAAGAAGCCCTGGTCTAAAACTGGTATAAAATACAATCTTAATTCCTCTCTGTTTGGAGAACTTTTAGTCCACCTGCATGTTCTGGTAGTCTCCTGTCATGTCAATGGGCAGTGTGTTTTTGGTGTTCAAAGGACCACTCTCCCTTCAGCTGCATCGCCCAGCATCTGGCCTGTTCTTCCCCATCTTCCTCACATTTTTCAGAAGAGGATGGAAACTGATGAGGAAATCCCAGTGCCAAATGCAAGTTACAAAAAGGCAAATGCAACCTCAGTGTAGGGAGTGGGGGAGGAAAGGAAGGAGAGAGGAGAAACAGCTTAAGAATTAGAGCTATGCCAAATTGAATAGGCTGCCTTGGGAGCAATGGGTGGCTTGCCTCTCACTGTAGATTTTCTTTCTTTTTTTTTTTTTTTTTTTTTTTTAGTGAGGCAATTGGGGTCAAGTGACTTGCCCAGGGTCACACAGCTAGTAAGTGTTAAGTGTCTGAGGCCAGATTTGAACTCAGGTCCTCCTGACTCCAGGGCTGGTGCTCTATCCACTGCGCCACCTAGCTGCCCCTGTAGATTTTCAAGGAGAGGCCAGATGACTGCTTGTCAGATATGTTGGGTAAAGGATCTCCTTCAGGTATAGGTCTCTGAGGCCCTTTCCAATCCTGGGATGCTCTGGTTGGGTGATTCTAATGAGCCAGGCCTTACACTTTGCTGAAAAATGCTGAAATCTAAAAAATCCAGCTCATCTCATCAGATGAAGGACCAGGGTTGGACTTTAGTGGACAACTTCAGCTTGCCATCCTTAAAAAATGGTGCTCAGAACCAGCCACATCACTCCATATGTCACAGGACGCAGAAAAGTCAAGAAGAGTGAGGACTGAGGAAAGACTATTAGATTCAGCAATTCTGAGGTCATTGATGACTTGGAGATAGCGGTATTAGTCACCATTGATGACTTGGAGATAGCGGTATTAG
This sequence comes from Dromiciops gliroides, assembly GCF_019393635.1. Taxonomy (NCBI): domain Eukaryota; kingdom Metazoa; phylum Chordata; class Mammalia; order Microbiotheria; family Microbiotheriidae; genus Dromiciops; species Dromiciops gliroides. The sequence continues at coordinate 40,481,514 of NC_057867.1, read as the reverse complement.
TCACCTATGAGGTCATTTGTGGAATTTGTCGTTCATCATTGTGATTGTTAAATTTAACTGCTGTGTCTTGAAGGCTTCAGTATGTGTGTTTTTTCTGGAAGAAAACTATTCTTTTGAATGGAACGTTGTTTTATGTCTGTAGAAGTTCTGGGTAATTTTCTTGCATTACTTCTTACATTATGTATTCAGACTTTTTGACTTGTCGTGTGTTTCTGCGGGAGCCTATGACCCTTAAGTTGTTTCTAAAACTTCTGTCTTCAAGATCAATATGTTTTGCTTGTGTAGAGATCATACATTCTTTTAAGGTTATTACATTTTGCTTCTTTTCCAAATCATCCTTCGTTTCAGTATATTTGTTTTCCCAATCTGTTGTTTTCTTTTTCACTTCTTTGGAGAGACTCATCACAGAGGATTCAAGTTTTTCTATTCTGCCGAATATTTCTGCTTCGAAGACCCTAAATTCTGCTCTCAGATTTCTATTTTTCTCTTGAACCATTAAGGAACATCCTATTGCTGTGGTCCCATGTTCTCCTCGTCATCCACAGGGTCCTCTCCCACATTAGGTATTAGTTCAATTTCCTTTGTCTCACAATATTTACATAGAGATTTTTGGCTGCATTTAGAGGCTTTGGTGGCAGTCTTCTCTTTTGTTTTAATATCTTCCTTGATTATTTATCTGCTTGGGCTCAAGTTATTTAACTGGCTTTCCTTCTTCCTGAGATTTGCTAACTTCAGTCTTTCCACCTGTATTCCCCTGTCATTCATTTTCTGACAACCTGTTCATTCTCTTATTTCTTTCTACCTTGTTGGCATGGTTCTAAAGCCAGTGCTCTCAGTTTAGGTTTGATTTTGGGATGAAATGAGGCACTTGTAAGTCAATGAGCAAAGGAGGAAGGTTACTTTGCACCAACACAGTAAGGATGTGCAACAAGGATATAGAACAAAGATACAGCGGTACTTAGCTTCTCTGGCCATGGTCCCTTTCATCTCCATTTGGAAACATAGTGACTCAAATAGTCTCAGGCATCCACAAAATCTGAGAGGTGTACAGCCCACATGGCTTGGGCTTTTTATTGGCCCTAGGCCAGGAAGCAGTGTCACAGAAACTGGGTTCAATTAGGTTGTGTAAGGGGGCAGCTAGGTGGTGCGGTTTATAAAGCACCAACCCTGAATTCAGGAGGACCTGAGTTCAAATCCAGCCTCAGACATGATGCTTACTAGCTGTGTGACCTTGGGCAAGTCACTTAACCCTCATTGCCCCACAAAAAAAGGTTTTATAAATGGAGGAAACTTCACCAGGGAAACCACTAAGGAAGAAGGAAGTTATGTGGGGGTTGTGTGTGGGGAGAAAGCTTTATCAGGGTAAGAGAAGCTGGTTCATTAAACTGCTGTCTTACTACACACCTCAACCCTACCACTGTGGTTTTGCAATGCCTGCCCCATAAATATCAAACTTTCTTTTATCCTAAACATTTTCCTTTCTCATTCCTTCCACCTTCTGGTATTCTCTAAGAGCTTGCTCCCTCTTGATAACACTGCATCCCTAGACACTCTTTTCAGTACTGCTTCCTCCCTCCCTTCCTTCCTTCATTGCAATGAGAGTCATTTGACTTGCCCAGGGTCACACAGCTAGTAAGTGTCAAGTGTCTGAGGCCAACTTTGAACTCGGGTCCTCCTGAATCCAGGGCCAGTGCTTTATCCACTGCAGTGCCACCTAGCTGCCCCCCACTGCTTTCACTTTTACTTTCACTCAGATCTTAGACTCTATAGTTGGAGTTAGGGAATTGGAATCCTCCTTGCTCACCATTGCCTCTTCTGTCACCCTCCCTAAGCAACACCTACTTTCAGTTTCATATAAATTGATTACTCAATGCAAATTATGGAAGTCATTATTTAACACTCATGGGGCATCCTCTTTCTTCTTCAATGAGCTCAGACCCTGGCTTACATTGTCTCTCTACCATATCTCCTGCTCTCATACTAGGGAGAGTTCAACATACATATTGATTATATCTCAAATACTCTGAGTTCCATGTGGCTCGATCTACTTAGTTTCTGTGATCATCCCCCTCCATTCCTCCTCAGCTACACACAGAGAAGATCATATTCTTCATTTGGCTACACCCCACAAATGTTCTGCTCCTATTTTAATAAAATTTGATATTCTTTAATCTATAATATTTATAATGATATCTTTCCTTCTGTCCTCCAGCCTCATCATGAACTCCCATTTTTCTACTCCTCACTTTTTTTTGCCAGGCCCTCACCTCCGTGACCCCTTGTTGAACCATCTTGCTCTATCCTCTATTCTTACATCTCTGTCTATCACTGATCACATCCTGCCAAACCTCAACCCTGAGTCATTCCCATGATCCTCTTTTGCTCCTGTTCACCAGCTGCCGAACAGACCTGGAGAAAATAATGGAACTGTGCAGATTGCATCCATTACAAATTTAAGTAACATAATCTTAACCGGGCCCTCACTATAGCAAAGTATTACCCTGCCCTAATAGAGTTCCAAATCTTTTCATCCTCCTTTAAGCCCCCCACTGAGCTATATCACTTAGTTCTAATGTGACAGACCTTACATTCTGCTGCCATTTTAGTACTAAGCAACACAGTTCAGTGTTAGAATTCTTGCCCTCCATATGAAAGACTTGGATTTGATCGGTTGCCAATACAACTTATTTCGACAAGAGAAGCAGTCTGGCACAGTGGAAGAGGATATGGGTCTAAATACCATGTAACTGTGGATAAGTCATTTAACCCCTCTGGGGCCTGTTTCCTAAAGTACAAATTGAAAGGGTTAGAATTGATGGTTTCTGAGATCCCTGTCACGTTCAGATCTCTGATCCTATGTGTAACCTTGGGTCAGTCAGTTTTCTTCTCATCTCAGTTTCTTTGTTTAGAAAATTAGGGCATTAGACAATTAGCTGGCCTTTGAGGGCTTTTCCTGCTCTCAAGCTGTGATAATATTGTATAACAAAAAGAAAAAGAAGGTCTCAGCCTGGTCTCAGGCTTACATTTGGTAGTCTATACTGAGGATCCATATATATGTATATATATATATATATATATATATATATATATGTATATATATGTGTGTATATATATATGTATATATGTATGTGTATGTATATGTGTATATATATGTATGTGTGTATATATATATAGAGAGAGAGAGTTTTATTTTCCCAAATTACATATAAAAACAAATTTTGACTTCAATTTTTTTAAAACATTGTGTTCCAAATTCTCTTCCTCCCTCCCTCCCCCCCCAAGAACTCAAGTAATTCAGTATAAGTTATACATGAGTAATCATGCAAAACATTTCCACATTAGCCAGGTTGTGAAGGAAAACAGACAAAAACAAAACTTTAGATAAAGGAACTAACAAAAAAATTATACTTCAGTCTGTATTCAGATACCAGTACTTCTTTCTCTGTAGATGGATTGCATTTTTCATAAGTCCTTCAGAGTTGTCATGGATCATTTCATTGCTGAAAATAACCTTATCTTAATTTTCACTCTGGAGTTTGAGGAGTACCAGTGAGGAGTCTGGGTTGATTCTCCAATGCCATTAAAATTTGAGCCCCACTAGTGTGTCCTCTCTGATATGAACAATTGAGAATCAAATTTGTCAGGCAGTCATAAGTAGCTTTTTCTAAAGGTAAAAAAGGAATACCCCTTTCTAGGGCTCTTAACTAAGGTGATAGAATGAGAGTAGATGGTATAAAATATCTTTCCAAACATCTGTGAAACCTCCCACAAATACATACAGAATCTTGAGGAAAGTGGGCTCAAGGTTATAGAGCACATGTGACCTAGAGGTGACTCATAGCTCCTTGTTGGAAGTCCTTTTCTCCCATTCGAGGAATGCTCAAAAATTTCTCCTTAGGCATAGTTGGTAGTTTATTTGCTGGGTTCCACAAACCTATGTTCAGTGTGTCCTTGGCTCACGATACAGATGCCATCATCACTTGATTTGAGCTTGCCCCTAGGACACTGATGAGAAGACCGAAGATAAAATATCCTCTGAACCCTTAAAAGCTTGACAGGTCCTCCTACAGACAAAGTGGGGAGTTAGGAGAGACTTGGCCAAAACTGAGGCCTCTCCCATTTCCCCTGCCTCTACTCACTCAACTTGTTACTCAGGAGTTTTACTGGAAAGCCCTGCTTGCTCTAACCACTTTCACTAGGCCTAGCTCTAAACTAGCTTGTTAATTTGTAGAAAAGCCCTGGAACATGGCCAGATTCCCTTGGCCTATCTAAACCCTTCTTTCTTTGTAACATCATTCCAGTTTCAAGTACTTTTGGCATTTAGTCTAAAGCCTATGACTGAGATTGAGATCTTATCACCTCCTTTAAGTGGGAGGTGGGGTGAATTGATTGATTTTTCTCTATTGTCCTACCCTTACAATTCTTATAGGGGAAGGCAAGACATAGGAGGAATGGTTGCCAGGTTGAGGGTGTTATGGACTAAGAAGTCAGTGTTGGTGAGTGGAATCATAAAGTAATGGATTGACACATCCTTTCCAGAAATGGTAGTGTTGATTTGATTGCTATTCTCAAAGGCAGAGATGGAAATGGGGCTGGTGGTGGGAGGTGGGGGAGAGTTTGCACTTGTCAAGAAGGCATGAAGATGTCTCAGTGGCAGCAGAATGATGGATGATGGGTCTGGATCTGGGCTAGATATGGGGAACGTTCATGAATCAGTAGCCCAGGGTCCTAGGGCAGGAACTGGAGTGCTGGGTCCAAGTGGGAGGCTGTAGCATCACGTTCCACTATTGACACATCAAACTTACAGTTCACTAAAATTCACAGGTCTTTTTCTGACAAACACATGCCTCCTGCATCTTTTTTTTGTGAAATTGATATTATTGACTGAAATGTAGGACTTTACGCTGTGAGCCTCAGCTTCTTCATTTGTAAAATGAGAATGAAAATAATTGTACTGTATATAACTCAGAGAGTCATTGTAAGGTGTCTTGGGAACTCTAAAATGCTTTGTAATCAAAAGTGAGTTCAAGGAAGATGCTTTTTTTTGCTAGCAAAAAAGGGCCAGTGGAGTTTGTTCTTGGCTCCTTCCATTCCTTCTTTCTGGTGACCTTCTTTTCTATCCTGGAACCACCCCCCATGACATGGTAACACTCAAAGAGGTGTTACCCAATAAAGGCTTAATTTAAGCATTTTCTGTATTCCTGGGATATTTACATTTAGTAGGTAAACGCTTGAAAATTAAAAATCCTTCAAAGATCTAAAGAAATGAATACCTAACGGTACAATTTCAGGCAAAAAGGCAGAGGCTCTTTTGGCGTTGGAGAGAATTTCAAATTCCCTTCAACTCACTTCAAATATGTAGCTTCCTCATCTACCCTTTTTATGACCATTCTTGATTATAGGTGGAAGAATAACATACTTTTTTTTTGGTTGAATATCAGATTGGATCCTTGTAGGAATCTGAACACATGACCATTTATTTGTCGTTTTAATGATGGCATAAAACCTTAAGCAAATGATTAGCACGGACAATAAATGTACAAAGGGACCTTTGTGAATTGACTAATGGTACTTTCCTTGTTTGTTTTTAGTTATGCTATCTACAATGCACAAAGTGAAGGGGAGATCCAGCAATTGTCTGCCTTCTGTTACCTATGGTGGAAAGGGAAAAATCAACTTCTTACTGACTTCATTTGTAACTTTACAAATCGTAATCATAGTGTGGAGTATGAGAGATGGAAGGGGTCTAAGATATCATACAACTGTTACCTGAACCAAATCGGTCCCTTAGATCGGGTCAGGAATGAGTCAGCGCTTAATGGGTCCCATTTGACTGAATGGAACAGAGAAAAGATTCTAGAGAGAGGAGCAAGGCTAGTCCTCTCAAAATCATGGCAGTTAGGTGGTGCAGTGGATAAAGTACCAGCCCTGGATTCAGGAGGATCTGAGTTCAAATCCAGCCTCAGACACTTGACACTAGCTGTGTGACCCTGGGCAAGTCACTTAACCCCCATAGCCCTGCAAAAAAAAATCGTGGCAGTGAATTTGTTGAATCCTTTTTAGCTACCTTGTAGCATTTTTCCTCTCCTGCTTCAGTTTTCTGACCTTTAGCTATTCCTGACATCACCACAGACTCCCCATGAAGCACCACCCTATCCAGCCCTCATCTCCTTGAGTAGGGTGCTATTCTTGGACATGTTTGCTCACATCAAAGTAAAACCAGGGTTTAGACTAAACAGTGAAGCAAGGCTTAATTTGAACAGTTAAAATTTAGTGAATGAACTATGGGATTGTATCTGAGAATTTATTGTTTTTAAATCACTAGGTAGGTTTGTGTTAAATCCCTAATAAGGAAACTGCATGCCAGATCAAATAAAATGGTAGCTTGGTGGAGTAGGGCCTTTTCTAACTCTAGGGCATTGCCTGTTGGCCTAGCTTATGGATGTAAGACAACCCAATGTATAGAGTAGTGAACAGAAGTCTTTGAGCAAATGTTGAGCTTTTCCCTGTGTCTACAGCATGCTTTGGAGTCCGAAGACTGATTCAGGAGAGTTGGGGATTAAATCAGCAATTCAGACTATGAATACATTTTGGCTGTCTTATTCTTTGTATGACCTCATGACAACTTGTGCAGGGAGTTTCTCAGAGGCCCATCAAGGTCTACAGCCAAGTCTCCCATCTTTATAAGAAGAGATCCATAGTTAGGCAGGGGTGAATCAAACTCGCCCCTTTCTTCCTTTTCTCCCTCGTTTGGCCTATCGATCAATCACAATGCTAGAATAACACAAGGAGCAAAATTAAGAGATAAAACCTTACTTCCCCACCAATCACTGCCCTAAAAACCCAAGGAAGTGAAGAGAACTGACCAATAAAAGTCAGAGATTCAACCCTTTCCTGTTCCAAAAGGGAAAGGTGGGAAGATATTTTAGAGTACTATCCCCAACTGTTTAGACCCCACCTACTCAGATCTATGCCGGAGGCATATTAGGAGATTTGCAGTACCCTGGCTCCCAGCCTTTTGAGGCCTCAGTCAGCTATAAAGCATAGCCTTCAATCAGTCTTCTCTGTAGGCTCTTTCCATCCTTTTCCCTCCCTAGCATAGATGCTGATTTATTACAGAATCACTCCTTTGGAGAAGCGTCTGCCATCAAATGCAGGAATTAAAATGTGTAGAAAAACCTAACCAATCCTTCTTTCCATTGCAAGGAAAAAATACTACAAACCTAGAGAAAAAGTACTAACAGAGCTGGGAATGAGTACAGTTGAGCAGTGTTGTCTATTAATCTGCTGATAATTATTCAGCATTAATTAGTAGACAGAGTTTAGGGAGGGGCATGTTTGTATGTGTGTACACACACACACATATATATTATAGAACATGGTATCTTAAGGTATAATTGGGATTTATAGATTGTTTAGACCACAGATTCTTAACCTTTTTTGTGTCTTGAGACCCCTCTCACAGTGTCTGCTGAAGCCTACGGACACTTTCTCAGAATAAAAATGTTTTTAAATGCATTAAGTAAAATGCATATAATTACAAAGGAAACCAAAGGTTAAAAGGGAAAAAGATTTAGTTGTTTTTCCATTTAAATGCATAGATCCCCTGAAATTTATCCATGAACTCATTGGGGGGTCCATGGACCCCAGGTTATGAACCCCTGATCTAATCCAATCCCTTCATTTAGAAGAAAAGGGAAACAAGAGTAGTTAAGTCTCATAAGACCACACAGCTGCTTGGCATTAGACTTAAAATTATAACCCAGTTCTTCTCTCTCCAAGTCCAGTTTGTTTGCTCATAAGCCAATGATTTTCTTGAAAAAGTATTTGAATTTTTGGTCCAACATTTATGAGAAAGAAAATCCAGTTGGAAGCCAAATAAACTATGGTTGTTCATTTTCCCTACCAAATCACTTCTCCAAAGTCCACAGAAAACCAAGCCATGAAACAGAAGACAAACACTGCTGTCTAAATATTAGTAAAGGAAGAGATTTACCCAGCTGTCACTTTCTCAGAGAGGACAGGACCTTTTAAATATTATGTTGGCCTTTGCCTCAAAACCCAAGTATTATGGAATTCCTTAAGAATAAATTAATCTTTGATCAATTCATCTATGGAAATTTGACATTAATGGCTACTTTGACTTTTAGAGAGGTGCTTTGAAATAAAACCGATTGGTTTTCTTGACTGTTAGAAAGTATTAGAATAGAATGGAATCCTAAAACTGAAAGGGACTTTAGAGATCATACCCTGCCCCATTTTCCCCAACATACACCATTTTATCAAGAAGCAAATGGAGGAACATAAAGAAATGACTTGCCCAAGGTCACAGAGTTAAATGAATTCTTAAAAATAGTTTGGGGACTTAATTGTCACTTTCCCATTATTTTTATAAAAAAGGAATCCAGGGGCAGCTAGGTGGCACAGTGGATAGAGTGCCGGCCCTGGAGTCAGGAGTACCTGAGTTCAAATCCGGCCTCAGACACTTGACACTTACTAGCTGTGTGACCCTGGGCAAGTCACTTAACCCCAATTGCCTCAATTAAAAAAAAAAAGGAATCCCCAAAGTCCTACTGTAATGATTTGTGTCATAGAAGTAACATTGGGCTCCTGAAGACTATTCCAATGGATTCTAAACTTTTAAAGTTTCTATTATGCTGGAATGGCTCTGCATACGACCCTGGTTATACTGTTTTGCACCTGAGAAACATAATGGGGAGGCTTATGACCACTAGGTTTTGTTGTTCAGTTGTTTTCAGTTTTGTCTGACTCTTTTTGACCCCATTTAGGGTTTTCTTGGAAGAGATCCTAGAACAGTTTGCCATTTCCTTCTGCAGTTCATTTTATAAATGAGGAAACTGAGGCAAACAGGGTGAAGTGATTTGTCCAGGGTCACACAGCTAATAAATGTCTGAGGCCAGATTTGAACTCAGGAACATGAGTGTTCTGATTCCAGGCCCAGCCCTCTATCCAATAGATTGGCCCCTAGGAAATAAAACTTTAGGTCATGACAATTCTTTAGACAAAGAAAAAGACAAAATGACCTCAGTCCTGTGTATCCCCCTTATTTTTCTATGGTTATTTATGGTAGAGTGATGGAAAGGGAGGGATATGGTGCTGAGAATTGCCTTTTAGATGGTAAACATTAACTTAATCATAGCTATTCTAAATATGAAATCTTCATACAGTGATCAAAGAACTGACAAACTTTTAGAAGAACTGAATCACACAAGTACTTAGTCTCACAACAAACCAAACCAGAAAACAGAAGGAAGTTGCAAGTTAATGAAGAGAAGGCTCAGAAGTTCTTGGAGAGAAGAATAAATGACTTGGTGAAGTTGGTTTCATTATGTCTCCAAAGGCCACACAAATCATTATTTCATGGGACACTTGGTCATCTCATTTTGTAGTGTCTGTGATAAACTTAACCATTAATATAATGGCAGCTTCTGCAGTAACAAATTCTGCAGAAATTTTAGAGGTAGAGAAATTCTGTGAAGAACTTGACAAGATTCTCCAAATGTATACTTTGACACTTGATAACTTCACTGTGAAGGTGAGCATAAAGGAGGATGGTGAAAAACATGTTGGAAAATATGGTTTAGGTTTGTGTTGGACATGACAAGCATCAAACAACATCACCAAAATGAAACTGACTACAAAATGACTGGTTCTTGTTGTAGGAGTCATATCAAAACCTGCTCTTTCTGTATAGCCATGCTATTAAAGTCAAGAAGAATGGCTGGACCAGACAAAATACACACCAAGTAAATCTGTGCTTTAGGCATCACAAATGTCAAAGCATGAGGGTCTGGTTTAGAAGATAGGGAGGAGAGTCGGAAAAGTTATGGATGATAGTAGTACCCCCAAAATAGCAACCAAGAGACCATCAATAACTGCCAAACTGAATGCCTACTTTCTGATATTTGGAAAATCTTTGAGTTTGACCTACATGTATATCAAGGGTGTCCTTAAAGGAAATGATCGAAGAAGGTGATCTTTTACAAATGATTCTTTACATCCAACCACATATTCATAGTCACAATTGACTGAAAGGCGCAAAAATATAATTGCATTCACTATTTATTGATTACAAAAAAGACTAGGTAGAGCAAAATATAAGCCTCTCTTCCAACAAGAAGTCTTATGTATACCTTATGACTATGCAAGATTCCTTGACATAACCACAAAGATTCTATTTTGTTCTATCAAGCAAGGCATAATACAGGGAGGTGTGTGTTCTCCACAGTTGTTTGTCATCGTCATGGAATAAATCTAGTGCAAGATCCAAATGGAAGAGGGGCTATAAGATCTTCCAGATGCTCTTGTTTTTCAGATGATGTGATGGCAGCATCCAACTTTTGAACATTCCAGGGTCTCCTTCATGAGATCTATGAATACTCAGAAAGAAAGCCAACTAGCCATCCACACAGTGAAAACTAAATGGATAAAAATGCTTCTTGTCCAGCTTATGACATACAGTGGGATGACTAGTACATTGAGTTCATAGAAAGGAGGCTAAACACTGAGTCTGTGCTTTTATTGGCATGGGGAATGTCCAGGTGAGGAAATTCCATCTATCAATGCAGGCTAATAACTTCTTGGCAACTTCATAGATTTAGAAAGCTTCCTAGACCATTCAAAAGTGAAATGATTTGCCTAAGATCACACAGCCACTATGTATTAAAGGTGGAGGGGCAGCTAGGTGGCACAGTGGATAAAGCATTGGCCATGGATTCAGGAGGACCTGAGTTCAAATTTGGCCTCAGACACTTGACACTTACTAGCTGTGTGACCCTGGGCAAGTCACTTAACCCTCATTGCCCCACAAAAAAACAAAAACAAACAAACAAAAAAGGTGGGCCATGAACTCAGGACTTCTTGGCTTTGAGGATAGCTCTATCTATCATGCCATGTTGCTCTCGCATAGCTGAGACAGCCAATGCAGGTGAATGTACAGTGGGTTGGTCCCATATTTGAACAAGAGAAAAAGAGAATGAGCTGTATTGCCTTTGGAAACTACAAAATACTTTCCTCAAGCTGTTCCTTGGTGCAGAGGCCCCTCTTTTGAATGCAAAAAGCTTCCAGTTGTGCTCTATTATGGTGAATTTTTGATCGCTCACATCTCTAAGGAATCAAAAACGTGGGAGACCCAAAAAGCAATGGAAAGATAGATGGGATATACTCATAGGCTACAATATATTTTCATGGATGATCTAAACACAAAAAAGTGGCAGAAGGGGTATCATCAAGGAAACAGATGATTGGAAAAGCAGGTGGGTTGGTCATGTGGTGAGATGGAAAGACAGCAGCTGGACAGGCCGAGTACTTCATTGGTACTCCCCAAATGGAACAAGGCCTAGAGGAAGATCTTTAGTGGGTTGGCTTGATCCTCTGTGGAGGATCTATAGATGAACAGGGATAAACACTGTGCAGGATGAGATGGCATAGGTAAGATACAACTTGCCCTGATAAAGAGACTACCTGAATTAAGGATCCACTCAAGTATTTTATTAACATTTTACTTGTAGTGTGCATTGTTCAATCAGTGAGCATTTGTTAGGTGCTGATTCTGCATTAGGCACTGTGCTAGGCATTAGGGATACAAAGATAAGGGGGTGGCTAGGTGGTGCAGTGGATAAAGCATTGGCCCTGGATTCAGGAGTACCTGAGTTCAAATCCGGTCTCAGACACTTGACACTTACTAGCTGTGTGACCCTGGGCAAGTCACTTAACCCCCATTGCCCTACAAAAAAAAAAGAAAAGGAATACAAAGATAAAAGTCAAGCAGTCTCTGTCCTCAAGGATCTTCCCTTCTTGCTAGGGGAGACACCATGGACAGTTGATATAACAAGATAAAAGATTATGCCAAAGAGATACAAGATAAATGTGAGGGGGAGGCACTAGTCGCTCAGGGACTAGGAAAGGCTTCATGTAAAAGGTGATGTTTGAGCTAAGTCTTGAAGGAAAGCAGGCATTGTAAGGGGCAGAGGTGGTGGAGAGGAAGTATAGTCCAGACATGGCAGACAATGTGTGTAAGGAACTGAGAGAAGGCCAGTTTGAATGGATCACAATGTGCATGAATAATAATACCTTGTATTTCCATAGTGCTTTAAGGTTGGCAAAGCACTTTACAGATAGTGCCTCATTGGATCCTCACAACAACCCTGGGATGCAGGTGCTATTATTATCCCCATTTTACAGATGGGGAGACTGAGACAGTGAGAGTTTAAGTGACTTACATATGGTCACACTGCTAGTATGGGTCTGAGGTGGCATTTGAATTCAGGTCTTCCTGACTTCAGATCTAGTGTTTGATGCACCATACTACCTATTTATCCACCATACCTCCTAGATGTATGAATAGGAGTAGTCCACAGTAAGGGTGGAAACATAGGACAGGAGTTTATACTGGAGGTAATAGGGAGCCGCTGGAGTCTATTGAACAGGGAAGTGGAATGGTTAGACCTGTACTTTGGCAGCTACGTGGATGATGGCCTGGTGTGGGAAGAGGCTTGAGGCACAGAGACCAATTAGGCTATTGCAGTAGTCCAGATGAGAGGTGATGAGGTTTCTGGCCCAGGGTGATGGCAGTGTAAGTCAGGAGAAGGGAACTATACTTAAGATATCCTGCGAAGATAGAAACAAGACTTGACAACTGATTGGATATAAGAAAATGAAATTGACCGTGAAGGTAACACCACATTTATATGGCACTTTGTACAGTTTCGTTTGATCCTCCCAGCAGGTTTATGACGTCAGGTGTCAAATGAGCCAGCTTGATTATGGGCTAGGGTGAGATACATTGAAACTGTGTCTATCCTATGCATTTCTAGTCCTAATTATCATAACAAAAAGCATGTACTGTACAGATGAAGCTGGTACTTTCCTGACTATGCTCTGAATCCCTAGCAAGGCAAGCAGCAAGTCAAGGATGGGTAGAGTTTCCTTGAGAACCTTTGCAACTTGTAAACTTTGACCCTTCTAGTATTATATATGATCCCCATTGCACTGAATGTTTCCCTGATGCCCTGTTCTCTAGTAAATCCTCCTTAAAATCAGGTGGGGTGGGGCAGGGGAAGAAAGAAAGAAAGGGAAAAGAAACAAGGTACACTTGACTGGGAATGAAAGGACATAGATTCAGATCTCGAATCTTTATTACCTATGCGACCTTGGGCAAATCACTTGATCTCCATGGGCTTTAGTTTTCCCTTCTGTAAAATGTGGGTTGGTGGTAGACTAGAATGCCTCTGTGGTCCACGAGTACTCCCCAAGTAGAATAAGATCTAGAGGAAAGTCTCTGGTTTATTGATTGGTTAGATACTCTGTGGAGGCTCTATGGATGAATAGGGGTGAGAACCAAGTCACTTGACCTTCCTGAGCCTCAGTTTCCTCTTTTGTAAAATAAGAGGGTTGGATTAAATGGCATCTGAGGTGCCTTTGAGCTCTTGATTACCAGGATGATATGGCTCTCCATGTAATCTCCAGGTCACCTGGCTAGACCCCAAGGGAATGAGGGCAGGTGGTGGTAGCCGGATTTCATTAAAGGGGATTATCAAACCAAGTCCTGGGGCAGGCTGTTTTTATTTCTTTATCTGTTCATTCATTCATTCATTCACCCTTTTATCTGTTGTTTGTTTGCTTGTATTTATTTATTCACTCATCTATCTATTGGGGCAATGAGGGTTAAGTGACTTGCCCAGGGTCACACAGCTAGTAAGTGACAAGTGTCTGAGGCTGGATTTGAACTCAGGTCCTCCTGAATCCAGGGCCAGTGCTTTATCCACTGTGCCACATAGCTTGGGACAGGCTATTTTAAAAGAAATGTCAATCCTTAAGTCAGGGGATCTCTAGAAGCTACAGGACATCATCAGGCCCGGGCTAACAGAAGAGAAACTGAGGCTTGGGAATGGAAAGGCTCTAGTTATAGTCACATCCAATGATGAGGCATTCAACCCCTATTACATTCTGCATTCTCTTTTTGAGGATGTTTTCTTTCCAATCTAGTCCGTGGAAAAACTATTTTTTCTAATTTCACACTTCTCACTTATTTCTTTTGCCTTTTGATGTCTCATAAATAAGAACTATGGGTACCACATTGCATTCTTAATGTGCCATTTAGGCTTAATTAATGGGAAAGGATCTATCATTTTCTTCTGCTGAGATTTATGAAAAGCATGAATGGGGGTGCAAGACCTGCCCAGGAGAGGCACATCCTAGGCCTGCCTGTGGGAGTGTTGCACAGTGAGCTGAGTACCACTGACATCATTCATGGCTGAGATCTCCCAGGAAGCTTCGGCAGCAAGAAGAAATTCCATGAGAGACTCCCAAGGGCTGTTTAGGAAAGGAGTCTAGCCCTTCTAGATTAATCATGAGGAAAATGCTGCTCCCTGGGAGCCAATTCTCATTCCCCAAATCCATCTGAGTCACCCTATCCTCATATTTGTTCTTGAAGGAAGAAATATCGTCACTCCTGATAATACTACAGCTCATTCTGATAGCTCTTCCACACTTACTTTCCTCTCAGCAGCCCTGAAGAAGTGGGGAGTGCAAGTGTCATTAATCCCATTTTCCAGATGAGAAAACTGAGGCTCAAAGAGTGGGGAGGAGCATACTTAAGGTGATACCTTATAAATATCAGAACTAGGATTCCCAGGAGCATAGATTTAAGGCTCTCAGCTTCTAATGTAAATCTGTAGCCAGCTGCTGTTGATGTCCAGTGGCAATTCTAGGTTTCTGACTTTTTAAAGCCCACAAGGTCATTACCTGGTGCCAAGCAATTCCATCTCTGAAGGCTTTTGCCCCTGAATTCAACCACTTGATTCACTGCTTCTGGAATTTGAACTGGCTTGTTGTGGTCCACGGAGGCCCAAAGGCCTGTCTGGTTCTTTAAACCAATGGTAAGCCAATTTCCTGTGTGGCTTCAGCTTTCTTCCCCCAAGATCAAAGCACTTTAGTCTTCTCAATTGATTAAAATTTGCACCTAGTTTACACTTTTGATTGAGTGATTGACTTCTGGGGGGCATGATGGCAGCTGTCAAGTATTTGAAGGGCTGTCATTTTGGAAAGAAATTAAGCTTGTTCTATTTGATCCCAGAGAGAAAAAAGGAAGCTCAGTGGGGAGGGAGATGGATTTCACCTCAACGTAATCAGCTACAACTGTCCCAAACTGGAATTCACTGCCTCCTTCAGATACAGTGGCTTCAAGCAATCTCATGAAAGGATTCAGTTGAACATTGATTAATCACCTACCTTGCGCAGGGTGCTATGTTAGGTGCTGAAATAAAAAGCCAAAACTAAAAAGAGCCTGCCTTCAAGGAGCTTACGTTCCACTGGAAGGCTACAATATGGCTAGGTCCTGATTTGTGTGAATAATGAGTCTCCTGAAGTGGTTACATGTATTTGAATTTGCACCATTTGATGTTATAATTATGTAAAATATGGTAATTGGTTCCAGCCCAATGGAAATATGCAGTGTGAATTCAAAGAATGTATGTAAACATAGAAAGCCATATGTGACTCGAGGAGGGAGACAGAGCGCTAACAAATTTAAGGATGAGTATAGTACAGTGGGGCAGCCTGTGAAAATGCCTGGAGGTGATCCAGGCAGGGTGGCCTATACTTGTAGTCTGCTTCTGGATAGGATGAGGATGAAGGCTCTCTTGACCTCGGGAGTTCTGAGCAACAGTGGATGAAGCTGATTGGGTGTCCCCATCAAGTGTAGCACTAAGATGGTAAGCTCCTGGGAGTGGAGGACCACCAGGCTGCCTAGGGGGTGATGGACCAGAAGAGAACAGATCAGAGCCCAGCAATGGGGTCAGCCCACGAGTGGCCACTGGACTCCCATCCTGAGTGACACAGGGAGACCTAGTCTCAAAAAAAAGCATGGGGGTGCATGGTTAATGCGGAGTCAAGCAAATAGCCCGATTTGTCTGATACGTAGTCATGGGAAGAGAGTGAGGTGAACTCAGGCGACGGGAAGGATGGAGATGTTTTCATCAGAGATAAGGAAGCTTGGACGAGGAGAGCCGTTAGGCAGGAAGACTAATGATAATGACTGACAC
The DNA here is from genome assembly GCF_019393635.1 of Dromiciops gliroides. Classification (NCBI taxonomy): domain Eukaryota; kingdom Metazoa; phylum Chordata; class Mammalia; order Microbiotheria; family Microbiotheriidae; genus Dromiciops; species Dromiciops gliroides. Next base: position 40,465,450 of record NC_057867.1, on the reverse strand, counting down.
TTCAATCACTCCTCAAAGTTTCCAGAGCACTTTACATACATTATCTCATTTGAACCTCACAGCCACAGTTATCCTAATCCCCATTTGGTCGTTTCTTAGACATACAGGTTGAGCTTGAAATGCTCACAGGCCCTTTTCAGTAGAGAGCTTCAGCGGGCCATTGGTGATGTGGGGCTCCAGTTCAGGCCCGAGTTTAGGGTCAAATACACAGATTTGGGAGTCAGCTCTTCAGAAGTGATGATTGAACCTATGGGAAAGAATGAGGTCACTAAGGGAGGGTGTAGAAAGAGAAGTTCTGGGATAGCATTTAATTGTCAGGTGTTGTCGCCCGTCTGGGACACCATAAGAGTGAGGGAAGAATTGGGTGCATCCCACAGGCTGCCAGAGGACACAGTTGCTTCCAATTCTTCAGGATTATCTTGCAGCATCAGAAAATCGCCTCAGGGTGGTTGCTGGTAGATATGGAGATTGAAAGACCGGTTTGAGAATAGGCTAATAAGGCTCAAGGAGAGTAAATTCTTCCAGGCAGGGGATCTTACTTTTATGTCTGTATCTCCACCACCTGGTGCAGTTGCTAGCACACAGTGGGCTCCTGAGAAATGCTTGTTGATGGATTGATTGCAGAATTAAGCATGGGAAGAGGGCTAGGGATATGTGCTGATCTTGCTTCTGGTTGTGTAGCTTGGAAAATGGTTTTGTATCTCCTGACCTCCTGACTTTGGGTTACGATTCCTCAGTTCAAACTCCCTCCCCCTCAGCCCAAACAATCATTGGCAAAACACTTAAAAATCCCAAAGCCTCACTTTCTCCATCCTGGCAATGGACACCTATTCTGCAACCTATAGTGTTAGTGGGTTGTCTGGAAAATCAACAGATCAGCAGAGGCATGCCATGATGAAGTGAGCTGGGAGGTGTGTGTGTGTGTGTGTGTGTGTGTGTGTGTGTGTGTGTGTGTGTGTGTGAGACTTCTGGTGGTTATTGGGCCATGTGCCAATTGCATGGGTTAGAAGAGAGTCAAGAATAAAGGCATGGGTGGGGGCAGCTAGGTGGCGCAGTGGATAGAGCACTGGCCCTGGAGTCAGGAGTACCTGAGTTCAAATCTGGCATCAGACACTTACCACTTACTAGCTGTGTGACCTTGGGCAAGTCACTTAACCCTACTGCCCTTCCCCCCAACTCCACCCCCCAAAATAAACAAGAACAAAAATTAAAATTTCTCCACCTTTCTTCTCCCTCCCTTTCCCAAATGTCATCCCTTAGCTCCAGATATATGAGAAGGAGATTGGAATTGGGCTGATTGGACTCTCCCTGGGATAAGCATTTCTTAAAATCGCTTGCTCCTCTTGTTTTTTTTTTCAGCATCAGGCTCTTGAAGCATACTACCATAGATGGAGAACTGACCTCAGGGGTCATCTTTTCCAATGTCCTCATTTTATAGAGGAGCAAACTAAGGTCCAGGACAGGAAAATGACCTACCCAAGGGCATACATAGGTTCTTAGATTAAGCTCTAGAAGTGATTACAGAGGCCATCTTGTTCAACCCCCTCATTTTCTGGACAATGAAATAGGCTCAGTGAGCCTAAGAGACTTCTCTAAGGTCCCATAGAAGTGGAGGCCTAGATCTGGAGGAGACTTCAAAGTCCATCTTTCCAAACTCCCCCATTTTACAGAGAAATAGGAGGTGCATGAAGAGGAAGGAACTTGTCCAAGGTCACACAGATAGTATCTGAGGTGGGGATTCCCTTTGGTTCTATGTCTCTGGACCTCAGGCATCCATGAAACCATAGCTCATGAATCATGAAGCAGCCATTGCCCTCTTTTCTCAACTTGGCAGGAAGGAACTTCAAAGCCTTGTTCTGAGCTCATAGGTCTTGAAGTGAAGCTGGTGAGTCAGCTGTGAGGTTGTGGAAGACAAGAGAAAAGATTAAGAGCCCTAAATGTTACCTTACTGATTTGCTCCATTCTTTGTTCTTCTTCCTTCATTCTCAAAGAGGACCATGACATTTGGGGAGGTGATGTCATGACTTGCAGTGAATTGGATTTAAGTGAGCGAGGGCTGTGCAAACATTCTTTACAGGCTTGTAATGGAAGCAGTGTCAGTAAGACCTGGGTTCAAATCCTCCCTTTAATTCCCACATGCTATATGACCGCAGGCAAGCCAAGCAAACTCTATGTCCCAGGCAAGTTGCAAAATAGGTGTCAGCCCAGCAAGAGAATTGGAAGGAACCTTGGTAGACATCTAATCCTACATATATCCAAAAGAAATCTTTTATCCTACTTTCCAGCTCATTTTTTATGTGCTGTCTTCCCTCAGTAGAATGTAAGCTCCTTGAGGGGAGGGACTGTCTTGTTTGTTTGTATTTATATCCCCAGCAGTTAGTACAGTGCCTGGAACATAGTAAGTGGTTAATAAATGATCCATCATCCATCCATCATCCATCTATCTATCTATCTATCTATCTATCTATCTATCTATCTATCTATCTGTCTGTCTGTCTGTCTATCATCTATCTACCTACCTATCATCCATCCATTATCTATCTATCTTTCTATCTATTTATCTGTCTTTTTATCTATCTATCTATCTATCTATCTATCTATCTTTCTATCTATTTATCTGTCTGTCTATCATCTATCTATCTTTCTATCTATCTGTCTGTCTATCATCTTTCTATCTATCTATCTATCTATCTATCTATCTATCTATCTATCTATCTATCTATCTATCTTCCAAGCATCCATTCTCTCTCTCCCTCCCCCTCTCATATCTCTCTCATCTCTCTATTTCTCTAACCAGGATTTGAACACATTTCTCTGTGCTCCCGGTCCAGCTTGCTTGGCTCGAGGGGCCACCAAAGCTGGGGCAGGAGAATCTTGCCCCATGGTCCTACAGAGCTTGCTGCTTGCCCCAGTGTCGGGGCAAGCGAGGCCTGGTGACTGGTTAGTTATTCGAGCCTCACCATTTCAATAAAACATGTTAGTTCCCCATGGGAAAATGTAAAGAATGTGAAGAGAATTGCTTTAGACTTCCTACTGTTATGCTGGAAAAAATAATATATTTCCTTGGATTTATTCCAGTGCCCCTTTAGAAACTTCTGCTCGATGTACAAATTTCATTTACGCTCTTCCATTGAAGGCTGCATTGCAGAGCCATTTGATATTCACGACAAATTTAGGGGCTTTGCCTGAATATCCATGCAAGTGGAAGAGGCCATTCAGGGGGAGGCAGAGCACTGCGTGCTACGGAATAGAAAGGGGAAGGAAGGGTCAGGATTCTGGCCAAGAGTGTTTCCCCCTGGCCTTCTCCATAGGTGTGCCTGCAAAATAGCAGCCCCCTTTACTTCCACAAGCTGTGGGGGGTGGGTGGGGGTGAGTTGGGAGAGTACCTTTGAAGCTTTTGCAAGGGTAAAAAGTGATCCCAGAAACCCCCTGAGAACCATTATTAGGGACACAAAATGCTGCTCTTTCTTCTCTTAAAATCATGCTTCCCAGCTGTCAGAACCATCCACTCAAAGGCCGCCTTCCATCTGCTCTGTATCTTATGTATTCCTATTTTTCTCCTCCATTAGAATGTGAGCTCCTGGAGGGAAGGGACTTTGGGGGGCTTTTCTTTATATTCCCAGTGCCCATAGTAGATGCTTAATAAATGCTTATTGATTGATTGATGACAGATTAATCATCTTAAAGAGTTCAGTAGGCATAACATGGGCTTGGGAGTCAGGAAGACCTGAGTTTGAATCCCACCTCAGATATTAACTAGCTTTGTGACTGAGCAAGTCACTTAGATTCTGCCTCAGTTTTCTCATCTGTAAAATGGGGATAATAATAGCACCTACCGGGGCAGCTAGGTGTCACAGTGGATAAAGCACCAGCCCTGGATTCAGGAGGACCTGAGTTCAAATCGGGCCTCAGACACTTGACACATACTAGCTGTGTGACCCTGGGCAAGTCACTTAACCCCCATTGCCCCGCCCCCCCAAAATAATAATAGCACCTACCTACCAGGGTTGTTGTGAGGACAAATGAGATTTTATTTGAAATCCCTATCTAAATGTTGGCAAGAGAGACAGACTTGAGTCTGGGAAGAGATGAGTTCAAATTCTGTCTCTGACACACGTCGGCTATGTGATCCTAGAAAAAAATGACTCAACCTCTCAGTGCTCTAGGTCCTAGAGTCTAAGCAACACTCTAAGACTCTAAGCTGCAGTCTACATTTGTAGATGGAGTTTCTTCACCTGGGAAGTCCTTGTATCAATTAAATCACTAGTCTCTCTCCCTGTTCTTTATGGGTACATCTGGTTGTTAGTCGGTCAGTACATGTTCATTAAGCACAACACACCAGGTACTGTACTAAGCAGTGGGTATACAAAAAAGACGAGCACAATCTTTCCCTTGAGCATAATTCTAGTAGGGGAGACAACATGTATATAACTAGGTAGATACAAGATCTCTTCAGTGTAAATGGAAGATAATCTCGAAGTGAAGGAATTAGCAACTGATGAGATCAGGAATGGCTTCTAGTAGAAGGTGGGATTTGAGCTGAGTCTTGATGGAAGACCAGGACTAAGAGTCAAAGTTAAGGTGGCAGAGCATTCCAGGAATGGGGCATGGCCAGTACAAAGGTATGGAGGTGGTAGATGAATGCTGTGTTTGAGGAAATGCAAGGAGGTCAGTGCAACTGTATCATTGAGTTTGTGGAGGGCACACTCATGGTCCTTGAGCATCTGGAAGAATCTGGAAAGTCCTTGCATAGTAGGTGGCATTTAAACTGAGCCTTGAAGGTATGTAGGGATTTCAAGGCGGTGGGAGGGAAGGATCCCAGGCACAAGGAGGTAGGGGAAGAGCATCTAAGGCAGAAAGGGGTGGGGGGAAAGCATTCCAGGAAGAAAGGGGTGGGGGAAAGCATCCCAGGCACAAGGGGGTGGGGGGAGAGCTTCTTGAGTGGGAGAGTGACAGCAGAGCTGCGCTTTAGGAATTTCCAATTGGCAGCTGCTCAGAGAATGGATAAAATAGACCTTTGAGAACAGCTCATTCAAACACGTTCCTTAAATTTTTTTAAAATTAAATTTTTATTCTGAACTTCCCAAACCACAAATAAAATGGGTATTTCCATATACATGGTAGAACAGACAAAATGATTGTATTTGAAAGTTCCAGTCTCTCTTCGGTATAGCTTGCTTTCTCTTTTTAAACATATAATAATTTCACCACGTACCTTTCAAAGCTGCCCTGCTTGTCTGTGATTGCTTCTGGCCTGGATTGTTTCCTCCTGTTCTCCTCTATGCATTTTTCAGAAGATGCTTCAGTGGGCATCTTTTCTTTCTATCCCTTTTGTTTTTGTTTTTCTTTTTTACTGCCCCAGCCTTATCACCCTGCCCCCCTCAGATTGGAAATAGTTCCTTAGATTCATTCCTTTCCCAACTCTCTCCCTTAACCATCAAAATTTACTGTAACTAGGGTGGAGCAAACAGGGTTTTTTCCAGGGCACCAAAATTTAAAGGGCTCTGAGACCATCATGCTGAGTCTTGCTTTCTTTTTTTTTTCTTTTCTTTTTTTGGTGAGGCAATTGGGGTTAAGTGACTTGCCTAAGGTCACACAGCTAGTAAGTGTTAAGTGTCCGGACTAGATTTGAACTCAGGTCCTCCTGACTTCAGGGCTGGTGCTCTATCCACTGCACCACCTAGCTGCCTCAAGTCTTGCTTTCTTAAAGCAGTGAGCTTCTCTGCTCTCTTCATCCCACATCCCCTTCCCACCAGTTTGTCAACAGTGTAGAATTATTTCAGCATTCTGGGGTATGCTTCTATGCCTGGTAGCATTCCTTGCCCCAGGCACAAAAATTCTTAGTTATAACTCTTCCCATCCTGTGTCCATCCAAACCAGAACTAACCTGAGAATCCAATCATCCATCATCATAGCAGATAATGGCTGTATATCTTTGCCTCCTCACAAAATAGATTTCCATCCCATCAGGTGACTTCAGTGTCTTAAGACAGAGTTGATAGACTAATGGGGGCATTTCAAGCACTGGATAGATAGAAGTGGTGGGAGCAGTGCTCCTTGGAAAGAGCACTCAAATGTCTGTCAGATGATCAGGGTTTGAAATCTATCTCAAAAACTTCTTAACTATGTAGCCCTAGGAAAGTCACTTTTATGTCTGAATCTCAATTTCTTCCTCCCAGGGATAAAAACCCTGCTTGGACTTTTATATAGGACTCCAGTAAGGATAGTGTTTTGTAAGTTACACAGCTCTATTGAATGAAAGGCAACAGGACAAAGAGTGCAAAGAGCCTTGGCTCTGGAGTCCAAGGACCTGAGTTCAAATGTCACCCCTGATGCTTACCTGGAGGTGAACTTGGATGGATCACTTGGCCACTCCATACATTTTTCTGTAAAATAAAAGGCTTGCACTAGGTAGAGACTTAGGTCTTTTCCAGCTCTAGGTATTAAATGCTTACTTTATGACAAGAATGTTACTTGTTACAGAGTACTAGAGTTACAAATAGAAGTCAGATAGAGATTCCTACCTTCAAGGAGCTTACATTTTTTTTTGGTGAGGCAATTGGGGTTAAGTGACTTGCCCAGGATCACACAGCTAGTAAGTGTTAAGTGTCTGAGGCTGGATTTGAACTCAGGTCCTCCTGATTCCAGGGCTGGTGCTCTATCCACTGTGCCACCTAGCTGCCCCTAGGAGCTTACATTTTAATGGAGAGCACAATGAATAAAGGGGAACTGGAGAGGGAATGTGCACAGGGGCATGTTGGGAGATGGAGGAAAGATAGGGCAAAAACTTGCCAGCATGACTCCAGGCTAGTTCCAGAGGAGGAGCTCAAGGTTCCCTTGGTGTGAATGTGGAGATAGATGATGGTCAAAGTAGAGAATGCGTGGCATGGAAATGGTTAGGAATGAGCTCCCATTTCTCTCAAAATTTCAGGTTGACAACTTGCTTTCCTCTCAACAGTCCAGTAAGATTTGGAGGAGATGGGGGCGGCTAGATGGAGCAGTGGTTAAAGCTCTGGCCCTGGATTCAGGAGTACCTGAGTTCAAATCCAGCCTCAGACACTTAACACTTAATAGCTGTGTGACCCTGGGCAAGTCACTTAACCCCCATTGCCCCACAAAAAAAAAATAAAAAAAAAAAAGATTTGGAGGAGAGAAGCAAGTTGGCCATGGTCACGTGGCTTGGAAGTGTTAGAACCAGGATTTGAACCTAGGGCTCTTGACGCCAAAGCCCATCATTTTCTCTCTACCTCCACATTGCCAGAGTGGAAACATGTGCTAGCTGAACGAGTTGTCTTTTCGTTACAATGCTTGCCTGTGGGGTAGGCTGAGATCCAAAGCTACAGTGTACCTCCCTCACCAGGGGAGGAGCCTCCCAGCTGAGCATTTCTAGGAGACCCCCTGACAATGTTGTGGGTATCAATGCAATTCCATTTGTATGTCTACAGGAAACCCAATTTTCAGGGCAAAGCAGACTTCCTGGTTCCTTCTGGCTTTCGGCCCTCCCATTATCTGTCAGCTGTGGCTTGCTCTAAGCCACACATATGCTCTGTTGTGTTTTATCTGGTAAAGGCCCAGCTTGGCTTTATTAATCTCCATCAGGCCTACTGAGGAGCTGGGATCCAACTCACCCACAAGAGGGAAAGAAGGGGAAACAGTGTTTGCAATCCAGACCTGTGGGGTTCTCACAGCCGCTTCATCCTTACATCTGAAGGACTCTAGAATTAGTAATCAGTTCAGCAAAGTGTAAGGGAAGGAGTATCAGACATGGGTTTCAGGAGACCTAGTTTATTTTCCAAGTTCTGTGATTGCATAACTGTGTGACCTTAGACAAGTCCCTTGGCCTCCCTAGGTCTTAGATATAGCTTCTTCTATGAAATGAGGAGATTAGACTCAGGGAACTTTAAGGGCCCTTCTTGTTCTAAAATTGTAGAATCTTTAGCAGAGAATCCCAGGCATCAGGCTGTGTGTGTGTGTGTGTGTGTGTGTGTGTGTGTGTGTGTGTGTGTACGTACATGGAAAACACAGAGATGAGGAGAAGGGAAGTGATTTATTCAAAGTTCTAGAGAGGGGACAGCTAGGTGGCAGTGCAGTGGATAGAACACTGACCCTGGAGTCAGGAGGACCTGAATTCAAATCCAGCCTCAGACACTTGACACTTACTACCTGTGTGACCCTGGGCAAGTCACTTAATCCTCATTGCCCCGAAAAAAAGAAAAAACAAAAAACCCCACAAAATTATACAGAATCCCTAGAAAGACAACCAAACATAGCTATCCATATGCATAGGCCATATGGGTGACCACCTAAATGGTATGGTACAAAAAGTACTCCATTACCCCCCTTGCCTCCCAAGTACCTTCCCTCTTGGCCTTCCTCAATTCCTGAAAATCCCTTTTCTTTGGGTTAAGGGATAGAAGAACTCTGCTGAAAATGCAAGTATTATCTTAGGTGTTTGACTTTGGGGGAATCACTTGCCTTGCCTGGGCCTCAGTTTCCTCATGTGTAAAATAGAGATGATTTATCTCACAGGGTTGTCCTAAGAATAAAATGAGATGGGGGTAGCTAGCTGGCACAGTGGATAGAGCACTGGCCCTGGAGTCAGGAAGACCTGAGTTCAAATCCGACCTCAGACACTTAACACTTACTAGCTGTGGGACCTTGGGCAAGTCACTTAACCCCAAATGCCTCACAAAAGAAAATAAAATTAGATGAAAGATGCAAAGCAGCTTATGATCCACAAGTGATCACTCTGCTGTTGCTCAAAGACCTTGAGCACAGGGAATACCCCAACCCCAAGTGTCTCCAGGTCACCCATTCCACTTTTTGATAGCTCTGCTTGTTAGGATGTTTGTCTGTTATCAAATCTAATTCACTTCAATTCAACAGAGGCCATGTAGTCCAAAGGTGCAAGATCATGGCCAGCAGTCAATATTCCCCAGTACTAGAAGCAGATCAAAATGTCATTGGGAAATATTTAACAAAATAAACAACAATACAATAAAACATAGATAATGTTAATATATGGTTTTCTATGTCAATATGTAGCTGGCAAGAATCCTTATGAATGATTTAGTGGGCCTGGTTCTTTTTGAGTTTGACACCATAGATCTAGTACAAGTCTCTTACTTTACAGAGGAGGAAACTGAGACCCAGGCAGACAAAGTCACTTGCCCTAGAGGACTGGAGATCTAGATCTGACAGAGGCCTCAGAGGCTGTCAGTCCAACCTACTCATTTTATAGAAGAGGAAATTGAGACCCAGGGAGCAGAAAAGATTTGCTCATGGTCACATGGCTAGTGTCAGTGGTGTCATTGGAAGGCAGGTCTTTCCATTGTATTATCATTTCTCCATGTGTGCTAAGTGCTAATGTGTATAGGACATCATGGAATCTCTATAAAATTCAGGTAGGACAGTGTCCCGGCCTTTACAAAGCTCCTTACCCAATTGGAGGGATGAGGCACAAACACAGATAATTATGATCCATGATAAATCAAGTCGAGTCAACAAACATTTATTAAATACCTACTATGTGCCAGAAATTGTGTTGCATAGTCATTTCATCAGATAGAATCCAAATGTAATGAGGGGCCAGCAAGGAGGCTTGTGTATAGCGTTCTGCAAACTGTGTTTGAATCCCTAGGTTTGAATCTTACTTTTCAGACCTTTACCAGCTGTGTGATCATTGGCAAGTCACTTAACCTCTTGGACCTCAATTTCTTCATCTGTAATATGGGCCTAATAATACTTGAACTATTTTCCTCACAGTTTTTCCATTTCCTTTTTGGGGTTGTTTTGTTGTTACAAAAGTAGTTTGTAGACCTTAAACAAATGGGAATTATTTATATGTGAGGTCCAAGGTGAAAGGCCACTACCAGTGGGGACTTGGTGGAGCCCAGAATTGGGGCCATGTGAGTTGGGTCTTACAAATTAATACATAGAAATCTCCTTGGATGGATCTGTAGCCAAAGGAGTCACAGTACTGTTCTTCCCTGTACTCTTTTTTTTTTTTTTCAGTGAGGCGATTGGGGTTCAGTGACTTGCCCAGGGTCACACAGCTAGTAATTGTCAAGTGTCTGAGGCCGGATTTGAACTCAGGTCCTCCTGACTCCAGGGCCGGTGCTCTATCCACTGCGCCACCTAGGTGCCCCCACAGTACTGTTCTTGACCTGGGCCTCATCTTAACAAAGAGTAATGGGGTCTTGGAGCACCCTCCCCATGAGGGGAAGCCAAGCCAAACCAGGCAGTGGGCAACCACTGGGGAGCCATCAAGCTGTGCTTCTTGAGCACATTTTTCACAAAAGGAGCCACAGACAGATGTCAGCGTCCATAGAAATCTCAAGAACATGTCACTGAAGGAAGGAAATTGTAATCACTGTAATTTAGAGAGGGTCTAATTAACACATTTGTTAGATAACTAAGGGGACTTTACAATTACAGCCTAATTAATGAATAATATTCTGTGTATTCATCTGGAGCATGGGACCAATGCTATACTTGGTTTGTTTTGCTTTGTTTTTTTAAAGATCTGGATGGATCTGGCTTCAATTTCTCTCTCCCTCTCCCTCTCCCTCTCCCTCTCCCTCTCCCTCTCCCTCTCCCTCTCCCTCTCTCCCCCCCTCCCTCCCTTCACTTTTGCAAAACCAGTTCAGTTCAATTCAGTGCAATTCAAGGGGCAGTTATTAAATGCCTGCTGTATGTGGACTTCTGGGGATGTGATGATAAATAAGATGATGTCCTCATGAACCTCAAAAGCTTATGAGTCAGGGCAGCTAGGTGGCACAGTGGCTAAAGCACTGGCCTTGGATTCAGGAGGACCTGAGTTCAAATGCAGCCTCGGAAACTTGACACTTAACTAGCTGTGTGACCCTGGGCAAGTCACTAACCCTCATTGCCCTGCAAAGAACAAACAAACAAAAAACTTACGAGTGGTGATCAGGACGCAGATACTTAGAACACAAATCAGAGGAGGAGATCTAGGTCATTGGGGACATACCTATAAGTTATGCATGGTTTCTCTAGGCAAGGTTACTTAAGGTTTATAGCTTATGAGCCCCCACCCATGTGTTTGGCTTTTCTACTTAGCCAAAGGACTTATTTCATTAAAATCAAAGGCATTTGATGAAATAGCATAGTAAGAAAAGGACATTTCTTCCATAAACCCAGAATACTTTTTCTTATAAATACATACAACATCAGTGAAAGCAATAGACAGAAATATATGAAGAGGCGCACATGTACTTAACACATATGGCCAAGGAACCGGTATAGAGGATTAAAGTACCTGCATGGGAGGGACACGCACATTGTAAATATGTGTTCAGGGCATCTGTGTAAAGGGAACATAGGGAATATGTGTGGTGAGGGTACAAATCTGTTAACAGATTGTTAATGCATGTGGCCAAGCCATGTATGTAGAAAAGCAACTCAGGTTTCTGATGCTGCAGGGCCATCAATGCATCTTCATGTTGCTCTTGCTAGACTTGTGCTTAACTGCTTGTGTAGTCTCTGCTAGGTGGGCAATTTCTTCACAGCATATCTCTACATAGTCCAGTTTGGTTGGATGGAAACGTGTGGAGAAAAAAGGCCAATGACAATGTGAAAGCATTTTGATTTGAGACAGTTTTTTTTAAAAAGGAACCAATTTGTCTTCCTTTCATATAATTGCCCAGTTGTGGTCGGGATAACTGATAGAATTTGAGCTACATTGTTCCAGAGAGCAAATGAGGCACAATGGATTTGAGAGGCCGAGGATCTTTGGCCTTACAGATGGTGCCGGGTAGTCAGCAGCAGCAGGCTGGCATGGCAGGGTGCCCACAGCTACACCTTGATGAGATGGCATTAGCCATGATGCCTTCTTCCCTCTTTATGACTGGGGGTGTGAAGAGGGAAGGTCTCTGCTGCCTTACCTTTTAGCTCTCGCTTTGATCCTATGGGTCACTTTGATGAAGCAAAATTGGCCCACAAAGAGGAAGAAACCCAGGTTGCCGTGGAAAGTGACACATGGTTGTGTGACTAGGAAGTAGTAGCTCCTGCCCAGCTCTGTGTGTCCATGGGAAAGTCCTATCCTTTGTGGCTAAGATTCCTCCCTCTTGAACTAGATGTTTTCTGAGGTCTCTTCCCAATCTGGTGTGTTTGGTCTCAGGCCTTCTGGTCCTTCCACCCACCTTAGTCTCCCTCTGCTCTGGAATACTTCAGAATATTCAGGCAGCACCAGGCCATGTGGCACTCTCTCCTCTGCTGGGCCTGATTGTTCCTTGCTTCTTCCTACTGTGGAATGATGCTTTGAAACTCCTTGAGGGAGTTTTATGTCATAGACTTTGAACCGAAAGGGACTTTAGGTCTTAACCATTTATCATTTTACAGAAATTGAAACTGAGTCTCAAAGAGGTTAAAGGGGTCGTCTGTGTTAACACCTAGGATTCCACATATAGAGCAGAGAGGAACCTCATTTATACCATTTATTCCAAGATTCATTTCGTAAGTGAAGAAACTGTGACTGAAGGAGGTGAAATTATCTGTCTAAAGTCACATATAGCATCATAGGATAAGAAATGTAGAGTTTGAAAGGACACCAGAGACCATCTAGTTGATCCTTCTCATGTTACAGAGGAGTAATCTGAGTCCCAGAGTGGTTAAAGGAACTGCCTAGGGTCACACAGCTAAGGAAAGTTGGATCCAGGAACTAAATCCTGGTTTCCTGAAACCAAATATGGCATAAATAGTATAGATACTATAGTTTGTACTATACCATACTATATGATATGGCACACATACACACATATATGTGTGTATGTGTGTGTATATCTATATCTATATCTATAAATATATAGATAGATACTATGGTTTATAATATGCCATACTATATGATATGGCTACACACACACACAACATACCATAGTCTACTGCAGATAACCTTTCTCTACAGCTTTAGCATTTGCAAACTCCTTAAATGTATAATCGCATTTGATCCTCACAACCACCCTGGGAAATAAATGCTATTGTGAGCCCCATTTTACAGTAAGGGAAACTGAGGCAGATAGAGATTATGTGCCCCTGCCGAAGGTCATTATTGGAACTAAGAACTGAAAGCAGGCTTCCTGTCTCCAGGTCCATGGCTTTTCCCATCATCCCTTGCTGGCTTTAGCAATCATGATCCTTGGACTAAAGAGCAAGCACCTGACAGCAAAGGATTAGCCTCCCATATAAGTAGTGTGGATGGGCACCCACAGGGTGGGATTTGAGAACACTGCTTGCTTTGTGCTCCATGTTCTTCATTCATTTGGTTTAAGGCATTGGAGTTGAAATGGAGGCGTCCCCTGGAAGAGTGCACATTCCATTAATCTATTTTCAGTCCCTGATACTTTAATATGAACTAATTGGTTGGATTAGCTCCTGTAACCTACTGGAGAAAGGGATATAAGAGGGCTAAATGAGAATGGAGGAATAGGGAAGGAACCGTTTGAAAACTCATGAGGCAAGGTCTCCTTTGGGGTATGTGGCTGGAAGAACACTTGCTGTCCCTCAGGCCTGGCCTCTAGAATTCAAGGATCCTACCTCTAGAACAGAAAGACCCCTCAGAGACCATCTGGTCCAACCTTCATTTTACAGAGGGGGAAACTGAGGCCCAGGGAAGGGAAGGGACTTGTTCAAGGACAGATGAATGGTAAGTAACAGATCCGGGATCTGAACTGAAATCCTCTGACTCCAGGGCTAGTGTTTATTTGACTACATACATAACGTTGCTTCTCCTCTGCTTCTTAGAATTCTTATTTTTCTTCCAAGCTCAGCTCAGAATCATCTCCTACATGAGGTTTTTATATCCCCCCCCCTTTAAAAATTCCATTGTATTTACTTAGTGTACATTTTGTATATACTTCTCATCCTCCTCCCTCCTTCTCCAGTACTCGGGGTTAAGTGACTTGCTTACGGTCACACAGCTAGTAAGCATCTGAGGTTGAACTTGAACTCAGGGCCTCCTGATTCCAGGCCCCGGCGGTCTGTCCACTGTGCCACCTAGCTGTGCCTATCTTGTATATACTTCTATGTCTGCACATTATTGCCCTCGGGAGAATGTAAGCCTCATGAAGGCAAGACCTGTATCTATTTTTTTCTCTTTCTGTATCACCAAGATATAGCCCAGTGCCTGATACATTGGAGGAGTTTAGTTACTGTTTGTTGATTGACTGACTGTCCTGATCTAGTCGGGTTACAAAGGGGTAGTGGTAGCCGGGGTAGACTGACCTCAAATAATGCAAGTAGGCTGTTACCAGAGCATGTGGCTCTGAAGCACCCTCTGTCTGTCATGCCAAGGAAGAACTCTTGAGGGAGAAAGTTTCTTCTCAACATGGAACCACTGCCTCTTCCAAGTGCCATATGCTGGTAGAACATTTTGGTCTGAAGCAGTGATTTATTGTACATTGATGTCCAGGATGTTCAACATTTTCAGCAACCTACCTTGCTTAGCCTCCATCCGCAGACATATGTTTCACTTATACACATTCCAATACTCTCCTGAACTTAGCACCTTGACGACAGTGCATCTTGGCAGCCTCTCCGGTAATAAGTCCATCAGCAGAAGGGTATCTTGTTGAAAAAAGGGCTACCATCCCAAAATCCTAATGGACTATTTCTTAATTCTCATATAGGTTAGCAGGCAGGATTTACAAATACACTGATTTCATTGGGGAAATTTTTATTCAAAGATAGATTTGCCTGTCTTGGTTCATCGAATATGGGGAGATGAACCTAAGCAAAGGAGCAAACATTTATAGAGCACCTACTATGTTCCAATCACTATGCTAAATGCTTTTTTTTAAAACAAATATCTTATTTGATCCTCATAATAACCCTGAGAGGGAGGTGCTATTATTAGCCCCATTTTACAATTGAAGAAACTGAGGCAAGCAGAGATTAAATGACTTGCACACATAGATAAGAAGTTTTTGAACTCAAGTCTTCCTGACTCTAGACCTAGCACTCTATCCACTGCTTCATCAGGAATATCTATATTCAGCATGAAAATTTGGGGTTGGGGCATTTAGTTCTAGCAAATACTGATGGTTACAACTACATTATTCACCGATTCCCCCCATGCCATGTGCTTGTGCGCGCGTGCATGCGCGCGTGCGCGCACACACATACACACACACACACACACACAATTGTATGGAGTGGAGGTTCAAATCTACAAGGGCAATACCAATGAGAAACTACTTATCTTGAGTCCTAATGGATGGTTCCTCAAACTTCTATAAAAGGTGGGGCCATAAGAAATGAAGGAAGAGAATAAGAGAAAAATACCTTACAGAATTAAAAACCAAACCAAACTAAAAGAGACTCCCTCAAAAAGGTATTACCAACAATTGTGCTAGCTTTCATCTTGTGTTTTAGTCTCTTTCTTCCCCTCCTGGGAAGTCTGCTATTTGCTGCTAGTAACCCCAGGGGCTCCCTGCCTCCCATGATTCCATCTTTAATTTGGACATATAAGACTCCTATAAAGATCCTTAGTTTGTCAGGAGGAGATGGATGATAGCATTACTGTGACTACTCCTAATGGGTGATATTTCTATATCATTTAAAGGTTTGCAAAACCTCTATTTATATGCATGATCTCAGAGGCAGGACACAAATGGTAGCAACAGTGATTTGGTGAATATTAAAATTTCCTTATTTTGTTCACTAAGAATGGAGGATTCTGCTCTGATTAAATGTAATCTTCTTGATGGTAGGAATTTTCTTTTCTCAGAGCCTAGGACATAGTATGGGCGTTAGTGAATGCTTGCATATTGATGGGGTATATGGGGTATTCAGAGAGGACTGGCAGCCCTGGTGTGGAGGACTGCTTATCCCTTTTCAGGGCTGCTTATCCCTCTTTGGTGCCCACCTGTTACCCAACTCTCACCTGTGGCTCCAAGAAGCTGGAGCATGTGTAGTGGCCACATCCCAGCAAAACCCCCTGAGCAGACAGGCTAAACTAAATTGAGGGTAACTGATAGACCTCAAACCCATTGGAAAATTAGGGGGATGTCTGCCCCAAGCATGAGAAAACTTTGGTCAGCAGAGTAAGCAGATGAAAACAGTTTGTTCCAATGTCCATTAAGAAGGGGAAAGCAGGCACTGTGGAGGACATAAGAGCATGATTAGATATTGAAGATGCCAAGGTCACCCACTGCTCCCTGGGCAATCACCAGTTGTCTTGACTTGTGTCTCACTACTGGACTTTGATGATTCTGGAATGACCTTGTGCAGCTCTGCATCACTTAAATCTGATTCACACATGAGTCAAGATACCACTCCATGATGCCATCAGTGCTCTTCAAAAACGAAGGACAGGGGCAGCTGGGTGGCGCAGTGGATAGAGCACCAGCCCTGGAGTCAGGAGGACCTGAGTTCAAATCCTGCCTCAGACACTTAACCCTTACTAGCTGTGTGACCCTGGGCAAGTCACTTAACCCCAACTGCCTCACCAAAAAACCAAACCAAAGGCAGCTAGGTGGCACAGTGGATAGAGCACCGGCCCTGAGTTCAAATCCGGCCTCAGACACTTGACAGTTACTAGTTGTGTGACCCTGGGCAAGTCACTTAACCCTCATTGCCCCACAAAAAACAAACAAACAAAACCCCAACAAAAACAAAAACAAAACAAACAAAACAAAAAAAACCCAAAACAAAACAAAATAAACAAAAAAAAACCCCATAGGACAAACAGCAGTATTGATGGATTCGTTCATTTAGCTACATTGTGTGATTTTATTAGCTACCAAGATACAGGTATGTGTATATACACATATATATTTATATACATGTACTGCCATGATCTGTATAGAGAGACATACAACATGGAGTAGAATATAGGGAACAGATTTTGGAGTCAGAGAACCTGTGTGAAGTAGGGCAGATCACTTAGCCACGTCGTGCCTCAATTTCTTTTTCTGTAAAATGAAGGGGGGGTGGACTAGATGGCCTCTGAAGTCCCTCCTGCCTCTGGAGCTCTGCAGCCTGTGGCCCCTCTCTGCCCTAGTGGACAGTGCTGTGGCTGCCCTGCCAATGATGATCCTCTCTGCTCTTAACTATACTGGGTTTATGGATGTCATAGTCTATTGATTGCCAGGCCTGCCCTCCAAGCCTTTCCAGATGACCAGCACCTATTGTGGGTTGGTTTCTGAGGTGCAGCAGAATTCTTTCTCACCCCCACACCACCAGGAGAAAGGCTTCTAGGGAAGAGAGGTACTACTAGCATTACTATTAGTAATCATGGCATTGATTCCTATTAAATCCTTAATGCAAATCAGTTTATCTGTTGAGGTCAGGACCCTTCAAGAATGGGGGTACAGGAAGAAGGGAGAGAAAAAGGTTCCTCTTAGGGTGCCGGTGAAGTACTTATGGTAAGTACTGTGGTCCCAACCTGGGCTTCTAGGAACATCGGATCAACCCTTTGTTGTATACTGAAGGGTTCCCCCCAAGAACATTCAATAGTCTCTGGAAAATATGGGGGGCTGTTGTATAGCTGTCGATCAAAATCAAAATGTCTGGGCTTGAAGGATTCACTTCACTGGCTCCTGTTAGGGCCCTGATACTGAGTGAGGATGAGTGTCTGGGAACAACTAATGTCTTGTGCTTTGAGATGGAGGGTAGAGCCGGTTCGAGGTGAGCGGTGCCCTGCATGCTAACTCATTCATTTGCAGCCCTTGCTTCCTGGCTGTTCCGGCCCTGGAGCCAGCTCTCACTCTGCCACTCTGAAAATGAGGCTCTAGTCCTCAATCGAGCCATTCAAAGTGGCATTCTGAGCGGCAACAGGAGTCTGAGGCAACCCACTAAAGTGTGAATACTGAATGCCTGCATTGTCTAACTCCTTGGGAAGACTACTCCTTCAGCAAAGAGTGTGCTGGAGGAGAAATGATGAGGCTCTAGTCTGTGTAGCTGTCTAGTTATAGAACAGGAAGAAGAAGCTCTCAAGAGCAGATCACTCCCTCTGGGCGGGATTAAAGCCTTCTCTTTCCTTCAAAACTGCATCATGGGCTGGTTTTTCCCCTCCTCTTTTGGGTCAATTCAATGCCACCTGTTGTCGGGATTCCTATCTTGCCACAAATAGAGAATTCTCTACGGCACTGATTTCCTGGCAACTTCCTAGACAAAAAAATGGCTTTTCCTCATACATCTAGAGCAGGGCTTCTTAAACTTTTTCTGCTTGCCACCCCTTTTCACACGAGAAGTTTTTATGTGGCCCTGGCCATATAGGTATATAAAATAGGCATACATAACATTTTACTGTTGCCAAAATGTTCATGCCCTTCACATTCAGTTCCACAACCCTATATGGGGTCAAGATCCATAGTTTAAGAAGCTAGGATCTGAACCTTGAGGCCATTTACTCTCTCTTCTCTACCGATCATTTTGCATGGGAAGAAACTGAGACCCAGGAATGTGAAGTGACTTCCCAAGGTCAACCATAGGATTTAGAGAGCTAGTATTGGAAGGGACCCTCAGAGAAGAGGAGATGGAGGTCCAAGGGAGGTAAAGTCACTTCTTGCCCAAGGTCACATAGACACCGTGAGTCAGATCTCTTCTCCAGATCTAGTGTTCCTTCTAAGCAAACCACTCTACCTCCTCTGTAACTTCTTTTTTTGTGGGGCAATGAGGGTTAAGTGACTTGCCCAAGGTCACACAGCTAGTAAGCGTCAAGTGTTTGAATGCTGGATTTGAACTCGGGTCCTCCTGAATCCAAGGCCAGTACTTTATCCACTGTGCCACCTAGCTGCCTCATCCTCTGTAACTTCTAAGAAGATAAGAAGCCCATTTGAAGAACTCAATCTTGGAGTCTGGGGTGAAAATCAAACTCTCAGGATTTTCAGACCCTATTATGATCTTACAAGAAATGGGCAAATGATGACAGAAAAACGTTATATTAACTGAGGGAACAGGAATCCTTGTGATCAAAACCAATAACAAAAGCCATGCCTCTCACGATAACTCAGTGAGATTGGTAGCACAAGTATTAACGGGAAGATTTTACAGAGGAGGAAACTGAGGCACGGAGAAATGAAACAACTTGCTCCAAATAACTCAGCTACTTGATGGCAAAGCCCATGACTCGAACCCAGTTCTTTAGACTCTGAACCAAGTACAAGCCTACCTTATATAGCATTTTCCACTTGAATAACAGACCAGGACCCTGGTTTACCTCCAACGAGAAGGCAAGCTCCTAGATTTCCTAAAAGGGGCCCAGCGAACCTCCCACAGAGCTAATTAAGAAGGGCACAAGGAGGACCCATCTCCAGAATCCTGTTTGACACGTGTCCATGTAAATAAAAGTTAATCATTTCACATTTGGCCTTGGCTCGTAAGGGATGTAATTTGGGATTAAAAATAAACACACTGGAACATACATCCTGATCAGAAACATTCATATGCACAGCTGGAAACAGACACTGCAATCTGAAAGTATAATTAAGAGTTACCATCTCTATTTATAGATGCCAAGCGTAGCAAATTCATTGTCTTTAAGTGAGAAGGCTAAGAAAGGAGTTTCTTAGGTTGGGGTACAGGGAGGACATATTAGTTGTCAGCAAGGTGGCCACCATGTCCTGAAGAAATAGGAAAGGTACCCAAGGAAAGGGCAGGGTGTAACACAGGGTCCATGCATGTGAGTGTACATGCGTGTGCTTGTTGCCCAAACACGTGCACAACAGATACTGACAACCTGCTCCCACATGCACAGACAAGAAATGAAATGTTATTGGTAGGAAAGCCCCAAAGCACACAGAAGGGAATGTTTCCTTGCCCCTAGGGAGAGGATTGTTCCCCTTGAGATAAACACAAAAAGTCTGCTGTTCCCGAAAGGTTGACTAGTCACTCAACAAGCATTTGTTAAGCACCTTTCCTATGCCAGGCAGCGTGCTAAGCTAGAGCAGAAACAGAGAGGTCTATGTGGTTGACCAAACCAGCCCCCAAATGGAATCCAGGAGACCTTCATGTGTGGGATTCACAATATACGTGGGGCCGTTTTGGTCCAACAAGACCAACCCAGTTCTTGGAATTTCTCAGGCATAATTCTTTCCTAGTCCTTAAGGGAAAAAAGGCCTCTGATATGGACTGGCCAATCCCAGCTGTTGGTAAGAAGGCCTTGCCAATAAATACATCAGAGCTTGGAAAGAGTGCTGGGAGGAACTGGAATTTTTCATGTTCTTCTTTTGTGTCAGAATTCAAGATGATCAGAAAAAGTTAATTTCAATGATTCACTGAATCAATTTCCATTTCAAATGGGAGAATCACAGAACTTTAGACTTGGAAGAGATCTGAGCCTCCATCTAAAAAAGCAATTCTCACCAGAACATGGAAGATGAATGGTCATTCCGCCTCTCCCTGGAGACCTGCAAGGAGGCCTCATATACCACTTGCTAAGGCAAGCCCATTTCCATTGGGGGCAGCTCAAATAGTTAAGTTCATCCTGAGGCCAAGATGAACTTTGCCTCTCTACTGCATTATCCCATTGCTCCTGCTTCTGACACCCTGGGGCCAAATGGAACAAGTCTGTTCCTCCTTAGCAAAATAGCTCTTCGGGTGCTTGAACACAGCTCTCATGTGTTTTTATGAATCTCTTCTTCTCCAGACTAAACTTCTATGGTTCCTTCACCTGATGCTCATGTGGCATGGACCAAAAGCCCTTTGCCATTTTCTTTGCTCTCCTCTGGACACTTATTTATGTCCTTAAATGGTGGTATCTAGATCCAAACACAATATTAGGAATGGGTTTTTTCCCCCCAAACATCACACCACTGAACTATATTGAGATTGCAATCGACTGAAACCCCCATGTCTTTTTCTTTTCTCTTTGTTTTTCTTTTTTGCAGGGCAATGAGGGTTAAGTGACTTGCTCAGGGTCACACAGCTAGTAAGTGTCAAGTGTCTGAGGCTGGACCTGAATTCAGGTCCTCCTGAATCCAGGGCCTGTGCTTTATCCACTGTGCCACCTAAATGCCCTCCCATATCTGTTTCGGTCTCTCCATGTCTCACCCATCTTATTATATGTGTGAAGTTAAATTTTGAATCTGGAGGGTAAGACTTACATCAGTCCCTCATGTATTTAATCTGGTAGAGCTTCATCCAAAGGTATAGAATGTCAAGATCTTTATGGATCTTGATTCTATCATTCATTGGGTTAGCTATTCCTCCCATTACTCCCTGATTAGCATAACATCAATTATTTTCTCCAAATGATTGATAAAAATGTTAAACAGGAATAAAGACCAAGATTCCTTGAGGCACTCTACTGGAGAGAGACCTTCTTTCAAGTTGACACTGAATCATTGATGATACCTTTTTGAATCCAGTCATTCCACCAGTTCTGAGACTATCTAATTGTCAATCAGGAAATATTTGTTTAGTGCTTACTATGTGTCAGGCAGTGTGCTAAGTACTGAAGATACATAGAAAGACAAAAGATAGTTCTCAATCTCAAGGAACTCTGTCTAATAGGAGACACAACAACTATGTACAAACTTTATACAGGTTTAATTGGAAGCAGTCAACGGAGAGAAGGCCCTAAAATTAAGGGGATTGGGAAAGGTTTCCTGTAGAAGGAGGGATTTTAGCTGGGACTTGAAGGAAGTCAGGAAAATCAGGAGGAAGAGATGAAGAGAAAGTATGCCAAGGAAGTGTGGGCATAACCAATGAAAATGCCCAGAGTATTTTCAATATAATATAATATAATATAATGCATTACAACATAATGTATTCTATTTATATATTGACATAGGTAAATTTACCTATGTCAATATTACATTTGTACACATATTTAACATATTGTTTAATATTAAATTATAGACAATAATAATTGTATTATTGGCTGGTCCTTATGTTAATAATGTCTCTCCAAACTTTCCACGAGAAAAAGAAGTTATAAAAAGACTTTGCTAGAAACCAAATAAACTATATCTAAATAGCACTCTACTATTCTCCTAGTTAAATTAAAACTTTGAAAAAAAGGAAATGTGGGGGGCGGCTAGGTGGCGCAGTGGATAAAGCACTGGCCTTGGATTCAGGAGGACCTGAGTTCAAATCCAGCCTCAGACACTTGACACTTACTAGCTGTGTGACCTTGGGCAAGTCACTTAACCCTCATTGCCCTACAAAAACAAAAAACAAAACAAAAAACAAAAAAGAAAGGAAAAAAGGAAATGTGGTTATCATTGTAGGACCTATTTTTGATGGAGCCTTGCTGATTCTTTGGAATTACCTTCTTTTTTGTGATAAAGTGACTAACTATCTTTTTAATGATCCATTCTAGAATTTTCCCAGGGATCAAAGTCAAACTTGCTAACCTATACAGGGTGTCCCCAAAGTCTTATTACAATTGTAAACCGTAGTACTGGAGAAAGAAACAGCAAACCACTCTAGTATCTTTGCCAAGAAAACCCCAAATGGGGTCATGAAGAGTCAGACACGACTGAAAACGACCGAACAACAAAAACAAAAATAGCTTAATGAGTTTTAAATGTTAATAAAGTGTTAAGCTTTGATAAATTTTAAATTGCTCTAAGACCCTGAGGACATTCTGTGTACTTTGAAAATTGTATTCTCTTCCATTTGAAAGAATCCAGATGTTTTCTCTGGATCTGTGGTCCTTCTCTTATTTTCTACCTTAAACATATATCTGCTTGTGGCCCAGCCTTTATATCCAACATATCCTTCAGGACCTGGGGAATGTAGTTTATATGGGTACCGTGACTTGGATTCATTGGGGGCAACTCGGCATTCTCTTCCTGTCTTCCTATTTCTTTCCTCTTAGCCACTTTTTTTCTCTTGTTTCCAGTGCAAAGGTGATTCTCCCCAGAATTAAGCAGCTCTGCCTTTGCTTTATAGTCACTTATTGTATCATTTACCCCAAGCAGTGGTCCTATCCCTTCTTTGAGCCTCATCTTTTCCCAAGTGCAGGATGAGAAACTCCATCCTCCTTTTGTTGTTGTGGCTAGCATCCTTAGCTACTGTCATCAACTTCAGTTCATTCTGAACTCCAGTATTCCTGACATTATTTTTCAGAAGTCTGCCACACTTTTATGTTCATCTCCTGGTACCTACCCTTCCCTCCATCTTTTGGATATCTGTATTAAAGACCTGAATGATGAATTCCATGTGCATCCACATCAGTTTCTGCAGACAAATCTTAGCTCTTTCCCTTTATATCTTCAGAATTTCATTCTTGAGAGTTTCCCATCCTTCCTGGACTGACTTCCCCTCTAAAATTAGTTCACAGGATCCTACTTATCCTTTCACCAAATCATTTGAAAAAGACTTTCTAAAAATCCACAGTGCATGTCAGGATATGCTTGATTTTCCTTTACTTCTCTATTATAACATTTAGAATAATGGTCACTTCCCCACTAAAGATTCCCATAATTTCCACCCCAGAAGCCAGTTCTTCCCTGTTAGCGGGAGTCAAATCCAGTTTAGAATTTTGCCTTTTTTTAAACCAATTTTTGGTTATCTTTAAGACAAGTCAAGAAGTCATTAGCCACTTTGCTTTTGGCAAAGAAAACAAGCTTTAGCTGATGTTTGCATAACTGACACCTCTCATCTCTGCTGTAACATGACTGTAGCAGGCCTGTAATCTCTTTTCTGACCCCTTCGTCTATTTCCTCTTTTTTGTCCAGTTGTTCTGTTGAATACTTTGATGAAAAAATTGCTTCTGTTTCTCTCTCCTTTGATCTTTACCTAAATACTCTCCACCATTCTTCTCCATTCTGATTCTTGAATTTCCTCACATGATTTTATCTGCCTTAGACAGGGTGGGCCAAAAGTCATGATGCTTTAATAACTTTCCAAAAATTATTTTTTCTTTATTTTTCACCATTTACAAGATTCGATTTTTTATACATAATGTAAATTAATTTCTTATATATGATGCTATGGTATTATAAATTAAAAACAAAAATAAAGGAGTTATTAAATATTGAAACCCTGTGGTGACTTTTAGCCCATCCTGTACAACTCCACTCCCACCTCATTTCACCTATCTTATTTCTTTTGAATAAGATATAACCTTATAAATCTACAGCCTAATCACAGGTGTCATCCCATCAGGATTCAGTGATCTCTCTGAGGTTAAGTTTGCCTCTTTATACTGGGATTTCCAGCTTCCCTTGCTTGTTGCATTTGTTTATCAGTATTTGTGGGTATGAGTTTTACCATTGGCTTCTTTCTTGGATTTGGTTCCCTGGAAATTTCTATGTATCTTGACTCCTATTCTTCCTTCCTTGTAGATAATATCTGTGTATCTAGCATAAGTGGGTTTCTCTCTAACTTACACTTCTTAATTCAAAGCTTTTTTCATGAAATTTATAAGGTAGTTGTCAAAAACATTTGTACCAGTCTTTATAAAGTATGCTCAATCCTTGGCTCGG
Organism: Dromiciops gliroides; assembly: GCF_019393635.1. Taxonomy (NCBI): domain Eukaryota; kingdom Metazoa; phylum Chordata; class Mammalia; order Microbiotheria; family Microbiotheriidae; genus Dromiciops; species Dromiciops gliroides. The sequence continues at coordinate 40,441,052 of NC_057867.1, read as the reverse complement.
AGACTATCATTTTACGCATTGATTCAAATCCTGTTCTCAGATACCACCTTTTAAGGAAGTTGTTCTCTTCCCAAGTCAGTTGTCTCTTTTCTGTTCCTTTCCTTCAAGAAGGAATGGGTAGGCCAATATAACCAACCTGTGCCCCTAAAGTCTTCAGTTTATTGCCCAGATGTTTATATTCCTTGGAAATCCTTTTAAAGTCCCTTTTGGTGCTATCATTTCTGAGTCCCCAGAATTGGGTTGGAGTCAGCCATTTGGACAAATATTGAAAGGTTCTTTTTACATCTGGAATTCATGTCCTGGGAACAGAACAGATGTTTCTGTTGCTGCTTTCAGGGTGACAGATAGCTCCCTTAGTACCTTCTGAGCAAGGCATTATCAACCATCACCACTCATTGCTTATTTCTCTAATACTTACTGAATGGAACTCTTACTTGTTAGCTTCTGTACTTCTACTATAAGATTTTTTGGAAGATAAACAATCACTTCATCCTCAGAGTACCTAGTTTTCTCCTCTTTAGGAAGAGCAGTCATCATCCTCATCATCATGATCCTCCTCCATCCTCCATCATCATCATCATCAGTACAGTTGCCCTTTTTTCTTTGACCTGAGTTCAAATCCAGTCTCAGATATTTACTAGCTGTATGGCCTTGGGCAAGTCACTTAACTTCTGTTTGTCTCAGTTTCCTCATCTGTAAAATGGAAATAATCGTAGCACCTAACTCCCAGAGTTAATGTGAGGATAAAACTAATTAATGTTTGTAATGCACTCTGACAACTTCAATGTGCTATATAAATATTATTTATCTGTTGTTGTGGTTGTTGTACAAAGTTCTTCTACATGCTAACTTCCTGACAAGGAAGATTTCTTCTCCTCCCATCGAAGCCCTGTTTCCATTTCTTTTTAGGAACACTTCCTTGCCCCTGATCACCTGCAGTGTGGAGAGGCCCTAGAGTGTGTCTCTTCACTGTTTTCTGAGAGGAAACTCAGGCCACCTTTCAAACATAGGTGCACTTCAGTAGGATGTGGCAGAAATTCAAACATCACACTGTAAAAAAATTACTGTAAAATTAATTTTTCCCATTCCATTTGAGAATTTTAGCCTTAAGAGACCCCCAACTCAGGGGGGCGGCTAGGTGGCGCAGTGGATAAAGCACCGGCCCTGGATTCAGGAGTTCCTGAGTTCAAATCCAGCCTCAGACACTTGACACTTACTAGCTGTGTGACCCTGGGCAAGTCACTTAACACCAATTACCCTGAAAAAAAAAAAAAGAAACCCCCAACTCTGTGTTTCCACTTTCCTCCCTCTCCTCTACTGCTTTGAAGCCTCTTTTCACCTCTTGGTAATTTGATAACTCAACTCCTTTTTTTCAGTCTCAACTCTGCAGCAATACCCCCCGTGCTTCTCCTCACCGAAACCACCAGTTTCCCCAATTTGTTGTCATTGAGTTGTTTCAGTCATTTGAGGTTTTCTTGGGAAAGATACAGAAGCAGTGTGCCATTTCCTTCTCCAGCTCATTTTACAGATGAGGAAACTGAGGTAAATAGGGTGCAGTAATTTGCCTAGGGTCACACAGCTTGCAAGTATTTGAAGCTGGATTTGAACTCAGGTCCTCCTCACTCCAGGGCTGGAGCTCGATCCACTATGCCACCTAGCTGTCCCATTTGACCCTCTCACTAATTCATGCTAATACTTTTGCTTAAGGCCAACCAGGTGAGTCTGTTTCCCTTCCCCTTGAATTGTCTGCCTTTTTTTCCTTTTCTTTCTCATTAAATCCTCTTTATCGAGTCCTCTTTAGATTGCACCTTAGTCCATGTGAATCTTGCAACTTTTCCAGAAGTTGGTGACTGTTCTCCAACTTTTCCTCAATTTTCACAGACTTCTCCCCAAATTCAATGTCTGGCCTTTGTCACATGTCTAAGACCCTCCAGACGAGTCCTGCTACAAACAACTCCAAGGACTTTCCTCTTCTTCCTATTCAGCTTTACTTCTTTCTTTTCTTGTTCTTTCTCCTGTGCAGCCCCTATGTAGCTGAGCTGCTTGATTAGATATTGGAATTTAGGACTTCAGCACATCCCTGGAGAAGACAGCCAGCTCTGGGCTTTCTTGGTTATTGGGAATCTTTTGTTTCTCGGGTTCTATTCTGTGTGTGTGTGTGTGTGTGTGTTTTGTCAGTTAGTCTAGCCTTGTAGACAACGCTCTATAGTCACTCCATAAAAGTGAGAGAAAAAAATCAATTACCTAGCTATATCAGAAGGGCGAGATTGGAACACTTTGGTCTGTTTCTGCTTTGACAATGGACTTCCACAGAGCCTTTTAGCACTATCACAATTCCTTTTCCAAGGCTGGCTCATGAGTTTTGTGTTCTCTGTTAAAAAAAGGATGGTTATGTTTAAGTTTCTAGAAAAGACAACACATTTTCCTCCCTCATTTCTGAGGGTACATGGTTTCTTGGTTTCAGTCCAGGGATACAGATGAAAGTGCACTGATTCAGAGGGCCTACATTTAAATCTTACCTCCGATACTTATTACTGTGACCTTGGGCAAATACTATAACTTGTCGAGGCCTCAGTTTCCTCCTCTCTAGAAGGGATTGGGACCCTTCCAGCTCCAGATCCAGGAGCCTACGTGTGACCTTGCAGAAGTGACTTCCTTTCCTTGGCCCTTAGTTTCCTCCTCCATCAAATGAGGTAGTTGAACTAGAGTGTTTTTGAGGTATCTTCTAGATTTCGATCTAGGATCCCATGATCCTTCTCTTCATCAAGCCTAACAATTCCAGGATGCAAAGAGAGTTTAACCTTCAGTGTCCTCCATAGCTGAAAAACAAAGGAAGTTACCGACATATTCACTTGTAGTCCAATCTTTCCTTATGAGATTTCTTTCAATTCTTTCAATAAACATTTATTCAGCTATTATTAGTAAACCAAAACCTTTGCTAGTCTATGGGGATAGGAAGATAAGAATGAAATAGCCCCTGCCTTCAAGAAACTTGCACTGTTTTGGAAGGAAACAATATGTACACATAAAAAAGAAATCTAAATCCAATGCAATTTTGGTGGGGGAGAGAATGAGCAAATGGAAGAATCAGAAAAGACCTTAAGCAGAAGGTGAAATCTGGACCAGGAAGCGATTCCAAGAAGAAAAGGGGAAGAGTGAAGGCATTCCAGGAACGGAGGACAGCTCGTACCAAGATAGGAGGTGGAATGCTGTGTGTGGGAAACACCAAGTAAGCCACTTTGGCCAGTATGGAAAAGTTCCTGAAATGGAAGACTGTATAACAAGCCTAGAAAGGAGGCTGGAGCCACAAGGTGAAAGGCTCTCCGTGTTGGTATTTGATCCTAAAGGCAAGAAGGAGACATCAAGGTACCACAAGCAGAACTTTCAGGAGATTCATTGATTTCATGGTGTCAAGTGGATGCCTCCAAAAACTAACAATCTTTGAATGAGGGAAGGTGATCAATCTATGGCCCTCATCAGACCATGTTTGTAGTATTGGGTTCTGTTCTGGAAACCACATTTTAGGAGGGACAATAGCAAATTAGAACTTGTCTAGAACCTTGCTTCTTAAACTGTGGGTCATGACCCCATGTAACTAATTGTGCAGGTAGCGAAAAATTTGGCAACAGTAAAAGGTTATGTATACCTATTTTATATACCTATATACCTGGGGTCGCATACAAATTTCTCTGGTAAAAAGGGGTCATGAGTAGGAAAAAGTTTAAGAAGCCTTGATCTAGAGGAGGGCCACCATGTCTTAGAGAACTGGAAATCATCATATGAGGAATAATTGAAGAAACTGGAGATGTTTTGGCTGGAAAAAAGAAAAAAAAACTTAAGGGAGACCTTCTATTTCATTGCAAGCCTTTATTGTATGTCAACCATAGGCAAGATGCTTTGTTAGGTTCTGGGAAGATAAAAAGAAAAATTCAACAGTTCCTGCCTTCAAGGAGCTTACATTCTGTTCGGATAGACATTATAGACACAGATCAGTAACTAAAACTATTTTTGATCTTGTAGACCTTCAGCTTTCGATGGTGTCTCACTGGGGTTCCCCCTTATATAAACAAAGGAACTACAGAATAATTTGGAAGGGAAAGGGAAAGAGTGCTAATAAATGGACAAATCAGGGGCAGCTAGGTGGTGCGGTGGATAGAACATGGGCCCTGGTGTCAGGAGGACCTGATTTCAAATTTGGCCTCAGACACTTGACACTTACTAGCTGTGTGACCCTGGGCAAGTCACTTAACCCCAATTGACTCACTTAAAAAAAACACAAATAGACAAATCATGCAAGGCCCTATATAGCCTGTGCCATTGAAACTAGACCTTGAAGGGCATTAGAGAATCTAAGAGGTGTTCTTGAGATGGGAGAATATTACAGATGTGTTAGGAGACAACCTGTTTGAAGACAAGGAGGTAAGGAATGGAAATGTTGTATAAAGGGGAAAAGCAGGGTGGCTCGTTGGGTTAGAATGTCAAGGATGTGGGAGGGGAGTAATGTGAAATTAGTTTAGAAAGATGATATCAGGTATGAAACTCTACTGGGAAGAAGACAATTGCTCTGATCATAGTAGCTCTGTTCAAATATCTTATCATGATGAAGGCAAATGATATTTATTCTCTAGAATCACATAGGGAAGAACTAGAAGCACCCTTCCAACTCTAGAATTATGACTTGCCTATGATCTTGAGCAAGCGATGACCTCTCTTTTGGCCTTAATTTCCTTACCTCTAAAATAAGGAGGGTTAGATTCACTGGTCTCAGGGGTATCTTTCAGCTCCATATCCATGGTTCTATATGTGACCTTGACCAAGTCACTTTGTGTTTCTGGACCTCGATTTCCTTTTAGTGAAATGAGAGTGATGCCTTAGGTGTGACTGAGGGCTCCAAATCTCTGATCCTATGATCCTATATTCATTAGAGTCATCCACATGCTATTGTTAGCATTTCTGTGTGTCACTTTGAGGTTTACAAAGCTCCATTAGTTATCCTATTTGATCCCCAGAACAATTCTGTGAGGTAGGTGATATTATTTTGCCCATTTTAGAAATGAGGAAACTGAGGCAAACAGAGATCAAGTGACCCATCCAGAGTCACACAGATAATAAGTGTCTGAGACTGGATTTGAACTTAGATCTTCATAACTTCAAGTCTAGCATTCTATGAACTGTACCACCCAGTTACCATTCAGAAGTGAAATGAATTGCCCTATCACTAGAAGTATTTAAGTGGAGGATAAATTTGTGGGAGATAGAGAGGAGATTCATGCTTCAGGAAGGAAGTTTTATCAGATGACCTCACACATCCCTTCCAATTTGGAGAGCACAATAGCATTTGTGGGAATAGGGAGCAAGAGGGCACTTTTCAGTTGCTGTAAGTTTGAAACATTAATCAAGTCAAGGAACATTTATTATGGACCTACTATGCATCAGACACTATGCTAGGTGTTGGTCATACTAAGACAAAAGCCAATCAATCTAAGCATAACCATGAAGTGTGGCTTCTCATAACCCATTGGCTCCTTGAAGAGAGGTCCCTACCTTACTTGAGGATGGCAGCTGTGTCCCACATAAGCCTTCTCTTTCCCAGGCTAAATATTCCAAGCTTATTATTTTTGCTCCTCAAACAGGAGCAGTGTACATATAAGACAGAGTTTCTAACCCTCTCTAAGAATTTTCTGATATTTGGGGGGGGGGTCAGTCTTTTAAAAAAATAATAAGCATTTTAATTTAAAGTTTTGAGTTCCAAATTCCATCGCTCCTTCCCTCCCTCCCCTCCTCACTCCCCGAGGCAGTAAGCATTCAGATATAGGTTATACGTGTGCAATTAAAAAAAAAAGTTACCATATATTGGGGCAGCTAGGCGGCTCAGTGGATAAAGCACTGGCCTTGGATTCAGGAGGACCTGAGTTCAAATCCAGCCACAGACACTTGACACTAGCTGTGTGACCCTGGGCAAGTCACTTTACCCTCATTGCCCTGCCCCCCCCCAAAAGTTACCATATTATTCATTTTGTATAAGAAAAGTCAAATAAAAGAAAATGAAAGAAAGAAAATAAAGAATGGCATGCGTCAGTTCAATCAATATCCTTTCTCTGGAGGTGGATAATATGCTTCATCATGAGTCCTTTGGGATTGTCTTGGATCATTGCATTGCTGAGAATGAGTAAATCATTCACTGTTTTTCATCAAACAATATTGCTGTCTCTGTGCACAACGTTCTCTTGGTTCTGTTCACTTCACTTCATCAGTTCATACAGGTCTTTCCAGGCCTTTCTGAAATCATCCTGTTTGTCATTTCTTAGAGCACAATAATATTCCATCGCCATCACATACCATAGCTTGGTTAGCCATTCCCCAATAGATGGACATTTCTTTGATTTTTGATTCGGGAGGGGAGTTCAGTCTTAAGAGTCAGAAGGAAATGTGAGTGGGATGGGCTGTGGGTAGAAAGAGGCAGCATTGCCTCACACAGCATCTGGCAGCAGCCTTGCTTGTGATTCCCCATCCACATGTGAGAAGAGAGAGCTAAGGAAAAGTATTAGGGAAGAAAAAGAAAATATGGCTACATTACATAACAGAAATTACCAGGCAAAACCCTTTTCTCTAAAGGATATAAATACACAGACTGCATTCTCTTTAAGTGTGTGGCTGTCCTTATAGAAGGGAGGTAAACTGTTTTTTCATGTTTATTTCATGGTTTCCAAGTTGCCATGTTGTAATGTGTGAGTTGGTGGCAGTGACATTTGGCAGTACTTTCCCTTTGGGAATGAAGAAGAACTGACTTCAGTGGCAGGGCACTTCTAGGGTTAATCACAATCTTCCTCAAACCGAGGCAAGCCACAGCTTCATTCTCACCTCCTTCCCAGACATAGTGGGAATTTTCAAGGTGTGGTACTGGGAACCTTTTTAAAAATTATTTTCCATTGGCATTTCGAACTTAACAATCACCAACAAATAGAAGCATTCAATCTATAAAGTGCAAAATAGGATCGAATAGGGGGCAGCTAGGTGGCACAGTGGATAAAGCACTGGCCCTGGATTCAGGAGGACCGGAGTTCAAATCTGGCCTCAGACACTTGACACTTACTAGCTGTGTGACCTTGGGCAAGTCACTTTACCCTAATTGCCCTGAAAAAAAAGAAAAAATAGGATTGTATAGGCAATCGTGGACTTCTGTTTATTTGCAAAGGTATATATTAAATTTTACATGGTAGTAACAAAATTGCCCCATTTGTTTGTGTCTCTTTACAAGCTGCTTTTTTCCCTTGCAGGGCAATGAGGGTTAAATGACTTGCCCAGGGTCATACAGCTAGCAAGTGTCAAGTGTCTGAGGCCAAATTTGATTTCTGGTCCTCCTGAATCCAGGGCCAGTGCTGTGTCCACTGCAGTGCCACCTAGCTGCCCTCTTGTTTTTCTTTTATTGATTATTTTTCTTTCTTTACTGGAAAACTTTGTTTGGTCATATCTCGGTTGCTCAGGTGTCAGAGCTAACACTACCAGAAAGTGAGCTGGGTTCTCTTTCATTCTAATGTCTTATCCAAGAGATCATGTGGCAATGGACAGAGCACAGAATGGGTATCTGGCCAGGAAGCTGGTCCCAGCCTCAGTTCTGTCGCTTGCTTGGTATGGAACCTTGAAAAAGTTGCTTTGTTTTGCTGAGCCTCAATGTCTTCACCTGTCAAAATGAGAGGATAACCTTTATTATCCTAACAGTGTTGCGAGGAGCTAATGGGGCAGTGGATCAATCCTTAAGTGAGGCTGTGATTGATAAGTGGCACTTTGTAAAAAGATAGAGAAATGCTGGCTAGCTAGCTCTGCTCCTTGGAAGAAGGATGTGGAGGGGTGGGAGGAGGGAGAGAACAGGAAGAGCAAGAAGGGGCCAAGATTTGCAGCTTCTCTCTTCAAAGAGAAGGGCCCCAATGCTTGGCTAAGTGAGATGTAAATAGAATGGAGATTTATTCTCCTGGCTGCTCCCCTGTGTTAGATGTGATAGTTTTCTCCCCCCAACGGCAAGGCAACGGGAGGTGGAGGGCAGCAATGATCTTTGACTCAGAAGCCCTGGGCTTGAGTTGGAGACCTGACAATAGCTACCCATCCCCAGGTGACTAGCTTTCTGAGAATCCTTTTTTGTAAAATGGATGTAATGATCCCTGAGCTATTTATCACACTAGGGCATTGTGGCAAGAACTCCTTGTAAACCCTCAGACTCTAGGAAATGAGAGTTATTTTAAACAATTTTGTTATCATTTTCTCTTTAAGGGCTGGGACTAAATATTCTATAGAGGCAGTGTAGTGTCATGCAAAACACACACAACACTTCCTGTGCAATTAGAAGACCTGGGTTTCAATTCTACCTCAGACACTCATTACCTGCATCACCTTGGGCAAGTCCTAACAGCTTCCTGGCCTCAGTTTCTTCATCTGTAAAATGGAATAGCACTAGATGGATCCCCTCTAATGTCTGAACTTCCTTTCAGCTCTAGATCTATGATCCAGTTATGTGACCTCAGGCAAGTCCCTTCAGCTCCCTTGGCCTCAGTTTCTTTTTCATCTGTAAAATGAAGAAATTGGATCAAATGCATCGAGATCCCGCCTCGCTCCAGGCCTCTGCTCTTACATGTCACTTGAGACAGATTTCTTTACCTCCCTGGGCCTGTTTCCTTTTCTGTAAAATGATGAGGTTGGACTAGATGGAAACTGAGAACCCTTTCAGATCTGGAGCTATGGAATGATGATCGTGGTGGTGGTGGTGGTGATGATAAATAAGGATATCATTCTTGTATCCCTTTCAGCATTAGCATATTGCTATGTATGTAGTAAGCATTTGAGGGGTATCTTGATCTCTTGAATGATTTTATCACTCATGTCACTCATTCATTTGCCCATTCATTTTGTCCATTTCTCTATTTATCTTGTCTATTAATTTATTTTTGGCAGTTTATTAGGTACTTATGATGCGCCAAACACGGTGCTAAATGCTGGGGGTCCAAATCAAAATGAATAGCACGGTACCTGCCACCAAAGAGCTTACATTCTTTTCGAAATTATTTTTTTCCAGTTAACCAGCCTTTGTTTTAACTCACTCCCACCTCCTCGCAAGTAAAACAATTCCCTGCTCGGCTCATGCCCCAGATGTGCTTCCTTCTGCAGATTTAGTCCATCACCTTTCTGTTAAGAGATGGCTAACCTGCTTTCCCCACATTGATGCTCAGTTAGATCATAGCTCATCCTTCCAGACCCTTCTACACCATTCTTTGCCTGAGGCTTTCTGTAGGTCCTCCACACGGGTCTTCCTGTTCTTTTGCGATCGGGGTGGTAACCTAGAAAGATGTTAGTATCTGACAAACCAAAGGACCAAATAAAAATTTACAAGGTTTAACTTTTCTCATGCTCAAAAATAATCAGAAATGGCCTCCACTTTGCTTTGCTTTGCTGCTGCCTTCATGGAGTTACTTTCTGCAGTGGAGAGAAAGCCCTGGGCCTGGAACCAGGAGGATATGAATGCAAATCCAGCCTTAGATGCTTAGTAGTTGTGTAAACCCAGTGAAATCATTTAACCTTGGTTTGCCTCAGTTTCCTCAACTGTAAAATGGGCATAAAAATGATGCCTACCTCACAGGGTTGTTGTGAGGTTTCAATGTTGTTGTGAGGTTAGCCAAATGCACTTAGCACAGAGCCCACCAGATAGCAGATGCTATAAAAATGCTTATTGCCTTCCATTCTCCTCCCTTTCCCTGAAGACCTTTTCACAGAATCCTAGACTTAGACCTGGATGAGGCCTCAGAGGCCATCTGGTCCAGCCCTCTCATGTTACACAGCAGGAAACTGAGGCTGACCAAGGAAGGGATGTGACTTGCCTGAGGTTAATAACAATGCTATTAATTATTTCTATTTATCCAGATTTATATTGCTGATATGATCGCTGGTTATAATACCAATATTGTCATTGATCTTATCTTCATTACTGATAATAATGATTAGGAAAAGAATCTGGATCCAGGTCTTCTACCTCCAGAGTCAGGGCTCTTCCCACAGTACCCCAATGCCTAGATCTTTACAAATGAGGAAAGCGAGGCCCAGGGCTGTGAAGCAGCTTGCTCAAGGTCGTCCTCTAGTTGGTAGCAGAGCTGGGATTGAAAGCCGGGTTCCTTTGACTCCACTTCTATCACAGCAGATTGCCATGTCCCCGAATCAGCCCCCACAGCCAGAATGCCAGTAGAGAAAAGTGGGCTCTGAACTCTAATGCAGGCAGAAATAGAAACGAAAGCTAGCTGATGGAAGAGCCGAGAGATGGGCCAAAACAACCACCCAGATTGCTGAACACCCCTCCTTTGCACTCATTTCTCTTGCCCTCCCCGAGTGACGCCATTCCTAATGCCTGCTCGGAGGAGATGAGCAGCTATTACCAGCTTGGCGGATGCTGAGAGCTGAGTGGGTCCATGGGCTTCATGAAGTCCCAAATTGCTAGATAATAAGGTGAAAAGAAGATATGTGGGAGAGGCCAAGAAAATGAATCTGCCACTGAGAAGGGGAAAAGGGGAAAGCCACTGTGGCTCACTGACTGTTAAGGGAATAATTAAAAACACCAAGATGGAGAATAACTAGATTTCAGAAACAGACAAAATTGATGGAAACTCAGGCTCACGATGTTGAGACTGACATGGAGACAATTAAGGAAAATGCTCCAAAAAAGGGATGGAGGCAGCTAGGTGGCACAGTGGATAAAGTATTGGCCCTGGATTCAGGAGGACCTAAGTTCAAATCCAGCCTCAGACACTTGACACTTACTAGCTGTGTGACCCTGGGCAAGTCACTTAACCCTCATTGCCCCACCAACAAAAAAAAATGGAACGGGGGAGGGGGTGCAGCTAGGTGGCACAGCGGATAAAGCACCGGCCTGGGATTCAGGAGGACCTAAGTTCAAATCAGGCCTCAGACACTTGACACTGACTAGCTGTGTGACCCTGGGCAAGTCACTTAACCCTCATTGCCCCCCCCCCTAAAAAAAGGGAAAATGCTTGAGCCCAGGGGTTTTTGTCAGGCTTGCCTTGCCCACCAGTATGTGCTTGGGATGACCCTTTTCCCAGTGCCTAGCAAATACATCTCCCTGGCTCATGCTTGTGTCCCAGGGCTTCTTAGGCCCTGCTCTTCTGGGTGGTAGCTCCCTAATCCGACCTATAACGTGTGGGCCAGCATTTTTGTCATGCTTCATGACTGCAAAGCATTTTACTTCCAACTGTTTATTTGATCAAAGTTGTACCAAGCCTGAGAGGAGTGGGGTTTTGGCCCAGGGTGCTTCCATGTTATGGGTGTTTCATTTTCCTGCCCACAATGATTTCTGTCCTTATACTTTATCTTGTAGTCCCATTTCCCCTAAAATCTAAGTGTTCCTAAAGGACTTACAGAACTTCCCTTGCCCTGAAGGTGTTAGGACAAAGATGGGCCAGGAGAAAGGGACACTGTCCTCTGGGAAGGAAGGCTAGCTTGCTTGTTGCTGTGAGGTTCAAATACTCCCAGGCCATCTCCCTTGGACATAGTGCCCCCTTCTCATAGCCTGCCTTCCCCTCAAACTTCTCATGGTAAGGGGAGTTCCTTGAGACTTTTGGAAACCCTAAAACACTAGAAAATGAGATAGATCTTAAATAATTTTGTTATCATTATTTACTTTTTAAGGACTGGGACTAATTCTTTTCTGGAAGCAGCATAGTATAGCAGAAAGAATATTGGCTGGACAATTAGACACCTAGGTTCAGCTCACACCTCTAACCCTCATTACCATTGTGACTTTGGGAAAGTCACTTCCCCTCCCTAGGCCACAATTTCCCCCTCTGTAAAACGAAGGGGTTGGACTAGATAGTCTCTGAGGGTCCTTCCTGCTCTAGATCTATAAGCCTATTTGTGACCTTGGGCAAGTCACTTCTTTTCCCTGGCCCTCACTTCCTACATACAGTGAGGGAGCTGGAGTAGCACAGCTGAGTCCTTGGTGGGACTCTTGTCTTCACTGTCTCCCAGTTCAATCCGATAAACATTTATTTAGTGCTTGCTATGTGCCAGGCAATGTGCAAATCTCTGGGCATACTAATAAGAAAAAGAGATGGTCTCTACCCTCAAGGAGCTTACAATCTAACTGGGGAAGACAACAGACAAAAGGAAGCGAAAGGGGGCATTGCCCACTATAGGATATTCTGCAAGGTAAGTGAGTGGCATACTTCCTTGGCATGGAAGCCAAGCAGAGCTGCTGGTGGAAAATGGAATTCCCAGGGAGGCTGTGAGCCCCCTATAAAGGAGGGCTTATGGAAGACTTTTAGTGCTTGACTCTCTAGGCTTCCAATCAGAGGGGAGAAGCAACTGAGGATGAATTGAGAAAGTGTCCCACCCTCGACTTTTTTTGCTCCAGGTGAAAGTATTCCTCCTTACTGTGCGGCTGATCGATACAATATTTCTGGTGGCAATCTGCCCTGCCAAATGCCACTCTTGTCTCAACATCAGGAGTCTAGACACCCTGAATCTGGACCTCCAGAGATCTATCTATTTGCCCCTTCCCCACCTTAGCAAATCTACCCAGCTTTGGAACTCTAACCAGGGGCCAAGCTATCCTGATTGGTGGGTGAGTGGGTGCAAATTCCCCTAAACCACTGTATCTAACCACCCTCAGACAATATTTCACATACCATCCACCAGGACATCATGGCACCACCATGGTGGCTGCCTTTCCATCTGAACTCTGTATTTATTTACTCTCCCCCTTCTCTACTTTCCTCAACCTTCTCTCACCTCTTAGAACAGTCATCAAATCAATACTACCATTGCAATCAATTGCCCCATGCCTCCATTTACAGTCCTGTCATTTACCAGACCAGTGATGGCCCCTACTCTCATATTAAATATGTTGTAGCTCCCCACCTGTAGGGACTGTCTCACTTTTGTCTTTAGATTCTCAGCACCTAGAACACTGTGGCTTAGTATGTGCTTGGTAACTGCTTAATTGCAGTTGTGATTATCCTTATTTAACAGATAAAGAGACAGACTTCCAGGAGTTAACTGACTTGCCCAATTTATTCAGTGGTAGAGTCTAGACTTAAACCTCAGTTGAACAGGCTATGAATCTTGAACTCTGTTTACTATGTAACACCTATAGAATGGAAGTGTCTTGAGGCCAAAGAGGAGTTAGTTTTTGTCTTTGTATCTGTATTGCCTGATACATAGTAGACATTTCATAAACATCTGTTGATTGGTTGGGGTGGAATCTTGGCTTTCCAACCTGGGAAATTTGGGGTCAGCTTCTTCACCTTCCTGTGCCTCAGTTTTCTCATCTGTAAAATGAGAAGTTGGGCTCAATCGACTCTAAGATTCCCTTCCTGCTGTAGAGATAGGATTCTGTGTGTGACCTTGGGTAAGTCACGTCATCTCTTATAGATCTGTTTCTTTATTAGTTAAAAATGGGGGTGGGGTGGGAGGTCTAAGGTCCCTTCCAACTCCCTATATAACATCCTTAGAGTCTATGATGGATTTGTTTGGACCTTTTACAAATATATAAATATATATGTATGTATATTATATATATGTATGTGTATGTATATATATATATATGTGTGTGTGTATATATATATGTGTGTGTATGTATATGTATATGTATATGTATATGTATATGTATATATATATATATATATATATATATTTGTGGTCACCAGAGGTTTTTAGTCACTCAACTCAAAGAAGTGAATATAGGTATCATGTTTGTCTGGCAAGCGTCACATTTGGGGGTGGGGTGGGGGCTGTTCACTACCCCCAAGTGCTACTGTCAGATTTGGATCTGGCCAGAGTACATCAAGGGGCTCAATGGTTTTCCTGGCAAAGGCAGCATGTCCAGGGGCGGGCAGTAGGCTATAGCCGGGGGGGCAAGGGAGATGAGTCACATCTATTTGTTTTCCTAGGAGGGGACCAGTTCCACAGACTCTGTCTCCCAGTGATGGATGGCTCAGCTGGGAAGTTCAGATCTCTCTTTCAAAGCCAACTGCCATCCATGCTAACTGGAAGTGAGCAGTGGGGTACTCACTTCAAAGTGGCACATTCCAAGGGAGAGTTTTGATCTTCTCAAAAGTATAAAGGCATTTTGGGCATGTCATTGGAGGTAGAGGAGATCATAGCTGGAAGTGGAGGGTGGGAGGGTGGGAGAATTTCAGTGAGAATGAACTTCAAGTAGAAAAAGTCTAGCATGTCTCTTGGGTAGTTAAGATTTCACGAGTGTTTGATTTTGGAAATTCATTTTGTATGGTGAGGGAGGGTATGATCATTCCCTTCAATAAGGATATCCTGGTTTTTATCTACATAAATCATATATTGCCTAAACAGAAATTCTTTGGAATCTCTGCCTCCCTCCTGTTAGAGCCTAGCTAATTGCCATCTCACCTCTGAGGCTTACTACCTGAGTGACCACGGACAAGTCAATTCATCTCTCTGAGACCCAGTTTCCTCCCATTTAAAATGGGAGAATTAGATTAGTCAGTCTCTAACGTTGTTTTCAGATTTAGATATGTGATCTCAAAGGAACCTACCTAACCTCTGACCATTGCACCCTCCTCTGTGCCCTCCTTGGTCCACATGGGCATCAAATCTGGAGGTGATTGACGCCTACCTTTCCTTTTTTATGAATTAGCAGCACTTGTCTTTCCTCCCAGGGCACAGTAGCTCTCCTTCTCCTGTGAATATTTTTCTCAGCCCCAATGCATTTCCTTATTTAGCCTCAGGATTCAACTGCCTAGTATGAGTTCTGAGGGGCCTGGAACACCCTTAATCTTTCCTGGATTAAAGCTTGTCTGAGCTTACTTAGGCTTCCTGTGGATCATGGATGGGACATTAGAAGTGGAAGAAATTTCAGGGTTCATTCTCATTTTACAAAGGAAAAAAACTGAGACCCAGTGAGGCAGGGTCACTTGTCACACACAAGTTCACACATAGAGCCAGTGTAGAGGCAGAAGGGGCCTCTGACACCATCTCGTCCAACCTCCTCCTCTTTTTACATAGGAGGAAACTGAGATAGAGCATTTATTAAGTGATTACTATATGTCAGGCATTGTGCTAAATGAGGGGGACACAAATAAATGTAAATAAGGCAATTTCATTCTTAAGAAACATATATTCTAATAAGGGAAGACAACATAAAAGGGTTATGGGAGGGATGGTACCTTCTTAAGGGAAATGCAAGGAGACTTCGGGAAGTGACAAAGCCTTAGTCACTTGATTCCTGGCAAATGGCTCATCTATCAGAGCCAGGGGAGTCAGGGCTGTGTCAGAGCCAGCTTGGTAAAATTGTTAAATTTTTGGTGTGAACATTTACACCTTGGAAATTGGCAGATGCTACAAATAAGGGCTTTGATTTATTGTTTTCTTGATTTTCTAGACTTAAGAAAGTGATGAAGAAAATGGCAATAATGGAGATTAAACTTAAAATTATGCTTTATGTACTTTTTCATCCCAGAAGTCTGGTTGTTAAATATTTTACCAGCACATCACAAACATATACTAGCACATTGCTGGGTGGAATCCAAGTTTCCAATGGAATAGAGATGGTAGGAGAGTAGAGCCATATTAAGGACACTACAGTAAGTGGCAGTGGTGTAATGGCCTGCCCATGGGATCATAAGATATCATAGCTAAAAGGGAAGTTCGAGATCATTTAGGTCCAACCTCTCAATTTATAGAGAAGGAAAGTAATCAGTTGATTTATTCAAAGTATACAGGATAGATAAAGGGGTGTGTTGTTAATGTATATTAAGAAAGTGTGCTCATATAAGGAAATTCAGTAGTGATAGGAGACCTCAGTCATCTACACATATCTCTCCAA